>NW_027142580.1:0-384221 GCF_026170545.1 Melanerpes formicivorus | reverse complement strand
AAGTCTCCTCCTGAACACCTCCAGTGATGGTGACTCCACCCACCTCTCCAGGCAGCCCATTCCAATGGGCAATCACTCTGTCTGTGTAGAACTTCTTCCTCACCTCCAGCCTACACCTCCCCTGGCACAGCTTGAGACTGTGTCCTCTTGTTCTGGTGCTGGCTGCCTGGGAGAAGAGACCAACCCCCACCTGGCTCCAACCTCCCTTCAGGGAGTTGTAGGAGAGCAATGAGGTCTCCCCCTGAGCCTCCTCTTCTCCCAGGCTAAGCAACCCCCAGCTCCCTCAGCCTCTCCTCACAGGGCTGTGCTCCAGACCCCTCCCCAGCTTTGTTGCCCTTCTCTGGACACCTTCCAGCAAGTCAACCTCCTTCCTAAACTGAGGGCCCCAGAGCTGGACACAGGACTCAAGGTGTGGCCTAAGCAGTGCTGAGCACAGGGCAGAATGACCTCCCTGCTCCTGCTGGCCACACTCTTCCTGATGCAGGCCAGGATGCCATTGGCCTTCTTGGCCACCTGGGCACACTGCAGGCTCATGTTCAGCCTACCATCAACCAGCACCCCAGGTGCCTCTCTGCCTGGCTGCTCTCAGCCACTCTGACCCCAGCCTGTGGCACTGCCTGGGGTTGCTGTGGCCAATGTGCAGCACCTGGCACTTGGATGTGTTCAATCTCCTGCCCTTGGACTCTGCCCATCTGTCCAGCCTGTTGAGGTCCCCTCTGCAGAGCCTCTCTACCCTCCAGCAGATCAACTCCTGCCCCCAGCTTGGTGTCACCTGCAAATTTACTGATGATGGACTCAATGCCCTAATGCAGATCATCAGTGAAGACATTGAATAGGCTGGGGCCCAGCACTGCTCCCTGGGGCACACCCACTGGGGCCTCGCTGCCAGCTGGCTGTGGCACCATTCACCACCACTCTCTGGGCTCAGCCTCCAGCCACTTCCTAACCCAGCTCAGGTATTCAGGACCTCAGCCTTTTCCTCCTCTTCAGTCACAGTGCTCCCCCTCCATAAGGAGTGCAGGTTCTTCTTGCCCTCTTTTTTAGCATTCATGTATTTCTAAAAATGCTTGTTATTGTCTTCCACAGCAGTGTTCAGCTGGAGTTCCAACTGGGCCTTTGCCTCTCTAATTTTTGCTCCTACATGTTCTAACAACACCCTTAAATGTATCTCCAGTTGCCTCCCCCCCTTTCCAAAGGTGATACAGCCTCTTTTTTTCCCTTTATTCCTTCAAGAGACGTTTGCCCATCCAGGCCCAGAGCCTTCCCCTCAGCTCCCCTCTCTGCACATGGGCACAGCCAGTTCCTGTGCCTTCAAGGGCTCCTGCTTGAAGTGGGTCCAACCATCCTGGACCCCCTTGGTTCTTGAGGGCTGCTACCCAGGGTACTCTCCAAATCAGTTGCTTGAACAAGTTGCAGTCTGCCCTCCTGCAGTCCAAGGTGAAGGTCCTGTTGGTGCTCCTCCCTAGCTCCCTGCATATTGAAACCTTCACTATCTCGTGGTCACTGCACCCTAGGCAGCCTCCCACCATCACCTCTCCCACCAGCCCTTCCCTATTGGAGCACAGCAGGTCAAGCAGAGCCTGGCCCCTGGGAGGCTCGCTTAACAGCTGTGTCAGGAAGCTGTCCTCCATTGGCTCCAGGAACCTTCTGGACTGCCTCCCTCCCTGCTGAATGAAGTTCCCAGCAGATAGCTGGCAGGTTGAAGTTGCCAACAAGGACAAGAGCTGATGATCTTGAGACGGCCTCCAGTTGCTTGTAGAATACTTCATCAGCCTCCTCATCCTGGCTGGGTGGTCTGTAACAGACTCCAACCAGGATGTCAGATTTGTTAGGCCTCCCTCTGATTTTAACCCACAGGCTGCCAGTCCTTTCATCCTCCTCCTCAAGCTCTGCGGCATCCAGAGATTCCCTAATGCACAGCGCCACCCCTCCTCCTCTTCTCCCTCCCCTGTCTCTCCTGAAGAGCCTGGAACCCCCCAGTGCAGCACTCCAATCATGTGAATTGTCCCACCTTGTTTCTGTCATGGCAACTACATCAGAGTCTTCCTGGTGGACCAAGACTTCCAGCTCCCCTTGTTTGTTACCCACACTGCATGCATTGGTGCACCTGCACTTCAGCTGGGCTGCTGATTTCTCAGTTGACCCTAATTCATGTCCCACCCTCCTCCTCTCCAGAGAGACTGCTTTCCTCACCCACCCCCTTCAGACCTAGTTTAAAGCCCTCCCAATGAGCCCTGCCAGCTCCAGTGCTAGTACCCTCCTGCCCTTTCTGGATACCTGCACCCCATCAGGACCCAGCAGGTTGGGTGCAGGAGAAGTTGCCCCATGATCAAAGAAGCCAAAATTCCACTGCTGGCACCATCCCCTGAGCCAGTTGTTGATGGTGTGGGCTCTCCTGTTCCTCTCAGTGTACTCCCCTGCCACTGAGGGGACTGAGCAGAACACCACTTGAGCTCCTGCCCCATCAATCAATCATCCCAGGGCCTTGAACTCCTTTTTGATCATTCTGGTGCCCTTCTTATCGATCTCATCACTCCCAGCTTGGATCACCAGCAATGGGTAATAGTCAGAGGGCTGGATTAGCTTGGGTAGGCTCCTGGTGATGTCCCAGTAGGCAGCAGACTTCCCTGTGGGATGGCTCAGGATGACATATAGGACCCTCTGCTCCCCTCAGGAGAGAGTCTCCAACAACAATTACCCTGCTCTTTTTTCTTTGTGGCACTTGTCCTGATGCAAGGCAGGGACTGATTTGCTTTAGGCATCCCCTCAGATGGTTCCTCTTCTGCCTTCTCATCCACATTGCCCTCAACCTGCAGGGCCTCATTCTTATTGTGCAAGGGCAACAGGGGAGGGGGAGAGGGCCAGGATGGATTCCCCTTGCTTCCCCTGACAGGGACCTGTATCCATCCCGCCCTGTTTCTGGGGTCACCTCCCTCAACAAGGGAGGTCTGCAAAGCCTGCTCCCCCCAGGTCCTCTCTCCCTGGCTGCTCTCAGCCACTCTGACCCCAGCCTGTAGCTCTGCTTGGAGTTGCTGTGGCCAATGTGCAGCACCTGGCACTTGGATGTGTTCAATCTCCTGCCCTTGGCCTCTGCCCATCTGTCCAGCCTGTTGAGGCCCCTCTGCAGAGCCTCTCCACCCTCCAGCAGATCAACTCCTGCCCCCAGCTTGGTGTCACCTGCAAATTTTACTGATGATGGACTCAATGCCCTCATCCAGATCATCAATGAAGATGTTAAAGAGCACAGGGCCCAGCACTGCTCCCTGGGGGCACACCACTGGTGCCTGGCTGCCAGCTGGCTGTGACACCATTCACCACCACTCTCTGGGAGTACTGGTTGATGGTAGGCTGATCATGAGCCTGCAGTGTGCCCAGGCAGCCAAGAGGGGCCAATGGCATCCTGGCCTGCAGCAGGAAGAGTGTGGCCAGCAGGAGCAGGGAGGTCATTGTACCCTTGTCCACTGCACTGGTTAGGCCACACCTTGAGTCCTGTGTCCAATTCTGGGCTCCTCAGTTTAGGAAGGTGTCCAGAGAAGGGCAACAAAGCTGGTGAGGGGGTTGGAACACAGCCCTGTGAGGAGAGGCTGAGGGAGCTGGGGTTGCTTAGCTTGGAGAAGAGGAGACTCAGGGGTGACCTTATTGCTCTCTCCAACTCCCTGAAGGGAGGTTGTAGACAAGCAGAGGTTGGTCTCTTCTCACAGGCAGCCAGCACCAGAACAAGAGGACACAGTCTCAAGCTGTGCCAGGGGAGGTTTAGGCTGGAGGTGAGGAAGAAATTCTACACAGAGAGAGTGATTGCCCATTGGAATGGGCTGCCCAGGGAGGTGGTGGAGTCACCATCACTGGAGGCGTTCAGGAGGAGACTTGATGGGGTGCTTGGTGCCATGGGTTAGTTGTTTAGGTGGTGTTGGATGATAGGTTGGACGTGATGATCTTGAAGGTCTCTTCCAACCTGGTCTATCCTATCCTAATCCTATCCTATCCTATCCTATCCTATCCTATCCTATCCTATCCTATCCTATCCTATCCTATTCTCTAACACCCTTTAACGTTCCCTTATAGTCCTGAGTCTTGATACTTCTTCCTTTATCTCAGCCACCAGATTGAGAGGATAATTCAGCTGGTCACACCTCACACAGGTGTTGTCTCCTTCCCCCTCCATTCCAAGGGCCAGTCTCCAGCACTCTGTAGGTAGCAGCCTGGAGGTTTAATGGCCTTTTGAACCCCACCTGGATGCATTCCTGTGCAGACTCCCCTGGGTGACCCTGCTCTGCAGGGCAGTTGGACTGGATGCTCTCTGGAGGTCCCTTCCAACCTCTAATGCACTCTGATGCTGTGATCCTGTGATCCTGTTGTCCAGTCCAACTGAAACCTTCTAGGTGTGACTGCCTGAGTGCTTCAGGGCTGCCCAGAAGTTAAAAGTGTATGGGAAAGGCCATTGCCCAAACAAATCTCAAACAGTGAGGACCATAATAGAAGTCAGAGTGATGGTTAGAGAGGCTGCTTCTGAGATCTCTCCAAAACAGTATCACCACCCCAGGAGATGTGAATCTTGATTGAAAATGCACACCTTTGAAGCACAGAGAAGCAACTCAAATCTCATCCTGCACCCTGAAAGGAGATGCTGCTCTCAATATTTAATGCTCAGCGGCCCTTGTAGATACACTGGAAGCTGAAAGAGGTTAAGCAAGAGAGGATTTAACCTCAGGTTCCTGACATGTAGCTCCACTGAGCTTGAAAGACTGCAGTGCAACATCCAGTCAGAAGTGGATCTGGATTGCCAAGTGCACAACAGTGATGGAGAGTGCTGAGTGTCAGGGTGCTGATAGGAAGGCAATGTTGAAAGGCCTTACTCTTCAGCATTTAATGAATCTTCTCTATACAGGGGGGTCACAACTTCAGTAGCAACAAGTGCAGGGCTCTAAGGTCTCTTCCAACCTGGTCTAGTCTATTCTCTTCTCTTCTCCTCTCTTCTCCTCTCTTCTCCTCTCTTCTCCTCTCTTCTCCTCTCTTCTCCTCTCTTCTCCTCTCTTCTCTTCTCTTCTCTTCTCTTCTCTTCTCTTCTCTTCTCTTCTTCTCTTCTCTTCTCTTCTCTTCTCTTCTCTTCTCTTCTCTTCTCTTCTCTTCTCTTCTCTTCTCTTCTCTTCTCTTCTCTTCTCTTCTCTTCTCTTCTCTTCTCTTCTCTTCTCTTCTCTTCTCTTCTCCTCTCTCTTCTCTTCTCCTCTCCTCTCCTCTCCTCTCCTCTCCTCTCCTCTCCTCTCCTCTCCTCTCCTCTCCTCTCCTCTCCTCTCCTCTCCTCTCCTCTCCTCTCCTCTCCTCTCCTCTCTCCTCTCCTCTCCTCTCCTCTCCTCTCCTCTCCTCTCCTCTCCTCTCCTCTCCTCTCCTCTCCTCTCCTCTCCTCTCCTCTCCTCTCCTCTCCTCTCCTCTCCTCTCCTCTCCTCTCCTCTCCTCTCCTCTCCTCTCCTCTCCTCTCCTCTCCTCTCCTCTCCTCTCCTCTCCTCTCCTCTCCTCTCCTCTCCTCTCCTCTCCTCTCCTCTCCTCTCCTCTCCTCCCTCCCCTCCCCTTTCTTCCTTCCCTTCCCTTCCCTTCCCTTCCCTTCCCTTCCCTTCCCTTCCCTTCCTTCCCTTCCCTTCCCTTCCCTTCCCTTCCCTTCCCTTCCCTTCCCTTCCCTTCCCTTCCCTTCCCTTCCCTTCCCTTCCCTTCCCTTCCCTTCCCTTCCCTTCCCTTCCCTTCCCTTCCCTTCCCTTCCCTTCCCTTCCCTTCCCTTCCCTTCCCTTCCCTTCCCACCTCTCCTCTCCCCCTCCTCCCTTCCCTTCCCTTCCTTTCCCTTCCCAAACCTTCCCAAACCTTCCCTTCCCAAACCTTCCCCTCTATTCTACTTCTATTCTGATCTTATTCTATTCTGTTCTATTCTATTCTATTCTATTCTATTCTATTCTATTCTATTCTATTCTATTCTATTCTATTCTATTCTATTCTATTCTAAAACAGTCTTCGCTCTTCTTATCTCTTCTCTGTTCACTTCCTTGCTCTGAAGGGCAACAATGCTGGGGAGGGGTCTGGAACACAGCCCTGTGAGGAGAGGCTGAGGGAGCTGGGGTTGCTTAGCCTGGAGAAGAGGAGGCTCAGGGGAGACCTCATTGCTCTCTACAACTCCTGAGGGGAAGTTGTAGCCAGGAAGGGGTTGGTCTCTTCTCCCAGGCAGCCAGCACCAGAACAAGAGGACACAGTCTCAGGCGGTGCCAGGGGAGGTTTAGGCTGGAGGTTAGGAGGAAGTTCTACACACAGAGAGTGATTGCCCATTGGAATGGGCTGCCCAAGGAGTTGGTGGAGTCACCATCCCTGGAGGTGTTCAGGAGGAGACTTGACAGGGTGCTTGGTGCCATGGGTTAGTTGATTAGGTGGTGTTGGATGATAGGTTGGACTCGATGATCTTGAAGGTCTGGTCCATTCCATTCCATTCCTTTTAAGTTTCTTGAGGCTGGATTTGGCCAGTGGGCATTCTCATAAACAACTGGCAGGAAGCAACAACTCTTGTAAGCAACAGGAAGCATGAAGCTAGAGTTGTGCCCATACTTCTTATTAGCACAAGCATCTCATGAGATGGGTGTGTGCAATTGTTTGTGCCACCTGGCTAATGCCTTGGCCTTTGTTCCCCTCAGGAAAGGAGGGGGATGTGTCCACACATGCTGAGACAAGGGGGAAAGAGAAGGAAGTAAATCTACCAAAAACTAATCTGGAGTTGGTTTGGAAGTAGGAGAAGTAAATTCTTTTTAACAATATATGTATGGATAGTATTAACAGGGAGGGTTTACAAGGGTGAGGAATAAGGATGAGTAGGAAAATATATAGAACCCAATTTGGATGGCTTTGTATCTCCCTCAGTGTATGTGGATTTCAGTCCCTTAGAGAAGTGTGGATGCGGCAGGGAGAAGGCCAGGCCTGGCCCTGTGGCGGCACCAGGAGGCCAGCAGTGGCTGTTGGTCCTTCAGAACAAGCGAGGCAGGAGCAAAGAGGGAAAATGGCAGCAGTGTCCTCCTGTTTGTAGGCTTCCTGGACAGGAAGGGGGAGTGGAATAGACCACCTTTGGTCTAAGCTCATCACCCTGATAGTCTCCTTTATTGGGAGGACAAGAACTCCTACCCACCCTGCCTGAACCAGTGAGCAGGTGCTGGGTAGGGTGCTTTGCACCCAGGGGAGTGCCCATGCAGTGGCTGTAGTGGCTTTTGTCCTTTGGAAGTGACCTGTAACCTACAGATGGGGAAATTGAGGCAGGAGGGTGGTGTGGGGGATCTGTCTCCAAGTGGGACTGGTCCACCCTCCACTTTCCCCTTGCCCTAGGCTTCCCCAGGAAGTAAATGTGCAGACCATCAGTGCTGAGGTAATGTGGAACCTCTTTGTTCAGGATATGCAATGGAGGGTGAGTGCTCCTGTGACACCCCAAGCCAGGCTGGAGAACCAGGCAGGAGCCATACTCTACTCTGCCCTGCCCTCACCTCACCTGTTCCCTGGCCAAACCCATTTCACCCCCTCACTAACACAACACCTGGCATAAATCCCACCCAAGAAGCTTTTCAATCTTCACCCCATTTCCCTGGCATCCCAGGAGCTGCCCTTGAAGCAGCTTCCCTGCAGGGCTGGGGCTCAAGGCAAAGCCTGGGCACACTCCCCTCGTGCAGAGCAGGACAAGCACTGCCTGTGCAAGAACACAGACTCCATGCAGCTGCACTCCAAGGTGCAGTGACTCTACAACGAGTACGGCACCGAGCTGCCTGCCTGCAGGAGACGAGGGCCCGAGCACCCTGCGGGAGTGCAGCCCTCAGGGGGTGGGGGGCAGTGCTTGTGCCCCAGGGGCTGGCTGGGGCTGGGCCTCTCTTCCAGATGGTTCAAGCCCTTTGTCTTCCAGTGGCTGGATGAGAATGAAGAGGTGTCCTGGGATATCCTGCATGGAGCACTGGAGCAGGACAAGGAGAATGGGGTATGCACAGGACTGCTGGTACAGGACCTGCTGCTGGGGGCTGGGCAGGGGGCTTGTCCCCAACAGGGCTAAAATCCTCCAGTTCCAGCTCGGTGGTGGATGTCTTCTCCCAGCTTAACCAGAGCTCGAGATCATCAAGAAGCTTGAGTGCTCTGCCCCCCTGATTGTTGGGTATCACATAAGAAAGTTTGCCAAGGTGAGCAGCTACCAGGGTGGGGCCATTGGGCCAGCATCACTCTTGGCACTCTTGACTCAGCTCTGGCCCAGGGCTCCTGCACTCTCTGTCACTTCCTGTCCAGCTGCAGGCAATGACATAGGGCACAGACTGCACCACCTCTAGCATGTTCAAGCAAGCATGCCACAGCACCTGTGGCTCTCCCAGCTTTGATAGCAGAGGAGATTAGCTCAATAATGAGATAATTGGTCAATGAATCTAGATAAGTTACATGCTGGTGGCTCGTTGCATTGTGGGAGATTTGTGCAGCCTTGCTGGCTGATGCTCAGAGCTGTGAGGGTGATGGAGCTGCTTACTGAGACCAAGCGTGCTGGGTCTGGCTTCCAGAGGCTGTGCTTCTGGCACATCTATAGGGCCAGAGGGTCTAGGAGCCCCAGCTCTTACCCAGGTTGTTTCCCTGCTGTGGGCCTCAAGGTCTTCTCTCTCTGCTTTGCTGCTGTCTGGGTGTCTTTGCTGCTGCCATCCTGTGGCTGCAGACCAGCAATGTGCTGCTCCAGTACGCTGAGATCATCTCCAAGGATTTTGCCTCGTACTGTGTCTGCATCCTGCCTACTCTCCTTCTCCAAGGAGAAAGTGGTGATGGTGTCTTCCTTCTGCTTGCCACCTGTCTGGTTCTGCCAGGCAGAATTGTTCCCACATGGTGGCCCAGCCCCTCACCTCAGCTCCAAGGCTGGCTCCTGTGATGAAGGTTCTGCCCTCATCTCTGCCCCGTGGCAGTTGCTGAAATGCTGCAGGCAGGGCTCTCTGCCATGACTGTTCTCATGTCCAGGAGTACATGCTGGGAGGGAGCTGGGGCAGCAGAGAGCTGTTCCAGCTACTTTTGTTGGTGCTGGCTCCACTTTCCATCCTTTCCCCTCAGCCCTGCGTTCTGATGAACAACATCCAGCAGCTCCCTGTCCAGCTCGAGAAGATGTTTGAAGCCATGAGTGGGAAGGAGGTGCATATTAGGTGTCCAGGAGGGAGCCATGTGGGGGAGCTGAACCAGTGTCCTCTACCCAGAGGAAGTCCCTTCCCTGGCTCCACAGCACTGGGTGCAGACCCCAGTTCCTCACCCCTGTATGGGACCATGCTATCCCATTCCATAGCACCCTGCTCTTCCACCATGTCAGATGATGGACGGGCTTCACCCTGCCCAGGGATGCATTTGGCATGCAGAAAGTCCCCCAGGGCTGCACCAGGGACCCTGATGGCTTCTCCAATCTGTCCCTCCTCCAGCTGGAGCCAGAAGCCAGAGATAGCCTCAAGGACCTGCAGGTGAAACTCAACCATGTCCTGGAGGAGCTGAGCAGAATCTTTGCCAGCAGGTACACCTGGCTGAGAGGAGGTGGGTTTGGGGGTCAAGGAACTGCAGCTGGGGCCTGGCTGGGGCCTCTGCTTGGCCAAGCAGGTCCTGGGCATGGCTGTGGGAGATGCTGAGCTGACTGAGCACTGTGCTCCCCGGTTTCCAGCCACGCCTGGAGGAGTGCTGAAGCAGCTGGGTGACATCCTGGGCCAGCTGAAGGAAGGGCACTGGCAGTGTCCCTGCCAGCACCTGCAGCAGTGCTGCACAGCATGCTGACAGTGTCCTGCAGCCCACCATGGGCCTCCTGGGCAGCAAGGGAGTGTGGGGCCAAGAGGAACACAGACATCTCTCAGCGCCCCTGACCCCCCCGGGAGTGTGGGGGACCTGCAGGCTCTGTAGTTCCTTTGAGCAGTTTGACAGAGTCAGGTTGCTGCTGAAACAAAGCAGACCTTTAGCTGCCAGGGGCAATGCTGCCTGAGCAGGGGCTCTGGGAGCCACTCTGGGCTATGCATCCTGCAGTGCTCTTCCCTCTCTGAGGTGAGTGAAAAGCAAGACTGCTTTGTAGGGTGAGTTGTGTTTGAAACAGCATAGAAGGGCTGAGGTTGGAAGGGGCCTCAGAGATCAACCTTCCCAGCCTGGGCAGGGACAGCTCTCAACTGGACTCAGCTGCTGGAGGCCTCATCCGACCTGGCCTTGGACACCCCCAGGGAAGAGGCAGCCACAGCCTCCCTGGGAAGCCTGGGAGCAGCCTGCAGCCTCAGGGTGCCGGTGGGTGAGGAACTGGACCTGAGCCAGCAAGGGGCACTTGCAGCACAGGAGGCCAGTGGCAGCCTGGGCTCAGCCAGGGCAGCATGGCCAGAGGGGCAGGCAGCTGGTTTGAGTCTCCTGGGGCAGCAGGAGCTGTGTGGGGGCTCCCCGCAGGAGCAGCTTGGCAGCCCTGGCTCCTGGGGGGCTTTCTGGGCCTGCCCTGGGGGAGCTGGAGCAGGGGGGCACAGGCAGCTCCCCTGTAGGCTCTGGGCAGCCCTGTGCCCGCTGGCTGCCATCTGGTGCCAGCGCTGGGCACTCCCCTCTTTGTCCCCGCGGTTGCCAGGGGGCCGCTGGGTGGCCTCAGGCTCTGTCGCTGTGGCAACCAGGCACAGCCCAGCCGCGACTGTGTGGCAGTGGGATCGCTGGTGGATGCTGGTGGATGCTGGTGGATCCTGGTGGATCCCATTGGAGACTGGTGCCGGCCCCGGGCCGAGGTGACGATGGCTGTGTCCCCTCCCCAGCCAAGCCCCGGGAGGGGCTTTGGCTGCCTCAGGAGGGAGGGCTGGGAGCAGGGCTGAGCAGGGAGGGTGGAAGCCTGAGCGCCGCTGTCCCACCCAGCAGTGCTGAGGCCATTGCCGGCACCCAGCTGCTGCTCGGGGCAGGATTTGAGGGAGGAGGCTGCCCCTTAGCCAAGGGGAGGTTCTTGTGCTGGGGGACAGGCCCCTGGAGCTGCAGCACTTGCCATGCTGGGCACCCCCGGAGGAGCTGGAGCCCCTTCTCCCTGCCCCCACAGCTGGACAAACTGCTCCCTGAAACACAAAATCCCTCTGGGTCTTCTTTGTTGCCATGGGATGCTGCTGTGTCTGCCTCCAGGCTGGGACTAAACGTGGAGGGGAGAGAGGCTGCCTGTCTCCCTGCTGCCAGTCTGATCCTCCTTCCCTTGCACCTGGGCTTTGGGATGTTTTTGCCTTCAGTTTTCACCTCTGCTGCCCCATCTGCAAGTGAGGGCTGAGAGGATTTCTCCTCTGCCTAGCAAACGCTGTGCAGGCTGAGGATGAAAGATGCAGCAGCTGCCTAGGTAGCAGAGACTGCAAAGCTCCCCCAGCCCAACTCTCCTTTCCTTGCATTTTAAAACCCTAGGGGATTTCCTGAGAAGCAGCAATTCCTGCATCTCTCTCTTGAAAATCCAGAGGCTGGACTGCTTCAGGAGGCTGCAGGTAACTCAGGACAGGTTGTCCAGCCTTGCCTCTGAACTGAGGGATGGGAAACAACTCCGTGAAGTCCAAGCTTCACCAGCACGGGGTCCCAGGCAGTGCTGCAGCAGGGCAGCCGCTGGTAATGTTCCCTGTCCTGGCAGCCAGCAGTGCCTGTGTGTGCTGGGGAGCCGGCACCAGGCTGAGCCTGCCAAGGTCAGGCTGGAGGCTGCATTCCTGCTGCTGCTTTTGGTCACTTCCCCTTCTGCAGCTGGGTGTCTCTGAGCTGAGTGTTTCTGTTCTTCCAGAGGCTGGGCCCCAGTGTGGGGGTGGGGCAGGCACACTGAGAATTATTTGCCCAAGAAGGTTTGGAGGATTGAGATGAAAGCAGCTTGGTTGGGACTGAGGGTTACCGAGCATTTCAGAGCTCTCAGGGAGGCTCCAGGAAGGCAGCTGCTCAGGATGTGACCATCAACAGCCTCTGCTGGACACTGGGAAGTGCTGCTGCAGGACCTGCAGATGGTTCAGCAAGGGGGAGAGGCTGTTTTCCAGGGCTGCTGGCAGTGCCTCTTGTGCCAGCTTGGCTGTGGATCGCTGGTGCCCCTCAGCAGAGTGGAGCTCACTGTTGATAGCTTTGTGTCGATGGAGAGAGGTGGTGGCCATGCTGCTGAGTGGAAGAAGTTAACCTGGACCTGGTTCACTCAGGGGGACCTGTTAAGCCATGCTACTTGTAGGCTAAGGAGGCTGGAGAGCCTCTGCTGCTGTTAGGATGAAGCCTTAAGTGGCCCTGCTCTCACCCCTGCAGCATTTCTTGCTGAGCTTCTCCCTTGAGTGGTTTCCTGCTTTTCTTTCTGCTGCTGCAGCCTCTGGAGTGCCTGTGGGGAGCCTTGAGTTTGGGTGTCAGGGAGTGAAGAGCAGGGCCCTCATTCTCCATGGAGAAATGCTGGTGGGCACTGTGGTAATTGTGTGTCTGGAAGGAGTCATCTTTGCTGGCTCATTTCTGTCCCTGAAGCCAAGCAGAGCAGCCCTGAGCAACTCTGCTGAGCAGCTCTGCTTCTTGCCCAGGGAATGGAGCCCTGTGCTCCCCGAGGCAGAAACAGCAGCAGGGCAGCCCAGGTGCTCTCCCCTGGGGAAGGATGCCCCAGCCTGGAGACACTGTGGAGCCTTTGGCTTTGCTGGGAGTGGGCTTCTGGCTTTTCAAAGGTCTGCTGCTGCTCCTTGCAGGTGAGCTGAGCCATGGCCACTGAGCAGAACCAGCGCTCCAGGAGGCCCTCCAAAATGCCTGAGGGGCTCCAGGGCACAGTGGCAGCACCTGGTCACCTGAAGCCAGCCAGAGAGGCAAAGCAGCCTGGAACTGTAAGTAGCTGCTGTGGTCAAGGAGGAGCCTTGGAACAGGCTGCCCAGAGAGGTTGTGGAGTCTCCTTCTCTGGAGAGATTCCAAACCCACCTAGATGTGATCCTGGGCAAGCTGCTCTGGGTTTCTGCAAGAGGGTTGGACTGGCTGATCCCCAGAGGTGCCTTCCAACCCCCACCCTGCTGGGATAGCCTACGTGGAGCACAGAGCCACCCCTCTGGAGCCAGGGCAATTCTTCCTTCCTCTCCATAACTGTCCCCTTTGCTGACTGCAGCTCACCTGACTGGAGATGCCCTGGTGCTGATGGTCTCTCAAGGAGATGTCTCTGTAGGCTTCTGAGGAGGGCTCTGTGAGGCCAGGACAGAGAGAAAAGTGCTAATGAAGGAGAACTCAGACTTGGAGACATTCCTCTGCACCTCAGTCCTGGCACAGGGCTGCTTTTCTGCCCTCCTCTGCCTCCCCCAGCAGTGCCATCTCCCCAGGGCAGGCTGGGGAGCCTGGGGCAAGGGCAGAGCTGGGGCAGTTCTGAGCACTCTTGCCCTGCTCTCTTCAGAGCTCCCTGGCTCTATCCAGCAGCACTACAGAGGGAACAAATGCCCAGAGAGCAGCAATCCCCAGGAGTGCCCCAGCAAAGCAGGCAGCAGCTCATGGGACAGAGCCCCTTGGTTAGAGCTTGTCCCTTCTGCTCTGGCTCAGGAATGCTCTGATCTGAAACACTGCAGCAGGTCCCTCAGGAGGCTTCCAGGACTGGCCTGGTAGCTCTGACCACAAATTACTCCTCAGTGGCACTCGGACAAGAGGAGCAGAGGGGTTGCTGTGGCTTGTGCTGGTGGTGTGTGTTTCAGCTGACTCCCTCCTCCTTCCTGCAGGAGATGCCTGAGCTCATGGAGCAGAGCCTGGGTGGCACTCAGGAGGGGAGCCTGCCCCAGATCATCCAGAGGGGTGGCAAGGCTGAGGAGAGGAGGCTGCCCCGGCTCAAGCAGAGGCTGGGCAGCATTCAGGAGATGTGGCTGCCCCCAGTCTCCACCCAGAGGGGCAGCAGCCTGGAGGGGAAGCTGCCCCCAATCTGCACCCAGAGGGGCAGCAGCCTGGAGGGGAAGCTGCCCCCAATCTGCACCCAGAGGGGCAGCAGCCTGGAGGGGAAGCTGCCCCCAATCCCCACCCAGAGGGGCAGCAGCCTGGAGGGGAAGCTGCCCCCTGTTACCAGGAGGGGCAAGCCTGAGGCCAGGACCCTGCCCCTGATTGCCCAGCTTGCAGACTCCAGTGAGGCCTCCTGCCCAAAGGTAAGCTTTTCCTGCCCTTTCCTTGCTGTTTGGGGAGGCATTTGGAGAGGAGCCTGCTGGTGGCAGGCCTGCCTCCAGCTTAGCTCTAACTGGCTGGCCAGGTCCTGTTGTGCTGTGCAGCTGCTGGCAGTGCTGAGTTCCTCCTGCCAGGAGAAAGCTCAGACCTTGCTCCCTGCTGAGCTGTTCAAGTCCTGAGCTGTGCTGCAGAAGCTCTGCTGCAGCTGGGGGGGGTTCCTGGAGCTGAGCCCCTGGCACTCAAGCCCCATGCAGGGGGCAGGCTGGGGCAGGACACAAGGGCAGGAGCTTGCCATTTGCCATCCTCCTGCTGCCACAGGCAGCTGCTGCTTGGGGTGGTCGCTGCCAAGTGCCTGGGGCTGGGACTCCTTCGCTGCTGGCAGCCTTGGCCTTGGGGGGCTGAAGGCCTGCAGGAGTTGCTCAGCACTGAGCACACTCAGCTGCAGTGGTGCTTTGGGGTGGAGCAGCAGGTTGGGGCCCTCCCAGGGGGCTGGCTTTGCAGGCTGCAGGCTCCTGCCAGCTGCAGAGGGGCCTCAGCCCCTGGCTGTGCCTTGTCTGGCTCAGTGTTTGCTGCAGCTGTGCCTCAAGCTGCTTTGCTGCAGAGCTGCTGGCCAGAGCACACAGCCCCGAGGGCAGAGCAGGGAGGGAGGCTGCTGAGCAGCAATTGCCAGCAGCAGACCTGTGACATACTGGTTGTGGGTTGCCCTGGCCAGCCCAGGAGGTTGGGAAGCCCTCAGCTGGGCACACAGAGAACTGGCAGCATGCTGCAGCTGCTGGCTTCAGCCTGGCCATGGCTTGTGTGGAGCAGCAGGAGAGCTGCCTGGGTCTGGTGAGTGGGAGCAGCACAGCTGGGAGAGGGGAGGCAAAGCAGGGAGGAACTTTCTCCTAGCAGTGCCTCTGCTCTGCCAGCATTTGCTGCTTGTGTGCATTGCCAGGCTGCTGCTGCAGTGGAGTTGAACAAAAGCAGCAGCACCAGAGCAGGACCAAAGAGCCACTGAAAGCTCCTGGCAGAAGGAGCTGCCAAGTCCAGTCCTCCTCCAGCTGCCCAGTGCTGCAGAGAAAGGAGCTGAACCTCGCCAGCACTCAGCTCTCCTTGTCCTGCCTTCCCTCCTCTGCTGCTGTTCTCTCCTTAGCAGCTCCCAGGCTTTACACTGGCAAAGCTCTTTGGGGCTGTGTGGGCCTCGGCCTCCCTGCCTCAGAGCAAAGATCATCCCCAGAGTGTTTCCCCTGGAGCCTCCTGTCCATTGCTGGCCCTCAGCTGCTCCATGAGTGCTGCCAGCACTGTCAGGGAGTGCTCTGGTGCTGTGTGACCACAGCAGCACAGGGCTTTGCCCTGTGTTTGGGAGAGGGAACCTGGAGAGACAGCCCAAGAGCTGCTTAGCCTGAGCCTGCTCAGCACAGCCCAGCTCCTCTTGAGCCACCCAGGAGCCAGGTGGGAGAGCTTCTGCTTGCCCAGGCTGAGCTGGGCAGAGGGACTCGCCAGGAGACTGGGCTGGACTGGAGAGCAGTGTAGGGTTGTCACTCATGAGTCCTGCTGCCAGCAGCTGAACCTCTCCCTGCTCTCTGTGCACCCCCAGCTGCCAGCTGCCCTGCAGCAGAGCTGCTTTGAGCCTCTCCCAGCAGAGGTGGTCTTCCAGAACTACCTCCCCCACCAGGTCTACGAAGCGACGCTGGTTCTGCGCAACAAGGGCAGGGTAAGTGCTGGGGGGTGGGAGGAACCTGCCCTCTCTGGGCATGCTGTCTCTGACACTGCCATGTGCTGCTGGGAGCTAGCCCAGAGGAGCTTGCCTAGAGAGCAGCCTTGCCTCTGAAAGCCCTGGCTTGCTGAGAATGTTGAGGGCTCTGCAGCTGTTCTCTCGTCTCACGCTCTGCCTCAGGTGTGCACCGCATCCTGATGGCTCCTTGGTTACTCTTGCCCTTGGGGAGGGCCTCTCTGCCTCTCACAGCCTGCTTAGCTGCTTCAATCCCCTGACAAAGCTCAGGGGTTGTCTTCTCTGCTTGAGGCTGGAATAAGTCCTAGGGAGTGGCACTGAAACTCCAGGAGAGGTGTTTGGAAAGAGCAGTGGAACAGACTGATGGAGCAGCAGCAAGGGGAGGCCTTTAGGCACGACCTGGGGGTCCTGCTACGCTTCATTCAGCCCTGCTGGGGCTTTCCTGGAGCTCTGCTTTCCCTTTGGAACACCACAGCACATCCAGAGCCATCTCCTCCTGAAGGTCTCCACCTGTGCTTGGAAAGAATTGGTGGTGCTGAGGAGATGCCCCAAAGAAGTGGAGCAGGGAAATGCTGCCAAATGCCAGCAGTTTTGTTCCTGTGGAAAGAGGAAGATTTGAGACCCTTTGAATTTGAGCTGGGGAAACATTTGCTGGAGTGAGGCAGGTGCCCAGAGCAAGCTGGTGAGAAGAGACAGGAGGGAGGAGTGGGGCTGGGTTCAAAGGTGCTCCAGGAGAGAACCCTGTGCACACAGGGGCTTCTCTTGCCAGGCAGCAGGCAGTGTGCTGGAGGCAGAGAAGGGTCAGCAAAGGAAGTGTCCTGGAAGCTGCTGCTCTGCAGTGGGGAGCAAGATGTGAAGGGGAGAGGAGAGCAGCTGGGAAGGCAGAAGCAGCCTGCATGAGAGCAGGGGAAGGAGCTCCCCCCCACACACCTCCCTCCTGGGGGAAACAAGGGGACAACAAAAGCTGTGGGGGAAGAGCAAGAGCAGTCCAAGTGTGTCCTGAGAGAAGAGGCTTTGCCAGGGCTGTGGCTGGAAAGAGAAGCCCCTTTGGCAAGGAAGGCTGCAAAGTGTGGTCCCTCTCAGTTCCTGCTGGGGAGAACAGAGCCATTCCTGCTCTGGTGCCTGGCTTGGGAGTGTTGGCAAGAGGCCCCTGGGACATTGGTGTGCTCCACACTGACCCCAGACACTGTGCTGCTCTTTCCCCTTTCCTCATTAAAATGGGCCTCAGTTTCTCCTTTCCTCTGGCTCTGCTTCACAGCAGGGCTTGGGCCTGCAGCCCATGTCCCAGAGCTCCTTTGCCCAGGCAGCAGGAACTTGGCTCCAGCCTTGTCCTCTGTGCTGGAAGTGCCTTGGGAAGGAAGGATGGCAGCTGGCCATGGCCAGGTTTCTTCTCACAGTGCCACAGGTGGCAAAATCCCAGTTGTGTCTTCCCTGCAGGTTCCTCAGTGGGTGAAGGTCATCCTGGAGACCTCTCCTTACTTCAAGTTGGTTGGCCCCAAGGATGTGTGCCAGAAGGTAGCACCTGGCATGGCTTCTACTTACTGCATCCTCTTCACCCCTGAGGAGAACAAGGTGAGGCTGCAGGTCTCAAGAGGTTGCTGCCTGCAGTGGTAGGAGGAGCCAGGGAATTCCAGGCCTGTCAGCCTGACCTGAGTGCCAGGCAAGGTTATGGAACAGGTCATCTTGAGTGCAATCACACAGCCCTTACAGGATGGCCAAGGGCTCAGGCCCAGCCAGCATGGATTTAGGAAGGGCAGGTCCTGCCTGACCAACCTGATCTCCTTCCACGCCCAGGTGACTGCCTGGTGGCTGTGGGGAGCTGGGAGCCACTGCTGATGGTGATGTGGCAAAGGCCTTTGGGCAATGTGCCTGAGCATCCCTGCCAAGCTTCCAGGAGGTGCCTGCATTGCTGGGACTGCACTTGGCACCGTGGCACAGCTGGGTGCCTTTCCCAGGCTTCAGTGGCTCTGGGGGGCTGGCACCCCTGAGGTGGAGTCACTCTGGGCTGCCTCAGCATCCAAGCGTCAGAGAATCTGCTTTGGTGCTGCTGGCCTGCTGAGAGAGCAGGTGGGGCAGAGGGGCTGGCTCAGCTCTGATCCTTCCCAGCCCTGTGCCAGTTGTGCTGCAGGAGAGAAGGGTGCCCAGGGGCTGCTGCATCTCTGCCTGCAGCTGGCAGTGAGACAAAGCCCAGCAGCTTCCCTTCTGCCCTGGGGCTGGCACTGCCTGCAGCCTGCTGAGGCTGTTCCTTTCCCTGCAGGATTACTGTCACCAGCTGCTCTGTGTCACCCAGAGGGAGGAGTTCACTGTGCCCATCCGGGCTGTAGGTGCCCAGGCTGTGCTGGACTTCCCCCAGCAGCTAAACTTCTCCATCTGCCCAGTCAAGTACAGCACCCAGAGGACTCTGCTGCTCCGCAACGTGGGCGAGCGGGAGGCTCACTACAGCCTCAGCACTCAGAGGTGAGGAGCTCAGCATCCTGCTCTGCTCTTCAGGCCAGGCTTTGCTTGTCCCTGCCTCTGCTTTCTAGGCTGGGATCTCCTGGGCCAGGAGTTGCCTTGCCATTTGCAGCTCTTGAGGTGAGGTTTCTGGGTGGCAGGGAGCCAGGGGGAAGATCTGAGTGCCAGCAGCCCTTCCAGCCCTGTGCTCTGCAGCAGCCCTTCCAGCCCTGTGCTCTGCAGCAGCCCTTCCAGCCCTGTGCTCTGCAGCAGCCCTTCCAGCCCTGTGCTCTGCAGCAGCCCTTCCAGCCCTGTGCTCTGCAGCAGCCCTTCCAGCCCTGTGCTCTGCAGCAGCCCTTCCAGCCCTGTGCTCTGCAGCAGCCCTTCCAGCCCTGTGCTCTGCAGCAGCCCTTCCAGCCCTGTGCTCTGCAGCAGCCCTTCCAGCCCTGTGCTCTCCAGCAGCCCTTCCAGCCCTGTGCTCTCCAGCAGCCCTTCCAGCCCTGTGCTCTCCAGCAGCCCTTCCAGCCCTGTGCTCTCCAGCAGCCCTTCCAGCCCTGTGCTCTCCAGCAGCCCTTCCAGCCCTGTGCTCTCCAGCAGCCCTTCCAGCCCTGTGCTCTCCAGCAGCCCTTCCAGCCCTGTGCTCTCCAGCAGCCCTTCCAGCCCTGTGCTCTCCAGCAGCCCTTCCAGCCCTGTGCTCTCCAGCAGCCCTGCTCTGGTGGCATTGCCAGCAGCTGGGCTCTGCAGCCTCACTGCAGGGAGATGGATGCAGTGTATGGGGCACCTGCTGTCCTTCTCTACTCTAGGCCCTTCTGAGGGCTGAATCTCCTCAGCACTGAGCCAGGAGCTCTCTTTCTGATCCCCTGGGGGGTTGGTTTTCCTTCTGCTGTCTGCAGTGAAGGGAGCTAACTCCACTTGGTGTCTGGTCCCCAGTGGTGGTCCCCAGGGCTCAGTGCTGGGGCCAGCTCTCCTGAACACTTGCTCAGTGCCCTGGGTGAGGACATTGAGGCTCCCTCAGTCAGTTTGCAGACAGGCCCAACTGGGCAGCAGTGCTGAGCTGCCTGTTAACCTACAGAGGCACCTGGCCAGGCTGGATCAAAGGCCAAGCCAATGGCATGAGGTTGATCAAGGCCAAGTGGCAGGGCCAGTACCTGGGTCACAGCAGCCCCCTGCAGCACTGCAGGCTGGGGGAAGAGTGGCTGGAAAGATGCCCAGCAAAGACCTGGGGTGCTGCTCAACAGAGGCTGCAGATGAGCCAGCCGGTGGCCAGGTGGCTGAGCAGGCCAACAGCATCCTGGCCTGGGTCAGCCATGGTGTGGCCAACAGGAGCAGGGCAGTGTAGCCTGCACTGGGCACTGGATGCACAGCCTGAGTACTGCATTGACTTTTGGCCCCCTCACTGCAGGGAGCACACTGAGGTGCTGGGGTGGCTCCAGGAGGGACTACAAAGCTGGTGAAGGGTCTAGAGCAAAAGTCTTGTGAGGAGAGGCTGAGGGCACTGGGGATGTTTAGCCTGGAGGAGGCTGAGGGCAGATCTTCTGTCTCTCTTCAGCTCCCTGACAGGAGGCTGGAGCCAGGCAGGGCTTGGTCTCTGCTCCCAAGGAACAAGTGCTAGGCCACGAGGAAATGCCCTCAGTTGTGTGTGGCCTGGGACATGAGGAACAATTTCTTGCCCTTGAGGGTTGTCAAGGCCTGCTCCAGGTGGCCTGGGGCAGTGGTGGAGTCCCCATCCCTGGGGGGTTGGTGTGGTGCTGAGGGCCATGGTTTGGGGGTGCCCTAGCAATGGGAGCATGGTTGGACTGGAGCTGAAAGATCTCTTCCAGCCAAAAAGGTTCTCTGCTTCTGCTGCTTGGGGCTGCTTTGCTCCTTGCTTGCAGAAGGCAGCTGCAGAGCAGTGGCCTGCAGCAGGGCTGTGGTGCCCAGGTCTCTGCAGCAGCCCTGCTGTGTCTCTCTCTTGCAGCCCATTCTCTGCTGAGCCCTGTGTGGGAGCTCTGGGGGTCGGTGCTGCTGTGCAGGTGGCTGTGGAGTTCCTGCCGCTGCGGACCGGGGAGCACCGCGGGGTCCTGAGCCTGCACTGGGACTCAGGTCAGTGCTGGGCACTGCCTGCCTGCACTCTGTGTCCCTGGCTGCCCACTGCAGAGCCTGAGCTTTGGTTCCCAGCCAGTGCTGGGCCTGAGGGCTGACAGGAGGAGGGCAGGGCTCTGTCAGACGCTGTGGTGCCCAGGGCCTCTGGCACTCCTCTGTCCCCTGCTCTGCTTCTCCCTTGCCTTGCCTCAGAGCCTTTTGCTGCACTCTCCTCCATCCATCTCCATCCCACACCTCCCAGCTTCAGGACTAAAAGGCTCTTGGGCTTGGGCAGGAAGTGCTCACTGCCTCCTTGGAGAGGTGTCAAACTCCTCCTGGGGTGGGAGAAGCCAAGAGCAGGCCCCAGGAGAAGTGTCAGCCTCAGCAGGCCCTTGAGGAGTAAGTGGGGAGCGGAGCTGGGACCTCCAAATGCTGCCCACAGGCTTGGCTCAGCAGAGCTGATGCTGAAGCAGAGCCTTGCTCACAGGTGCCCTCGGGGTGTGTTGTCTCTGCCTGCAGCAGAGCTTTGCTTTGTCCCTGTTGCTGCCCCTGGCTCCTGGGCAGCCTGATGTGCTCCCTGGGTGCTGCTGTGGTGCTGCAGCCCTGCAGTGAGCACTGGAGCTCTCTGGGGCTGGCAGAAAGGATCCAAATGCTGCTGTAGCTTGCAAGTGAGATGAGCAAGACTCCCCTCTGCTTTCCTGCAGGAGAAGATATTCACAGCAGCCTCAGTGGCACAGCTGTGGATGTGAACATCAGGCTGGACAGGAGCTCCTTGAGCATGGAGCAGACCTACCTGTCGCTGAGCAGCCGCAGCACCCTGCTCATCCACAACAGCAGCAGTGTGAGAGCTCACTTCCAGTGGAAGGCTGCTGCTAGTCAGGAGGAGGAGGAGCAGCAGCAGAGGTGGGTTGGAAAGCTGCACTGCAGGCAGATCCCTCTCCAAGGGTGACACTCAAGTGTGGCCTCCAGGGCTCTGGGTGCTTTGCAGTGGTTGAGGCCAGGAAAGCCCCCACAGCACCAAGGCCTGGATCCCTGGGCTTTGGGCTACTGGAGCTCAGCACTTCCCTTCCCAGCTGCATCCACACTCCAGCTGAGGATGGTGTCTTGGGGAGGAACTGCAGGGCCTGGATTTCCTCAGAGAGCAAACTGACTTGTGGGGGCCACAAAGCACTGAGGCCCAGAGATCTCTGGGCTCCAGAGGGACCATGAGGCTGAGGCAAGGCTCAGTGCTGGGCTGCACTGAGTAGCAGCACTGAGCACAGCTGCATGCAGCACAACTCTGCTGCTACTCGCTGCAGCTTCTCCTGCTGCAGCTGGCACAAGCTGGCAGGCTCCTTTCCCAGCCCTGTGCAGGGCAGAGTGCTTCAGGGGCCCAGAAGGTTGAGGCTATCCTGCTGCAGGCTGTTAACTGCCTGCTGGTGTCCCAGTTTCCAGCACCAGGAGCTATTTCCACCCTGCCTTGGAGGCTGAGCAGAGCTGGGAGGTGGAGGGTTCTGCAGGGAGGGTGGAGCAAGGCAGGACTTAGAAGTCCAGTTGAGTTTCAGCACCTGTGTCTTTGTGGTGGTGGGAGATGGGGCAGGCTCTCCAAAGGCTGCCTGTGGTGAAGCTTGGAAATTGCCACCTCAGGCAGCAGAGGAAGAGCTGGAGCCCAGGGGCTGAGCTGGAAAGCACACTGCAAAGCCTGGGGGATCCCGGGAAGCCTTGGGTGACTTTCCAGCCCCAGGTGCATGGAGGGATCTGGAGTTAGTCTGAAGCCACAGCTGGGGAGGAAAGTGCCTTCAGCTGGAGTGCTCTTCAGGGGCTTCTGAGCAAGTCAAGTTCAGTGTGGTTGGGCCAGGCAGGCCCTAGAGGCCAGCCCCAGGTTCCCCTCGCTCAGTGCTTTTCCTTGCCCAGTGTGTGGCTGCTGTGCAAGCTGAGGCTGTGCAAAGAGCAGCCCTGAGCAGCTCCAGGGGAGGAAGAGCCACTCGAGGCTGTTGTTGGAGCCTCCATCAGCTGTGGCAGTGGCTGTGAAGCAGGAAGGCTCCCGGGGGGCTGCTGCCTTTCACAAAGCTCTTCCGAGCTTGCAAGCAGGGAGTGCGAGTGGCCAGGGAAGAGGCAGGGATCGTGGGCTGGGAGCCGGGGGCTCGGGGGCAGCCCCTTGCTGTGCCGCTGCTGTGCCTCCCCGAGCGCTTCTGCCAGAGCCTCTGCAGAGCTGCTGGTGATGCCCTTGTCTGCTGGGCTTTGTCTCTGGGCTGCAGGCTGTGGGGGCAGTTCAAGCCGCGTCCCCCCCTGGAGCCCAGGAAGCAGCCTGCGCCCCAGGGACGCCGTTCCCGGCTCCCCCGCATCTTCCAGCAGCAGAGGGCGAAGGCGCAAGGAGAGTCCCTGCTGTGCCGCTCTGAGGAGATCTTCACCATCGAGCCGCTGGTGAGCCGCAGCTGAGAGCCCTCCTTCCTCCTCCTCCTCCTCCTCCTCCCTGGGGAGGTCCCTTGGCAGATCCTGCCCCCAGCTCCCGCAGAGGGAGTGGAGCTGGCAGGGCTTGGTGCACAAAGCCTTGGTGAGCTGCAGGGCCCTGGCAGGCAGCGAGAGCCTGCTGGCAGCTGAGCAAAAGAAGGGCACTGCCTCGGTGTCCTTCCAGCCCTCAGAGGGCTCTGCGGTGTTAGCTGCAAGGACATCCCCTCCGTGTGGCTCGGGGGCTGCCCAGAGGCTGTTAGAGCACTGCAGGTCCCAAACCACCTGAAGAAGGGAAGGAGAGGAGGCAAAGGGCAGCTGAGTTATGGCAATAGCAATCCCCTCCTGGAAGCCGGGCTTCCACCAGCTCTGAGTCTCCCTGCCAGTGTCACCTGTGAGCCTGGGCCCCAGGCTGGCAGGTTGAAAGGGGCTCTGGCAGTTGTGGTGCCCCTAGGTACAGAGAAGGGCTTGCTGCTGGTTCTGGGAGCCCAAGGCCACATCCTGCCACCAACCAGAGCCCTGACTCGGAGGGAGAGCATGGTCTGAGCTGGAGAATGCTGCTGTCTGAGCAGCATCTCATCTGGGAGTAAAGCCTGCAGGAATCCCAACCTCTTCTTTCTATGCAGAGAGGTGAAATGAGTGTGAAGGAAGGGCTCAGCTGCTCTTGCTGCTTCCTCCTGGAGCCCATGGAAGGCTGAGAGCCAGCAGCAGCAGCACCACTGCGCTGTCCCAGCACAGCAGCTGGCAGCAGCAGGATGGGAGCAGGAGGTTGTGGCAGAGCAGTAGGGATGTTGGAGGCAGTGGGAGGTGAGCAGCATCCTGTGGTGTGTCAGAGCTGCTTTGGGAGTGTGTTGGGGGCTCCTGCTTGGTGACAGCTGCACTGTGTCTCCACAAGCAGCTGAACCTGCTCTCCAGCTTGTGAGGGGCAGCAGTCTGGCTGCCCACAGCACTGAGTCCTGGTGCTCCTGGTAATGATGGAGGGACACCAAGTGCAGCCTGGCCTCAAGCCTTGGGAGTGGAAACCTTTCCTCACTGGCTCTGGGGATGTGCCACACTGTGCTCTAGGACTGCCTTAGAAGTGGGCTGCTCCATGGCTCTCTGCCCTTCTGCCCTGTCCAGCCTTCTCAGTCTCTTGGTTTCCCAGGCTTCCCTCCCCTCTGGAGCAGGTTCCCTTGCAGAGCTCTGCCTGTGCCTGTCTCTCCTCCCCCAGCCCAGCACATGTGGTGCTTGCTCCTCGCTCTCCCTTGGTGCTCTGAAGAAGGGCTGCAGGGCTGTGGCTGCAAACATGAGCTGGAAGCTTTGGTGATCAATGGTTTGCTGCCATCCTCTCTTCTAGGAGGGAGAGGTGTGGCCAAACTCCTCAGCTGAGATCCAGGTGACCTTTAAGCCCCAGGCAGCCAGAGTCTATGAAGCCAAGTTCTACTGTGACATCTCAGGTACAGCTCCATTCTGCTGCTCTCTGCCCCAGGCTGCAGGCCAGGCACAAGCAACCTTCCAGCCCCCTGGCTCCTGCTCGAGTTGCTAGGAAGGGTCAGTGGCCAACAGGACCCGTGCCTGCTGTCCCTGTGGCTCCCAGCTGCTCTGCTGTCCAAGGCCAGGGCTCAGGACACTGCCTCTGGACCACTGAGTCCAGAACATGTGAGGCAGGGAAGGGCTGAGGTTTCCTGCCATGGGTTTGCCAGCCTTTGCTCTGCTGGGAGGTGTCTGTGAAGGCCAAGGAGCTACAGAACACAGCAGCCCCTAAGCCCCTCTAGCCTGTTTCCCTCCAAGAGGAGTCCTCATAGCCTGGAGGCATCCTGGGGCTCCTGAGGTGGTAGGAGCTGAGTTCCAGAGTGCTGCCAGCCCCTGGATCTCCTCCCACTGGTCAGCTACTGCCAGCGCTTAGGTGGGGAACCCTGCTGAATGCAGGGTGCCCTCCAAAGGAGCATCTCTGGCCAGCAGGTGCTTCTCCCTGCCTGGGAAGTGTCTCCTGGCAGCTCTGAGGCTGTGCTTCCCCTGGGTGGCGTTGCTCAGGGCTTGCTCTGCTCAGCAGGAGGTCTCTCCCTGGCAAGCTGAGCCCCAGCAGCCTGCTGGATGAGCTCTGTGCCGCTGCTGTCTCCCTGCAGGGTGCTCAGGCTGTTGGTGGCAGCAGCCAGCACTGCCCCCTGAGTGACACCAGCTCTGCCCTTCCAGAGGTGGTGGCTGTGCTGTGCTAGCCCAGGGCAGGGAGTGCTTGTAGCCAGGTTCAGGCTTCCTTGTCCTTCCTCTCCATCTCTGCAGGGTGCTGCTCAGGCTGTGTCTCAAGGGTGGGAGCTCGCTGCCAGGCTTTCTCCACGGAATCTGATGGGTGTCCTCACCTCCAGAGCTCATGGAGGTCCAGCAGCCCAGCTCCCACTCTTGGAGGGTGCTGAAAGCACCAACCCTGCTCTGCTGCTTTGTTGATTTCCTTCCTGCCCCAAGCCAAGGGACACAGATGCCAGGGAACAGCTTTTGACTTGCCCAGGAATTGGGCCTGGTTCCCTTGGCCAGTGCCACCTCCAGTGTGAGCCCAGGGCTTGTGTTCCCAAAATGTCTTCCTGCCCCAGCTGCACTTGTCAGAGCTGGGCAAGGCAATTCTTGCTTCACAAAGTTGCCAGTGCTGAGCTGCTGGCTCTGGGCTTTCTGCTCTGCTGAGGGAGATGTCCATCCCTCTACAGCAGGGGTGGATCTCCAGGGCTTGTGCCAGGAGAGGTTTTGCATTGCAGAGCAATAAGAGAGCTACTTGCACACAGCCCTTGAGCTGCTCTGGGGCTCCAGGAGGCAGAGCTGAGCAAATGCTCTGTCTTGGGAGAGAGAAGCCTGCTCTTGACAGACCCTGCTGGGCCTTCAGGAGAGCTTCACTTCTTGCAGCCATTCTGTGGCAGATGAGCATTCCAAAGCAGCGGGTCCCCTGTGCTGCCAGGGTGGAAACTGTCCCAGAATCAAGGTCCCTGTGAGTTGAAAGAAACCAAGGAGTCAATTAATTTTGCTCCTTGATTCCTCCAAGCCCCTTGGCTGACCTCCTCAGACCTTGAGCATGTTTGACACTGAGGGTGGTGAGAGCCTGGCCCCAGTTGCCCAGGGAGGGGTAGGTGCCCCACTCCTGGAACCCCTTCAGGTCAGGTTGCTTGGGGCTCAGAGCCAGCTGCTGTGCCTGCAGCTGTTTTGCTGAGTGCTGCTGCTTGGGCTGGCTGCCCTTGGAAGGTCCCTTCCCACCTCAAGGCCTCAAGGAGTCATCCAATGGAACTCTCTCCCCAGGCCGTGAGGCCAGGCTGCCTCTGCACATCCAAGGGGAAGGCCGAGGGCCCTGGCTCTGCTTCAGCCTTGAGCAGCTGGACCTTGGGCAGGTGTTGGTTGGCTCCAGCAGCAAGTCTGAGGTGAGCAGCAGGGGCTGGCAGGGCTTGGGGGGAAGTCCTACTATGGAGACAGGCTGTGGGAGCTGGGGCTGTTCAGGCTGGGGAAGAGAAGGCTCCAGGGAGAGCTCAGAGCAGCCTTCCAGGAGCTGAAGTAGCTCCAGGAGAGCTGGGGAGGGACTTTGGCCAAGGGCTGGGGGAGAGGAGGAGAGGGAATGGGGTGAAGCTTGAGGAGGGCAGCTTGAGACTGGAAACTAGGAAGATTCTTTAGAGTGAGAGGAGGGAGAGCCTGGCACAGGCTGCCCAGGGAGGCTGTGGCTGCCCCCTCCCTGGAAGTGTTCAGGAGCAGGCTGGATGAGGCCTGGAGCAGCCTGGGCTGGTGGGAGGGGTCTCTGCCTATGGGGGGGGTTGGAACTGGATGAGCTGGAAGGTCCCTTCCAACCAACCCATTCCAGGATCCATTCTATGAAGTCCTGGCTGCTTGGCATCAAAGCCCCAAAGGCTGAACTCCCCTTTGGCTTCTGCCAAGCAGCAGCAGGCAGCATCCTCTGCCTTTGCCAGCTGTCAGCTTGTGCTGCTCTGGGCTGGACCTGCAGGCCAAAAGCCCAAATGGAAACCGATTGAGATTCCCTCCCCCTTTCCCTTTCCTGGTAAGGTAAAGCAAATCAGGCAGGAGAAAGGAGAGGTAAGATCAGGGAAAAAATGGTCTGGAATCTGTTTGGAAGTGAAAAAAGGTAATTTTATCTATCTCTATGTATCAGTAACAGGGCAGGTTCCAAAGGGATAGGGTGAAGGGCAGGGGGCAAAGCATCCAAAGGCAGCCCCAGCTGGCACTGGATTCCCTTGGTGCCAGTGGCTGCAGCTCTTCAGGAGGTGTGGATGCAGCAGGGAGCAGCAGGGGGGGGATGCAGCAGCCCTGGGGAGCCTTCTGTGCAGCAGTGGCTGTGCAGGGGAAAGAGAGAGCAGGAGCAGAGCTCTGCCCTGCCTAGCAAGGCTTGCTGGGCAGGGAGGGGCAGTGGCATAGAGCCCCTTGGAGCCAGGGGACCCCTCCTCCTGGGAGGGGGAAAGCCAAGTCTCTCTCTGCCCAGCCAGAGCAGCTGGGGCTGGGCTCTTTTCAGCCCCCATCAAGGGGGGTGTAACCCTGCAGGGAGGTGCTTGGGCAGGACACAAATCAGCCTCCTGGAAGGAAAGAAAGTTCCTTAGGGGTTTCCATTGGCTGTCTTGCAGGTGATCCTGCACAACAAAGGAGCCATCCATGCCTCCTTCAGCTTGGTCCCTCCAACTACAGCTCTGGGCCCCTGCTTCAGCTTCTCCCCCTGTCAGGGCCTTCTCTTGCCAGATGAGTTCCAAGTCATCCAGGTCTGCTTCTGTCCCCCTGTCCTGGGGCACTTCACAGAGGAATTCAGGTTCAGTGTGGAAGGATCCCCTGAGCCTGTGACCTTGACTGTCAGGTGAGAGGCTGAGTGCAGCCCCCTGTGCTGTGAGAGCAGCTTTGCAGCCTGCCAGCAGCAGTGCAAGCTGCAGGCTCTGCAGTGCTCTGCAGCCAAGCCAAGGCCTCCTCTGCTGTGTCCCCCCAGGGGCTGTGTCTCTGCACCCCCTCTGCGCTTCGATGTCCCTTGCCTGCGCTTCGGGGACGTCTCCTATGGTGAGTGTGGCCTGGCCTTGGAGCACAGCCCGAGGGCTCTGCAGCCCCAGAGTGCAGCCTCAGAGCCTCCAGCACTGGTGGCCCTCCAGAGCAGCCTGCAGGAGGTTCAAGCAGGGCTGCAGGCTGCCTGGGCAGGGCTTTGCCATCCTGAGGGCACAGAGGCCCAAAGGACTGGCAGAGCAGGGTCTTGTGGGGTCCCTGATGGTCTGATCAGCCCCAGGCTGCCAGTCCTTGGCAGCAGGATGGCTGTGAGAGCCCCAGCAGGGCCCAGGGGCTGGGACTGCAGGAGGAGGGAGTTGAAGCTCTGGCCCAGCCCATAGCTGCTGTGGGTCAATGTTGCCAGGCCTGGAGACCATTTCCCCCCTGAGCTGCAGGGTGAGATGTTGCTTGGTGCTGGGAGGGCCACTGGTTGTCAGTGCCAGGGAATGTGGCCAAGAAAGAGCTCTGCCTCAGGCCCTGGTGTGCTCAGAGCCCTGGGCTCCTTCTCCTTGCCCAGCAGAGGCCCAGCTCTGCTGCCTGAGCACTGAGCTGCAGGTTCTGCTGCTTCAGCTCAGGCTCCCAGAAGGCTTTTCCCTGAGGGGCTCTCAGCTCTGCCTGGGAAGCCAGTTCTGGGCTGACTGAAGAGCTGTGCTCAGCCTGGCCAGGATGCCTCTCTGTTTTCCTCCTGCTGAGGGACTTGGCTAAGAGAAGTGCTGGCCTTTGCTGAGCTGCAGCCTCCCCTCCCTCCATCCCTGCCCTGTCTCTTGGCTTCCTTGTGAGCAGACAAAGCCAGAGGGATGCCAGCAGGCAGCAGCCTGGGATCCAAGAGGAGAAGAGTCCTCTCCAGCTGCTGGCCTGGAGAAGGCCTTTGCAGCTGCAGGCTCCTGGTGCTTGCTGTGCCCTGCTGGCCACCCTCTGCTGAGAGCAGCCTTGGCCTTCTTGGCCAGGAGGGCCCCTGGCTGCCCGATGGGGAACTTGTTGTCCCCCAGCAGTGCCGGCACAGAGCTGCTTGGCTTCCGCGGCAGCTGCAGCTCAGAGGGAAGAGAGCCAGAGGCCAAGGGCAGCCTGAGCATGTCAGGAGATTGCCTGCAGGAGGCAGAGGAGCTGTGTGCAGAGGTGCAGAGCTGTGTCCTTTCTCCTAGGCTTCCCTCACAGCCTGTTCTGTCGCCTGACCAACACCTCCCTGGTGCCTGTGGCCTTCACCCTCCGTGTGCCCGGGGACGGTGTGGCAGAGCCCAGCGTGCCCAGCACTGCCCAGGTGCTGGACAACTCTCTGCCCTCCTGGAAGAAGAGAGCCAGGAGGTGCCTCAGGCCCTGTGAGTTCACCATCAGCCCTGGCAGAGGCACCATCCCTGCCCTGAGCTTCCAGGACATCCAGGTAGGGAGCAGTGGGGCCAGAGGGGCTTCAGCAGCTGGGGCTGAGGCTGCCCTGCTCTGGGAGAGGGCTTCAGTGCTGCTGGCTGGGAGGGGGAGGCCAGGCAGAGCCCTGCAGCAGGGCTGGGCTGTTGGGAGCTGTGCTGCTCTGGGACTTGCCTTTGGAGCAGCCTTTGGAGCCTGCAGGCAGAAGCTGCAGCTCCTGCCCCCCAGGCTCCAGGCCAGAAGCCACTGCTGAGACTTTCAGAGCTGCTTAGGCTGATTCCTTGGCCTGCAGCTGGGCAGAGGAAGGCTGAGGGCAGCAGGAGGCTGTTGCAGGGAGAGATGTGGCTGGAGGAAGCAGTTAGCTTCTCTGCCTGCTCTTCTTCCTCCTGTGCTGTGGGCAGGATGAGTTGGATTCCCTGCAGTGCTCTGCAGGGGGACTGCAGAAGCTGTGGTGGCTGTGAGCTGAGCAGGTTCTGCTGGGCCAAGCTTCTGCAGCAGCTTCCCCCTGCACAGCTGGAGTGGTTCTGCTGGAGGCAGCAGCTCTGCCCTGCACTGCTGCTGTTCCCTGGCCATGCAGTGCTGAGTGGCAGCCTGCTGGGGCCTGCATTCCTCTCACCCATGGCCTGGGAGCTGCCACAGGCACTTCTGCAAGCAGCTCTTGCCAGCAGCCTTGTGGTGCTGCCAGGGCCTGTGCTCTGCAGATGGAGCAGCACCAGGGCCAAGGCCTCCCTTGCTTCCCATGGCCTGGGAATGGAAAGGCAGCAGCTGTGGGGGTGCTGAAGTGTTTGGGGCTTTGCTCTCCCCCCAGGTCACCCTGTGCTCCAACACCCAGGGCTTGTATGAGCTGGCTCTGGTGGTGGATGTGGATGGTGTGGGCCAGGAGCTGCTGGCACTGCCCCTCACAGCCAGGTACCAGCACTTTCCTTGCAGGGTCTCTTGGTGCATCCAGCCCCTTGCATGTGGTTTGCTGGCTCCAGCTCCACAGGAGGAGCCTTGCATCATGAGCTGGTTCTGCCCAGGCAGAGCTGGGAGCAGCAGGGCTTGCAGGCAGCCCCCTGGAGGAGCATCATCCCAGAATGGCCAGGCCTGGCCCTGAGCCTTTTCCTAAAGGACACAGCAATTCTATGGCTGCTTGGCACTGCCCCTCCCCTGGCACAGCCTGGGGCCATTTCTCTTGTGCTGTCACTCGTTCCTGGGGAGCAGAGCCCAAGCCCCAGCTGGCTCCAGCCTCCTTTCAGGGACATGTGGAGAGCCAGGAGGGCTCTGCTCTGCCTCCTTTGCTGCAGGCTAAACGCCGCCAGTTGCTCCCAGCAGCTCTGCTCCTGCCCAGCCCTGTTCTCCAGACCCTTCCCCAGCTGTGTTGCCCTTCTCTGGACCCGCTCCAGCCCCTCAATGCCCTTCTTGGAGGGGCCCTAAACTGCTGCCAGGATGTGAGGGGTGGCCTCAGCAGTGCTGAGCCCAGGGGGCCGATCCCTGCCCTGCTCCTGCTGGCCACGGGGTTGCTGATCCAGGCCAGGCTGCTGGTGGCAATTTGCAGCCACTCTGCTCTAGGCAGCTGTGTTCTGCTCCCTTCCATGCCACATGAGGGGTCAAGCAGCCTCTCCTCTGCCAGTGTCTCCATTGCCTCTGGCCCTCTCTCTGCCCAGGTGTGTGGTTCCTGCTCTGCGAGTGCCCAAGCCCGTGGTGACCTTCGGCCGCTGCTACCTGCAGCTCCCTGCCCAGCAGCTGCTGCCCCTGGTGAACGACAGCGACCTGCCAGGCTGCTATGCACTGCTGCCTCAGGTTGGCATCACCCCCACCCACCTCCTGCCCCCAGGGCTCAGCCAGGCTGTGCTGGGGAGAAAAGGCCTTTGGGAGAGAGAGACCTTGATGCTTTCCAGTCCATCCTACAGGTTTGCTGGGAACAGGAACCCACTGTCTTGGTCTGGAGAGGGAAAGAGCCTCAGTTCTTGTGAATATTCCTGTGTTAGGAAATTAGAGGCACAGAGGAGGCCAAAATAGCAACAGCTAGGCTATGTAGTACACAAATAAAGTGGATGGATCAGAAGGGGAGAGAGAGAGAAAATAGGGAGAGAGAGAAGAGGAATTCTATTGGCACCCCCTCACCCCCCAAGACAGTTTGGGTCTGTGGAGGAAGGGTGCTGCAGCTTTGGCTGTAGAGGAGAGGTCATTGCTGTCCTCTGAGCAGCCTCTTCAGCTCCATGAGTTGTAGCAGGCACAACTTAGGACATGGAGAGAGGGTTCCTTTTGGTCTGCTTCTTCCAGGGTCTCTGTCATTTTTCCTCTCCTGGTATGCTCTCCGTTTTCCTTCAGAGCAGCATTGTCCTGCCTGCTGCCTTGGCCTCCTCCTGCCTTGGCCTCCTCCTGCCTTGGCCTCCTCCTGCCTTGGCCTCCTCCTGCCTTGGCCTCCTCCTGCCTTGGCCTCCTCCTGAGCCAGTAGTTGCTCAGATCTGTGGAACAGCTTTTCAGAGGTGTGTGTTCCAGAGAGCAGGGATAGCAGTGGCCTCTGCCCGTTTCCAGGACAGCTGCAGTCTGCTTATCTCTGCACCTTCCTGAGAGGCATCCCAGTGGCTGCTCCCAATACACATCAGCTATTGCCTGGGCAAGCAGCAAAGGTGATTTTACCTTTGTTGAGTCCCATCAAGAGAGCCAAGATTCAGTCTCTCTCAGCTGCCCAAATGTAAGCTCAGGAAGCAGGGAAATGGGAACCTTCCTGAGGATCAACTTTAGGCAGCAATTGAGACAAATGTAGGCAGCTCTTTGGGAAGCAGTTTGCGCTCTGGCTCTGGGGTGCTGTCATGCAGGAGAACTCAGAGGGTGGTGAGAAGCTGCTCTGCCAGCCCAAGCAGGGAGAGTTGTGAGTGCAGCAGCTTTGGGACCCCCTGAGGATGCTGAGGCCATCCAAGTCTTGCCTTTCATTCTGTGCCTTCCTGCCAGGGATTTCAAACTCTTTGTGAGTTGCTGCTGTGGACACCTTAAGGGTTGACATTTTTCTACAAGTTCCCTCTGCAGTAACCTTTGATTGCCAGGATCAACCCAGGCTGGAGAGCAGCCCTATGGAGAAGCCCCTGAGGATACTGAGGGCTGCCAAGCTGCTCCTGAGCTGGCATTGTGCAGTACCAGCCCAGAGCCAGCTGTGCCCTGGGCTGGTCCCCAGCAGTGGGCAGCAGGGGCAGGGAGGAGATTCTGCCCCTCTGCTGAGACCCCCCCCTGCAGTGCTGGGGCAGCTCTGGAGTCCTCAGCACATTCAGGGACCGGCTGGAGGAGGCCACAGCAATGCTGGGAGGCCTGGAAGCCCTCTGCTGTGAGGCCAGGCTGGGAGAGTTGGGGCTGTTGAGCCTGGAGAGGAGAAGGCTCCAGGGAGAGCTTCTGGTGGCTTTTCAGAGCCTGTTGGGAGAGGGGATGGCTTGAACTAAGAGAGGGAGATGTAGACTGGATAAGAGGAAGACATTTTTTCACTCTGAAGGGGGTGAGAGCCTGCCCAGGCTGCCCAGGGAGGTGAGAGATGCCCCTCCCTGGAACCTTTCCAGGCCAGGCTGTCAGGGGTGCTGAGCAGCCTGCTCCAGTTGCAGCTGTCCCTGCTCAGTGCAGGGGGCTTGGACTGGAGGAGCTTGAAAGATCCCTTTCAGCCCAGCCCCTTCTGTGCCCCTGCCCCTTCCAGAAGCACCAGGAGGATGCTGCTGTGCTGTACTCCAGCCCCGTGCCCTGTGGGATCATTCAGCCTCACAGCTCCGTGGAGGTGCCACTGAGCCTGGAGGCCCAGGTGCCAGGAGAGCAGCACACTCCTGCCCGTGTGGCCGTCTTTGGGCGTGCAGGACACCCCCTGGTGAGTGCTGGAGGGGCCTGCTCCGTGCCACAGGGCTTGCTGGAGCCTGAGGTGTACAAGGCTTCTTGCAGGGCAAAGGGGGCTTGTACCACAGGGATCCCTGGCACTGGGTGAGGGGGAGAGGAGAGGCAGCGTGGTGCCCTCTGGGAGGGTGATCAGAGTGTGTGCCACAGCAGTGCACTGGGGACAGGGCAGATGGGGGAAGGAGCCAGCACTGTCCCTGCCTCTCCTCCTCTGCTCTTAGGAGAGGAGCAGCAACTGCTGCTTCCTTGGGGGTCTTGGGGAGGAGCAGCCAGGGACAGCCCAGAGTGCTGCTGAAGCAAAGGCTGGCTCTGGAATGAGTGAGAAGGTGCTGCAGCAAAGGCATCCAGGTGCCACCTCCAGTGCTCTTTGCTGCTTCTGCAAGAACACTGCTTTGGCTCAAGAGACCAAAAGGCTGCTGGAGTGCTGCCATCAGCTCTGTTCCTCAGGTGGTGCCAGGATTACCCCAGAGCACAAAGCAGAGCAGCAGCTTCCATGATCTCTCCTCTGCAGAGCCAGCTTGGTGCCAGCTAGGGCTGCTGGTCAAGGGGGAGCTTTGGGAGTGTTCCAAAAGCTGCTGCCCAAGCCTGGCTGTGCAGCAGCAGAAGCCAGGGAGAGTGGTTTGGGGCAAGGCTGAGCAGCAGCAGGGCTGGGAGCAGGCACAGGGCAGAGGAAGGAGAGCTGCTGGAGAGACTGCAGCCTGGGCAGGCTGCTTTCTTTCCCCCTGACAACAGCAGCTTGTGGCTTTCAGCTGGGGTCCCTCCAGAGCCCACCCTTGCTGCAGGCCTCCTGCTTCAGGCTTCCAACACTGCCAACTTCCAGCAGGCAGAGCTCTCCCCCATCCAGGAGCAGCCTCAGAGCTGTCTGACCCTTGCCAGCTTTCCCCATGGTGTTTTTCCTCTCTCCTCCCTGGAGCAGAAGGTCTCTTTGGTGAGCACTGGAGAGGGCCCAGTTGTCTCTGTGCAGCCCAGCCAGCTCGATTTTGGCAGCATCCAAGTTCTGCAGGAGGCCTCCCGGTGTCTGCAGCTCTGCAATCAGAGCCCCATCCCTGCAGCCTTCCAGGCAGAGGTGGTGAGTATCTGGAGAGGCTTCCAGTGGCAATGGCTGCTCTGTGGCCACCCGGGGCTCAGTTCTCCTCTGGAGCCTTTCCAGCTGGCTGCCTGAGAGAGCAAGCAAGATCTTCCACCCCCAGGTGGCCAGAGGAGCCTGGCTGTGGGGGCAGGTTCAGCTGGGGCAGCCCTCAGGAGCCCAGAGCTTGAGGAGATGTTTGAGCAGCAGTGAGCCTGGAGCCTGTTGCCAAGCTCTCCCTTTCCTTTGTGGAAGGTCTCTGGCTGTGAGAGTCATGGGTTTGGAGCTCTGGGATCACAGAATGCCTTGGGTTGGAAAAGACCTTTCAGATCCTCCAGGCCAAGCCTCAGCCCAGCACTGCCAGCTCAGCACTGAACCGTGGCCCTCAGCACCACAGCTCCAAGGCTTTGAAATCCCTCCAGGGATGGGGACTCTACCCCTGCCTAGGGCAGCCTGGGCCAGGCCTTGGCAGCCCTCAAGGGAAGGAATTGTTGCTCATGGCCACCCTCAACCTGCCCTGGTGCAACTGGAGGCCATTGCCTCTTGTCCTATCGCTTGTACCTGGGAGGAGAGACTGAACCCCACCTGGCTCCAGCCTCCTTTCAGGGAGGTGTAGAGAGCCAGAAGGTCTCCCCTCAGCCTCCTTTTCTCCAGGCTGAGCAATGCCAGGTCCTTCAGCTTTGAACTGAGGACAGGGCTTTGAGCAAGCTGCTTTAGTTGAAGCTGTCCCTGCCCAGGTCAGGGGCTTGGAACTAGTTGAAGGTCCCTTCCATGCCAAAGCATTCTGTGACTCTCTGATCTTCTCCCTGGGATTTGCTGGAGGAAAGTCAACTTCTTGCAGCTTGTCAGTACTTCAAGAGGCCTCTAAGAAAGCTGGGGACAGACTGTTGACTAGGACTTGTAGTGAGAGGCCAAGAGGGCTAGTTGGAAACTCCAAGAGGGAGATTTCTAGCAGCTGTCCTGTGAGAGCTCAGGGCTGCCAGGCTGGAAACTCCAGCTGCCTTCCCCTGGCTCCTGCCCAATGCAATGTGCTTGGCTCGTGCCCAGCCTGCCAGCACATTGCTGCCTCCTGTTCCAAAGGGCAAAACCTCTCCAGGGATGCTGCAGGGTTTGGGCTGAGCAGGGCCTCTTGTCCCAAGCACAGCCCTGAAATGTGGAGCATGTCCCACTGCCCCCACGCTGGAGCCTTGGGAGCTGCAGATCTGCATGCCAGTGCATGTCCTGCTGGCCAGGGAGCACTCCCTGCAAGGAGGCTGGAGGAGGAAACAACCTTCTCTTGAGGCCGAGTGTCTCTGGGGCTGGTGAGGTGGTGGCTAATGAGGGGAGTCTGTGAGAGGAGGGTGGCACAGGGGGGTGTCAGCTCCTGCAGAGGTGCTGCTTGCAGCCCCCCCAGCTCAGCTGCAGGCAAAGGAAGCCCTTCTGGTTTGTTGCCCTCACATCCTTGCTCCTCCAGCCCACAAGAGACCGAGGGCTGTGGCTCCTGGCCTCAGCTGGGCTCTGCCTTGTCTTGCAGGCTGGCAGAGGCTGGTGCTGGAGGGTTGAGCCCAGCCGAGGAGTGATCCCCCCCGAGGGCCAGGTGTCTGTGTCTGTCACAGCCCAGCTGGACGACACGGGGCAGTTCCAGGCCGAGGTGCAGCTGCTGGTGGAGCACAGCCGTGGCTACGGCATCCCCGTGCGGGCGCTCGGCGTCGGCAGCACCATCGTCCTCGACAGGCCCTTGGCTCCGCAGCTCAGCCTGGGCACTCGCTTCAGGTAGGTGTCCCTCAGCTCCTGCTGCTGCCGGGGGCTCAGCCAGGAGAAGCTCCTGGCTCTTCCAGGGCAGCCCCAGGGCTTCTTCAGGCTGAAGCCCAGCAGGAGCAGGGCAGGGCTTGTGCCCTGTGCTGGGCACCGCTGAGGATACAGTCGGAGCCCTGGGCTCAGGTTTGGGCTCCTCGCTCCAGGAAGGGCAGTGAGGGGCTGGAGCGTGTCCAGGGAAGGGCAAGAAAGCTGGGGAAGGCTCTGGAGAACAGGGCTGGGGAGGAGCAGCTGAGGGAACTGGGGGTGAAGAGGAGGCTGAGGGGAGACCTCAGTGCTGTCTGCAAGAGCCTGGAAGGAGGCTGGAGCCAGGTGGGGGTTGGGCTCTTCTCCCAGGGAACAAGGGATAGGAGGAGAGAAGATGGCCTCAGGTTGCTCCAGGGGAGGTTTAGGTTGGACATGAGGAACAAATTCTTCCCCTAAGGGACAAGGCCTGGCCCAGGCTGCCCAGGGCAGTGCTGGAGTCCCCATCCCTGGAGGGGTTTCCTGGAGCAAAGGGTGGCCATGTCTGCCCAGCTGCACTTGGGCTTTCTTTCCAGGAAGGAACTTCCATTCCCATGGGACATTCCCTTGGGTTTCTGTCTGGCTCTGGTTGTTCATCTCTGGCTGTGGCTCTGTTTCCTCAGCAGCCAGAGCTGGGCTGGCTGCCCTGCTCCTCTCAGCCACACTCCTGCTGATCCATGTTCTTAGGCTCAGTGCTCTGTCTCAAACACAACCCCAGCTGCTCTGGTCAGCAGAGGCTGATGAGGGCTGGATGCTTCCTAAAGGATGGAGGCATGAAAGGGATGCCAGGGCCCCCCACCAGCGAAGCCAGTGGTGCCCTGACCACCAGATAGGATCCTAGAATGGTTTGGTTTGGAAGGGATCATCTGGTTCCAACCCTCCTGCCACGGGCGGGCCCTGAGGAGTCCACACCCTGCAGCTCCCCGCTGGCATCTGCAGAGGAAGCCAACTGAGGCAGCAGCTGCCCAGGGGAAGCTGCAGTGGCCTGGAGCTGTTCCTCCATCTGCTTAGTATCACAGGATCAGTCAGGGTTGGAAAGGACCACAGGGATCAGCCAGTTCCAACCCCCCTGCCATGGGCAGGGACACCCCACACTAGATCAGCCTGGCCAGAGCCTCAGCCAGCCTGGCCTTAAACACCTCCAGGGACAGGGCCCCAACCACCTCCCTGGACAACCCATTCCAGGGCTTCACCACTCTCATGGGGAAGAACTTCCTCCTCACCTCCAGCCTGAATCTCCCCACCTCCAGCTTCATTCCATTCCCCCTAGTCCTATCACTGCCTGAGATCCTGAGCAGTCCCTCCCCAGCCTTCCTGTAGTCCCTTTCAGATCCTGGAAGGCCACAATGAGGTCACCTGGGAGCCTTCTCTTCTGCAGACTGAACAGCCCCAACTCCTTCAGTCTGTCCCCATAGGAGAGGTGCTCCAGCCCTCTGCTCATCCTCGTGGCCCTTCCCTGGACACCTTCCAGCACCTCCAGATCCCTCTTGTCATAGGGGCTTGCAGCCAGGTCAGGCCAGCTCAGGGTCTGATCCAGCCTGACCCTCAGGCAGCCCTTTGCTAAAACTCTGCTGAGTGTGAAGCAGCAGGGGCTGGTGCTGCTCTGCCCACAGCAGCTGAGAGGATGTGCTTCAGGAAGCTTTCCCTGGCTGGGCACAACCAGAGCTGCTGCTGGGTGGGGAGAAGCTCAGGGGTAGGCAAGGGCTGGCTCCCGCTGAAGGTTTGAGCTAGGTCAGCAGTTCAGAGGTGGTTCCATTGCCAGCTGTGTGGTCAGACAGCAGCAGCAGCAGCTGGGTGAGTGCTGGGCAGTAGCAGCTCTCCTGATCTTTTCCATCTCTGCTCCTCTTGCAGCCTGGCTCCCTGCTGTTACAGCTTCAGGGTCACCAACCGAGGCCGCCGCACCCAGCGGCTCCGCTGGACCGTGGGAGGTTGCTCCCCGCCTGGCCAGCGCCGTTGGCTGCCTTCCCTCAGCAGCACCAAGGGCAAAGCTTCCTCCCAGGGCCCCCCTGCTGCCTGCCCTGTGTTTCAGCTTCGGCCCAAGAGGATGGAGCTGAGGCCAGGCCAAACGATGGAGGTGATGCTGGAAGGCTTCTCCAGCACTCCCCAGGTGAGGTCCCTCACAAGGGCTGAGCCTTCCCCATCAGATCACCTCCCCTGGGACTTGTCCTGCAGCCCCCTGGCACTGGCCTGAGAATGTGAGCAAGAGAGTGTTTGAAGGCCACAGGTTCCCCCTGGCAGAGTCCTCTGCTTTCCTTGCTGGCCACCATCAGTGGCTGGGGCTGCTCTGTGTTCCATCCTGCAGCACTTGCTGCTACCAAAGCAGGGGCTGAAGGCAGCTGCTGCTGTGGCAGGTGCCAAGGTGCCAGGTGCTGAGGCAGGAGGGAAGGGCAGAGAGAAGAAGTGACTCACAGCCTGGGAGCAGAGGCAGAAAGGAAGGCAGGAGGGCAGGTTTCCTGTGTCTGGGGGAAGCCAGCAGGGCAGGCAGTGGCTGGAGCTGCAGCATTTCTCCTCTGCAGACAAAGATGGGCAGAGGCCTTGTCTGGCACCAAGTGCTGGAGGAGAGGAAGGAGCCCAGTGCCAGCTCTGCTGATCAGGGATGTTCATCCCCATGGCACCACTGCAACTGGCAGCTTAACTTGCTTTCCTGGGAACAGTGACACTTGCCCCAGGCTCCCAGCCAGCCCTGCTGTGCCAAGGGCAGCCAGGTCTTGCCAGCACCCTTGGATGGGTCGCTGGGCCTCCTCCTGCCTGGAGCCTTCTGCCAGGGGAATGCAGCTCTGCAGAGGAGCTGCAGCCTGATGTGCACTGCTGAGCTCCAGCAGCACAGAGGTTGAAGTGGAGAGGGCTTGGACTGGATGACCTTGAATGGTCCCTGCCAAGCCAAGGCAAGCCATGAGATGATTCTCTGTGGAACAGCTCTAGAGGAAGCTCCTGCTGATGTTCATGTTTTGAAGGGGGTTCTAAAGGCTTGCCTCAAGAGTGGCTTGAAGAAGACTTCGTTGCTCACCTGGGTGGCTGTATTGGGGCTGTCCCCATGCAGTTCTGAGCCCAAAGGTTTTGCTGAGGAGGAGCAAAAGGCACCAAGCTGTTGAGTGCAGTGGTGAGAATGTCTCCCTGGAAAGCTGGCAGGGGCTCTGTGCAGCCAGCTGTGCCTGCCTGGCCCTGCAGTCAGAGCCAAGAGCTCTGGGAGGAGTTGGGTTGTGGTGCTGTAGCAGAGGAAAGAGCCAGCAGTGGAGAAGTGATCCCAGGAGCTGTCCAGAGCAAGGCTTGGCTGTGAGCCCATCCAGCTTGAGAGAGGACTTTGCTGGGACATGCAAGGCAGCTCTGTCCTGGGGAGGTCTCTTTTCAAAGCAGCTCTGGGAAGGAGGGCAGGAGGCATCCTAGTGGGGAGTGATCCCTCCTTGACCTGAAGGCATCTGCCTGTGGGGGGGTTCCTGTGGGTCACAGAATCCCAGCATGGGGGAGGTTGGAAGGGACCTCTGGGGATCATCCAGCCCAATCCCCCTGCTACAGCAGGGGCACCCACAGCAGGTTGGCCAGGTTGCCAGTGTCCAGGGGGTGTTTGGAGTCTCTGCAGAGAAGGAGACTCCACAACCTCTCTGGGCAGGCTGCTCCAGGCCTCAGCACCCTCGCTGAGAAGAATTTTCTCTTCCTGCTCAGATGGAGCTTCCTGGCTTCCAGTTTGTGCCCCTTGTCCTGTCACAGGCTCCATCCTCTTGCCCCTCACCCTTTAGCTCTTGCTGAGCATGAAGAAGATCTGCTCTGGGGCTGCTCTTCTTTTTGAGGGGGTTGGACTAGAAGACCTTTGGAGGTCCCTTCCAGCTCAGAGCCTTCTGTGCTTCTGTGTGATTCTGTGATGCTCCAGGCTCAGCAGCTCCAGCTCTCAGCCTTTCCTCCTCAGAGAGGTGCTCCAGGCTCCTCAGCATCTTTGTAGTCTTCACTGGGCTCTCTTCAGTAGTTCCCTGACTACTTTGAACTGGGCAGCCCCAAACTGGACCCAGCTGTGGCCTCAGCAGGGCAGGATGGAGGGGGAGGAGAGCCTGCTGGCCACAGTCTCCTTCAGGAATCCTCTTGGCCTTCTTGGACACAAGGGCAGCTTGCTGGCTCGTGGGCAACTTGCTCTCCAGCAGCACTCCCAGGTCCCTGTCTGCAGAGCTGCAAGCTCCCAGCAGGCCAAGGCCTCAGCTGTGCTGGGGCAGGGGTTGTTCCTCCTCAGGAATCATTTCCACTGAGCTTCCAAGGCAGAGCTGACTGCCCTTGGCCTTTCTGTCTCCTGTTTTTCTGCCCAGTTCCATCTCCATCTTCATTCCATCAGCTCCTCCAGCTTTCTGTAGCACTGTGCTCAGCACTGGGGCACATCAAAGGAAGAACCCTTTGGGGCAGGGATTGTCCCTGGCAGCACAAGCCTCCCCAGAGCTGTTTGTGGCTGTTGGCTGCAGCCTGATGGCCACTGGAGTGCAGGAGAAAGGGGATGCAGCACAAGCTGTGGAGGGCAAGGGGAAACCAGCAGTGAGGGGGGCAGTGGCAGGGCCGTGGCTGGTGGCTGGCAGATGCAGGCTGTCCTCTGGCCACCCTGCTGGCAGCCCCCATGTGCCCTGTGGCTTCTCCTGCAGGCGGTGAGGGAGCAGCTGCTGTGCCAGGCCGCGGTGGGCAGCGAGGCCAGGAGCACCCAGATCCTGCAGGTGGAGCTCAGCTGCCAATTCATTGCTCCTGCCCTGCAGATGTCCTCCACAGCAATCACTTTCCAGGTGGAGAAGGTGAGTGTCTGGCTGGCATCCTGGCCCTGGACCTGCTGGCTGGAAGCTGTGGCTGTGCTTGGCTTCAAAGGAGGAGGGAAGAGAGCTGCTCTGAGTCCCCAGGGCTTTGGCTGTTGACTGCAGCAGGACCAAGCTTTTGCTGTTAGCACTGAGCTCATTCTTTGCTGCCCTGGGGCTGGCAACAGCCTCAGCAGCACTGCTTTGCTCTTGTTGGTGTGGCACCACTGAGGAGAGTGGCCCCAAGCTCTTGTCCCCCACCCTTTAGCTCTTGCTGAGCACTGATCAGATCCCCTCTGGGGCTGCTCTTCTCCAGGATCAAGAGCCCCAGGGCTCTCAGCTCCTCCCAGAGCTGCTCCAGGCCCCTGAGCATCTTGGCACTGTAGCAGGGGCAGCAGGAGCCTGGAGGTTGCTGGCTGGCTGTGCATACTCAAAGCCAGCCTTAGGCTCCTGCAGGCTCTCTGCTGCATCCTGCTTGCTTGTCTCCTCTGCCCAGCACCCCTGGCCTTAGGAGGCTCCTAGAGGCATGAGTGTAGGTGACTGGAACTCCTCTTGTGCTGCTGTCCCCAGGAGAGGACAGGCCACTGCAATCAGATGGGCTGGATCTCTTAGCAGCAGCTGCCTCCTCTCAGGGGCCTGTTCCCTGCACATTCCTGAGGCTGTTCCCCCTGGGCAATGCTGTGGTTTGCAGCCAGCAGCAGCATCTGCTGTGCTTGGAGAAAGCCCTTCCAGAAGGGGAGAAACCTATCCAAAGAGTCCAGAGGAGCTGTTGGGAGCTCTGGGGGCTGAAGGGTTTGGAAAGGCAGCGGGTGGGGAAGGAGGGCCCTGGGCACTTGGGGGCGAGTGATGCTTCTCTCCTGTGCTTGCAGCAAGCAGGGGATGTCCTAACTCCTCTGGCCCAGCCTCTGTCTCTGAAGAACATCTGCCCCCTGCCACTCAGCATGGTCCTGGCCTTAGGGCAGCCCTTCTCTCTCTGTGATGTGGAGCAGCAGCCCCTGCCTGCAGATGCTCAGGTGAGCAGCCCTGGGCCTTGCTGCTGCTGGAGTGTGAAGAGGGAGCAGTGTGGTGGTGTGCTCCTGCTGGGAGGGCCTCCAGGAGAGAAGCTTCTGCAGAGCCAGCAGTGAGCCTGAGCTGAACCAGGGTGGAATTGAGTTTGCTGGAGGAAACAAGGCATCATCTGGCTGGGGAAGAGAGCCATGGGATGGTTTGGGCTGGAAGAGACCTTTCAGATCATCAAGGCCAACTGTGAACTTCTCACTGCCAGCTCACTGCTAGATCATGGCCCTCAGCAGCAGATCTCCATGCCTTTGCACTCCCTCCAGGGATGGGGACTCACCACTGCCCTGGGCAGGCCTGGGCTAGGCCTTGACAGCCCTTGTGAGGAAGAAATTGTTCCTCGTGTCCAACCTAAACCTCCCCAGGGGCAGCTTGAGGCCCTTTCCTCTTGCCCTGTGGCTTGTTCCTTGCTTGCTCCTTGCTCCAACCTCCTTCAGAGTCCTGGCTCTAGGAGATGAAGAGAAGGGATCAAACAACTTGTGGGCAAGCCATCTAGTGAAGCTGTCTGCTGGAAGCCATCCCAGCAGCCCTCCTCAGCTGCCTGTCTGCTCCTCAGGAGCAGCTTGCTGCCTTCAAGGGCAGCCCTGCCTTTGAGAAGGCTGAGGGTGCTCCTCCAGCCACTGCCTGCCCCCTGTGCCAGCGGCAGGTGCTGGGCACAGGCTCTGCCAGGCACGTGGTGATGTGGGCATGGGCACCACTCCTGTGCAGCCCTGGCAGGGGGGTTGGACTGATGACCTTTGGAGGCCCCTTCCAAGTCCTAACCTTCTGTGCTTCTGTGCCGGTGCTCAGCCCTGCCAGGCCCAGGCTGCAGTGCTGGGAGGAGCAGAGAGTGCAAACGGCCTTGGCCTGCCAGGGTGCTGCTCTGGGGGGGGCTTTGGTGCCTCTGCAGAAGCCTGAGCTGGGCTGGGCCAGCAGTGGGGTGGGGCTGGCACAGGCAGGCCCTGCTGGAGCCACACTTGGGGCACTGCCATGGTTGTGAGCCCTGGGGATGGCCTCCCACGGGTGCTGGATGCTCTTCCTCTCCTTGCAGCCCATGAAGCTGGAGGCAGGGCAGGAGCTTCCCCTCTGCATCAGCTTTAACCCTGCTCATGAAGAGGGTTTGCACTCCTGGCAAGTGGAGCAGGCTCTGAGGATCCAGTTCCTGGAGCACCCTCATGAGGAGCAGGTCCTGCTGCGGGGAGAAGTCTGCTGCCCCAGCCTGCACTTCCAGAGCATGGCTGTGGACTTTGGCTGCATCCTGAATGACACTGGAGCTGTGCAGAGCCTGGAGATGACCAACTGCAGCCAGCTGCCTGTCTCCTACTGCTGGCAGCTGCTGCCAGCCAGCCAGGGCAGCCAGCTGAGGTATGGCCACCTCTGCCCTCTCCTTGCAGCTCTTCTGCTTCCTGCTGTCCTGCTTGTGCTTTGCAGAGACCAAGGTGGTTTCCCTGGGCTCTGGCCAACTGCTTTCCCCTTGGCCTGGCAGGAACAAGCCCTCCAGCTGTGGCCAGGCTGGGTGCTCAGCTGTCCTCCAGCACTCTGGGGATGGGCAGGGGACTGTTCTGCAGCCCAGCCAAGACTAGAAGACATTGCCAACACTTTTCCTGCAGCCCATGACCTCGGAGTCCTGCTTTGTCCCTGGAGCTCCAAAGCCCTGCTTGGGCCCTGGGACAAGCAGATACAAGTTGGGAGCTCTCTGCCTTCCCTGCCAGCCCCAGCTGTTGTCAGTTCAGTACTAAGAACCTCCACTGCCCCCACAACAGTGTGTCCAGTGCTGGCTCCCCAGCTCAGGAGAGCCAGGGAGCTACTGCAGAGAGTCCCAGGGAGGCTCCAAAGATGCTGGAGGGGGCCTGGAGCAGCTCTCTGAGGAGGAAAGGCTGAGAGCCCTGGGGCTGAGAGCCTGGAGAAGAGCAGCCCCAGAGGATCTGATCAATGCTCAGCAAGAGATACAAGGTTGGGGGCAAGAGGATGGGGCAAGAGGATGGTGCTGGGCTCTTAGTAGTGGTGTCCAGGGACAGGACAAGGGCCTGCTGAAGCCTGGAGCTTCCATCTGAGCTGGAGGAGAAACTTCCTTGATGGGAAGGTGCTGGATTGGCACCTCAGAGGTGAAGCCTGCCTGGCAGCCAGCCCCTGCTCCAAGAGCCTCCCCCTTCAGGCAAGCAGAGGCCACTCCTCTGTCCCCCCAAGCACAGCTGCTCTGCTGCTGCCAAAGCACAGGTGTCCTCTTGCCCCCCAGCCTTTAGCTCTGGCTGAGTGTTGAGCAGATCCCCTCTGGGGCTGCCCTGCCCCAGGCTCCACAGCCCCAGGGCTCTCAGCCCCTGCTCTCACCTTGCCTCTTTAGAGACAAAGCCCCAGCTCCTAGGGCTGCTGCAGGGACAGGTTGAGGGCTCAGGCAGTTCCTGATTGCAAGCTGCCTGGTAGCTTCTTTTTGTTCCACCTTCACCTGCCCTGGAGTGGTGCCAGGGATGGGGCATCTGCCCCCTCCTCAGGCAGCCTGGGCCAGTGGCTCACTGTTCTCAGCACCACAAATGTCTTCCTTCCATCTGCTCTGACTCTCTCTCTTTGAGTTCACCCCCACCCCCCCTTGGCCTGTCACAACAAGCCCTGCTCCAAAGGCTGTCCCCAGCTTCCTTGTAGGCCACTGGAAGGTCTCTGCTGGGCTCTGCCCCTTTGCTTCTTCAGTCTCCCTCCCACTCCTACAGTGTGTGTCTGGTTTCCCTTGTGGTGCCCTTCCTGCCTCCCCACAGGGCACCCAGCCCTGGCCTCTTCTCTGTCTGCCAGCAGCCAGGTGCCCACAGCTCTGCTGTGCCAACCTCCTCCCTGGGCAGCCCTGAGCCTTGCCCTGCTCCCTGCTGGTGTGGAGCTGCTGGGGCAGAGCCCTTGCTGAGCTCAGAGCAGCAGAGCCCAGGGGGGAGCTGCTGGGGCAGTCTCCCCTGCCTGCCCCTGCAGTCCCTGCTCACAGGGCTGTTCTGTTCCAGGTGCAGCCTCCCAGCCCAGGCAGTGCAGGAGGAGGGAGCCTGCTGGCAGCCTTGGGCCTCTGCAGGGAGCAGCTCCAGGGCTGGGGGTGTGGAGGAGCCAGCCCAGGCCCTGGGAGCAGCTGGGGATCCTGCCCAGGAGCCAGCAGATGCCAAGGACTCCCTGGAGGCAGAGGTAGATTTTCTGGGACACCTGCTGCTCCTCCTGCCTCCCAGTTTGCCAGCAGAGCCCTGCTGCTGCCACCCTCCCTTCTCACAGCCCTGCAGCCACTGCCCTGAGAGCAGGAGGGGCAGCAGCTGGCAGCTGGACACAGGGCTCCTGCCTTTGGGCTGCTCTGCAGGGTGGAATGAGGCTTGCTGCTGGGAAGGCTTTGAGCTTCCTTCTGTGCCAAGCCAAGCCCTCAGCCCCATGGGCCAGCTGCTCAGCCCCACTCCTTTGCCCCTCCCAGCCTCAGCCAAGGGCTGGGATTGCAGAGCCAGCCAGGGAGCTGGCAGGGGGCAGGAGGGGCACTGACACAGAAGACTCAGCCCTGCCTGGTGCTTCATCTCTCAGGGAGATGGAGCTCTGCTTAGGCCCAAGGATGTCCCAGCACCATTCCTGCAGAGCCTGCTGGTGGCCAGGCCCCAGCACCAAGCACTGCAGCTGCCTGAAGCAGCAGAGCCTCTGGAGCTGGAGGAGCAATCCCAGAAGCCTCTCTCAGAAACAGGCCTCAGAAGGCCAGAGCCAAGGCTCCTCTGGCAAGGTGGCACCTCTGAGGTTACAGATGAGCTCCCAACTGCTGCCAGGCAGGAAAGCATCTCAGCTGCCTTCTTCAGGAAGGTGTCCTGGGAATAATGGCCTGGGGGAGATCCTCAGCTCTCCAGCAGCCATGAGTGCACAGGATGAAACCAAAGCACCACTGCAGAGCTGGGCCAAGCACTTCCTCAGTTGTCCTTTGCCTGTTTGGGAGTCTGACTGGCAGCTCTGTTCCTGGTTTGCTCCTGGAGACCCTAAGCTGTCCAGGCAGGAGGCTCTCAACATGTTCTTTGGGCAGGAGGGAGCAGAGCTGGACTGGCAGAAGGGTGCAAAATGCCCCCTCAAAGTTTCTGCCAGGCCTCTCAGCTTGCTCCTGCAGGCTTGGGTGTAGGAAGTGAAGCTGGAGCCCAGGCCTCATCTGTGGCTGGGCTTGGAGCCACACTCAGCAGATGCCATGGGCACAGCCAGACTTGATTTGCTCCCAGCTCCCATCTCAGCTGCCCCTGGCTTGATGAGGTGCTGGTGCCTGCAGCAGAGTGCTCTCCCCCAGAGCAGCCACTTGCTCACTGCAGCCCTTGGGGCTTGCTTTGCAGCTGCTGCTGCTGTCCAGTGCTGTGGAGCTGGGAGGTGCTGTGGAAGCTCTCCCTTTGCCCCAGGCCAGGGCTGCTCTCCTGCCTCCCTCTCCCTGCTCAGCCTCTCCACCTCTCCTCCCTCCCCAGGTGTTCGATGTGCTGCCGCTGCATGGGCTGCTGCAGCCGGGCCAGAGCCAGCAGGTCACCTTCAGCTTCTTTGGCCACCCTAACACTGTGGCCTGTGCCAGGGCTCTCTGCAGGGTGCAGGGAGGCCCCAGCTACGAGCTCAGGCTGCGTGGGGAGGCCTCACTCATCAGCTACCTCCTGGACACCACGGAGCTGGACGTGGGGCTGCAGGTAGCGCAGGCTTCTCCTTGCCTGCAGCCCTGGCTGCTGGGGGCTGCCTGCCTGGGGCTAGGGCCAGCTGCTGTGCTGGCTCCAGGGCTTGGCAGCACCACCTTGGAGTGCTGCCTCCTGCTGCCAAGCTCCACCCCCACCTCAGCTGGGAAGTCCTCCTCTCCAAGGCACCTGGAGGTGCCTCCTGGGGTGGGCAGGAGGCCAGCGCTGCCCTCCAGAGGGCTGTGTTCTCCAGACAGCAGCTGCTGAGCTGCTGCTCGAGCCTGAGCTGCAGGAAGAGGCTGCTGTAATGCTCTTGGCTCATCAGCAACAGAAAGCCAAGAGGAAGCCCTCTTGGGCTTGCCAGTCCCCATCCTGGGGGGAATGTCCCAGAGTCACCCCCACTTCCCTTTTCAGTTCCCCCCCAGCTGTTTCCAGCTGTTGGCCCTGTGCTTGGTGCTCTGTCTGCCCTGTGTCCCTGCCAGCTCTGCAGGTGCCTTTGCCTCTGCCATGTGTTGATGCCAGCTGCTTTGCTGCAGCCAAGGCTTTGAGGCCCCCTCCAGGTGCAGAGAGCTCAGCTCCTCTCTGCTTCCATGCCTGATCTCTGGGTGCTTGGTGCTGTGCCTCTGCAGGGTGCCCCAAAGCTCAGCTGCTGTGCAGGGCCAAGAGGTCCCTTGGGGCTGGGGGTGCCCAGGTGAAGCTGGGAGCCAAGTGTCCAGCTCTGCTCTGCTGCTCTGCTGCACTGCCTCCCTTGGCTCCTTCCCCAGTGCCAGCTGCAGGAGATGCCCAGTGCCAGGCCTGTCTCTAACTGCCCACTCCTCTCTCCTCTCTGCAGCTGTGGGACGTGGTCACAGAGGTGGAGCTGACCCTGCAGAACTGTGGGAAGCTGCCCTTCCCCTTCGTGGTGCTGAGCCCTGGCACGGGCACTGGCCGCAGCCCCCTGCCCGCTGTGCCCCTGGTGGTGCCCAGCACGGTGAGGATGGGGGCAGCACAAGGGCCTGACCCTGGCCCTGTGCCAGCCTGCCCTGGCTGGGCTTGGAGGGGAAAACCGGGGAGAAAGAGAAGAGCAGGAGGGAACTGTCCCAGCAGCAGGCAGGGCTGGGAGCTGTCTCTGCTGAGGGGATGCAATCACAGGATCCTTTGGCTTGGAAGAGCCCTTTCAGATCCTCAAGGCCAGCTGGGAGCTCAGCACTGCCAGGCCAGCCCCAAACCCTGGCCCTTGGCACCACATCTCCACAGCTTTTCAGTGCCTCCGGGGCTGGGGACTGCCTGCTGCCCTGGGCAGCCTGGGCCAGGCCTTCACAGCCCTTGTGGGGAAGAGATTGTGCCTGATGCCCAACCTCCCCCTCCCCTGGCACAGCCTGAGAGCATTTGCTCTTGTCCTGGGTCACCTCCTGTGGGAGCAGACAGGAACTGCCCTGCCTGCCCCTGCCAGGGCTGCCCAGGAGACTGCCTGGCTCTTGCCTGGCCATGAAGCTCCTGTGCCAGGAGCTGGAGCAGCCCTTCCCTGCTCCTTCACCCCTCCAGCTCTGCTCCTCTGCAGCAGCTGGGGGGGGCAGTGAGGGGGCCAGGGCTGAGCAGGGCTGGAGCAGTGCAGAGAGGAGTTTGCAGCATCCCAGCAGCCTGCCCTAGCTGCAGCTGTCCCTGCTCACTGCAGGCCTGAAGGAGCTGCTGGCACAGAGGCTGGCTGGAGCTTCTGTAGTGAGTGGTGGTCCCCAGGGGGCAGGAGCTGGTCAGGACCTGAGGGAGCTGCTTGAGAGGGTCCAGCCAAGGGCTCTGAGGGGACTGGAACATCTGTCTGGTGAAGAAAGGCTGAGGGGCTTGGGGCTTTGTAGCCTGGAGAAGACAAGACAGAGGGCAGATCCCCTCAGTGCTTCTGAAGCCTTCAAGGGGACCCAGGGGGCTCTGGCCAAGGCTCTGTCAGTGGTGCCCAGGGAGAGGACAAGGGGCAATGGGCACACACTGCAACAGCCAAGTTCCATCTGACAGCAGGAGGAACTTCTGTGTGTTGAGGGCAGTGGGGCACTGGGGCAGGCTGCCCAGAGAGGCTGTGGAGTCTCCTCTGGAGCCATTCCAAAGCCTCCTGGCTGCACTCCTGTGCAAGCTGCTCTAGGTGACCCTGCTCTGACAGGGGGGTTGGACTGGATGATCTCCAGAGGTCCCTTCCAAGCCCTGTGATTCTGTGACCTTGAAAGGTCCCTTCCCAGCCAAAGCCTTCCAGGATTCTGTGACCTCAGCTCCTGAGCCTTGGGTGGATGTCTCTGGGCTGGAGCAGCATTCCTCTCTCAGGCCCTTGGTGCCATGGGCAAAGGCAGCCAAATGGCTTCCATCTTTCCTCCTGCCTGCCTCCTGCAAGAGGTGCCAGGCTCATGCCCTCTTCCTGCCAGCTTCTGAAGGCACAGCTCTGCTTGGTGCTGCTGTGGCAGCGTGGATGGTGCTGGCAGTGGGGCTGGGCTGGCTCTGGCTGTGTCCTGTGCTGGAGTGGGGGCTCAGGGGGCAGGTCCTGGCCCGCTCCTCAGCTCCTCCCTGCAGCCTGAAGGGGAGCAGGGACCTGCAAGTGCAGCCCTGTGTGCAGTGGGCAGCTGAGGAAGGCTGCAGATGTGTCCTGTCACCCAGAGCCAGGTGCCTCTGGATCTGCTTCCTTTTGCTCTGGCCTGGGACAGCTCTTCTGGAAGCCAGAGACACTTCTGGAAGCCCCAGTGACACTTTCTGTTCTAGATCTTGTCCTAGGCTCTGCTGCTGTGTGGCCAGAGATGTGTTTGCAGCTCACAGAATCACAGGATTGTCAGGCTTGGGAGGGAGCTCAAGGCTCAGCCAGTTCCAACCCCCCTGCCATGGGCAGGGACACCTCACACCACAGCAGGTTGCTCACAGCCACCTCCAGCCTGGCTGCAAACACCTCCAGGCAGGAGGCTGCCACCACCTCCCTGGGCAGCCTGGGCCAGGCTCTCACCACCCTCATGGGGAAGAACTTCTTCCTAACACCCAACCTGAATCTCCCCCTGTCTAGTTTTGCTCCACCCCCCCAGTCCTGTCCCTCCCTGACACCCTCAAAAGTCCCTCCCCAGCTTTCTTGGAGCTGCCTGCAGAGACCTGAAGGCCACCAGAAGGTCTCCTGGGAGCCTTCTCCTCTCCAGCCTGCACAAGCCCAACTCTCTCAGTCTGTCCTCATAGCAGAGCAGCTCCAGCCCTCTGCTGCTCCTTGTGGCCTTTCTCTGGAGCTCAGCATGAGCCAGGGCAGGCTCCTGCACCCTGAGTTGAACTGCACAGGCAGGAGGTTTGGTGGGAGTCCCAGGTGGGGCTCAGAGCCCTGGACACCCACCTGCACTCCCAGGATCCCAGGAGGGGTGTGGTTTGCAAGGGGCCTCTGGGGGTCATCCAGCCCAACCTCCTCCTTCCAGCAGGGCACCCCCAGCAGCGTGCCCAGGGGGGGTTGGAATCTCTCCATAGGAGACTCCACAACTTCTCTGGGCAGCCTGCTCCAGGCCTCCAGCACCCTCACAGCAGAGAATTTTCTCCTCCTGGTCAGCTGGAACTCCCTGGGTTCCAGCTGATGCCCCTTGCCTCTTGTCCTGTCAGTGGGCACCACTGACAAGAGTCCAGCCCCATCCTCTTGTCCCCCACAAGCCCTTTAGCTCTTGCTGAGCTTTGAGCAGAGGCCCTCTCTGGGGCTGCTCTTCTCCAGGCTCAACAGCCCCAGGAGTCTCAGCCTCTGAGCCTCACAAAGATGCTGCAGGCCCTCAGCATGTGTGTAGTCTCCCTTGGACTCTTTCCAGTAGGTCCCTGTCCCTTTTGAGCTGAGGAGCCTAGTGGCCACCACTGAGGTGCTGTGAGAGGAGCTGCTGGCCCTGCAGAGGGCAGGGGCACTTCCCTTGCCTTGCCCAGCACTGCTGCTGGAGCTTTGCTTGGTCAGGCCTGGCTCCTGCTGGCTGAAGGCAAAGCCTGGGAGCAGCAGAGCTGTGCTGGTGCTGAGCAAAGGCCAGGCTGTGCTGAGGGAAGGCCTCCTCCTGCTCTGGAGGGATTCCAGCTCCCCCTGGCCATGCTGCTCTTGGGCAAGCTGCTGGGGGTGCCCTGCTTTAGCAGGGCAGTTGGAGTGATGACCTCCAGAGGTCCTTTCCAGCTCTCCCCACGCTGGCACTCTGGAGGGGACCTGGCAGCCTGGGGCAGGAGACAAGCTCTTGGAAAGCAGACAGCTAGAAGGTGCTGCTGTCTGCTGTCTTCTAGAGGAGAACCTGGCTGAGCATCACCCCCTCCATCAAAGCCTCTTTGGTGCATTCCCTCCCTGCAGGGTAGCCTTGGAGCCGGCCAGCAGCAGGTGCTGAAAGTCTCTTACCTGCCAGAAGCGCCTGGGGCCTTCTGCAAGGCTTTCCAGCTCCAAGTGGGTCACCTGGAGCCGCAAGAAGTCTGCCTGAAAGGAGAGGGAAGCTTTCCCAGGCTCTGCCTGCACCTGCCCAGGAACATCCAAGGTGAGCACTGCCTGGCTGCTCCTCAGGATGCTCCCCTGGGCTTTCCCCCAGGGCCTACCCCCAAGGCTGTCAGAGCAGCACTGGTGGCTTCCCCAGGCTCTGCAAGTCCCTGTGGGCTCTGTCCCAGGAGCCACCCTGCAGAGCTGGGTTTGCACCAGCTGGCTGGGGCTGAGCTGCTCCTCTGGGGGAGGAAGCTGGGCAGGACTGAAGCTCAGGCTGCAGGCAGGAGGAGCAGCTCCCACTGCCCAGAGCTGCTGGAAGAGTGTTTCTGGGAGAGGTGGTGTGGGGAGGGGGCTGCCCAGCTCAGATGCCCACACTGCACTCTGGGGGGTTTCTGCCTTCAGGAAATGAGAAATATGAGAAGGCCTTCAGGAAGGTGAAAGAAAAGATGGCCAAGGACAGTGAGAGAGATGGAGAAGCTGTCCTGGGGGAGGCTGCAGCCACAGAACCAACCCCAGATGACTTGGCTGCCACGGTGAGAACAGCTGCTGCCCTGTGTGGCAGGAGCCAGCCTCTCCCCCTTGTGTCACTGCATCCCCTTGTACCCCACAACAGGCTTCTTGGGGCCCTGCTAGCAGGTGGGACCTCCCTGCCCACACTCAGCCATGACTCTCATCAGCTGAGTGCTGCCCCAGGGGCTGTCCAGCCCTGGAGGTTGTCCCTGCTGGAGCTGGAGGAGCTTCCTGGCAGCTGGCTGAGATCCTGCAGGCCATGCTCATGGGGGTGAATTGATGGGGCCCCATCCCTGGGCTGTTTGTTCCTCCCAGGCCAAGCCCTGCCAGGTTTGCAGAGCTTGAGAGCAGCAGCCTGGGCTGGCCCTGGGACTGTGCTCAGCTCTCATCTGCAAGAGGCAGCAGCTCTCTCCTGGTCTCCTGCTCCAGAGGGCTTTTGTCCAGCTTGCTTCGGCACTCCCTGTGGGCAGGCAAATCCCTGGAGCTCTGAGAAGTTCCTGGCTTGTCCATCTGTGTCTGGCATAGCTTTGAAGGCAGTGTCTGGGCAGGTGAGGGTGCTGGAGCTGGTAGCTCTGGAGAGAAGGTGCTGCCCAAGAGAGCTGGAGGTGTCCCAGGCACTGAGCAGTGAGACAAGAGGACTCCATCACCCCCTCGAGAAGAGCAGGATGGGATCCTCTTTCAGAGCCAAGCCCATGCCCTGGGAAGGACCTTGGCTAAGCAGCCCCTGTCTTTCCCTGCCTCAGCTGGACACTGGGCTGCAGATGCAGCTGGAGGACATCCTGCTCAAGGAGCACATCCTGGAGCAGCAGGAAGCTGTGGCCTGCAGTGCCCCAGAGGAAGCTGCCTTTAGGCTGCAGGCTCGCCGCAGGCTTCTCAAGTGAGTAGAGACCTCCACAGCCACCTGCAGGTGCTCTGGGGGTGACAGCCAGCAGTGCAGCCCTGCTGCTGAGAGCTGCTGGGCTCTGCAGAGCTGGGCACAGCTGTGGGCAGCACAAAGGCTTTGCTCCTGAGAGCTGTGCCGTGCTGCCTGGGAGCAGCTGAGTGTCCTCACTTCCCTGAGCTTTGGGGGTGCTCAGCTGCCCACAGATGCTGGGCTCTCTTCATGGAGCCAGTGCAGAGCATCAGGCCCTTCCAGACAGCACAGACAGCATTCCTGCTGAGCAGCTCTGAAAGAAGCAGCTCAGAACTGGCCTCCTTTTTTTCCCACCAGACCACACTTGGCCCCAGAGCAGCTTGGCAAAGTCTCAGCTGGGGGCTTGGCTGCTGGGGGGACTGCAGGGCTCTCCTAGGTCGCTTGGTCCTTCCTTCTGCTGCTTCATGCTGAGGAGCAGCTGCAGCAGGCTCCAGCCCAGGCAGAAGATGCTCTGCAGAACAGTGGGATGGCTCTGGACAGGACCTGCCCATGGGTCTTGCAGGTGTTGGTGGCTGTGGTCCCTGGGGCTCTGGGGACAGAGCTGGGTGAAGGTTTCCTGGGGCTCAAATCTGACAAGGCCCTGAAGCAGTTCCAGGCTTGGGCTGCAGGCCAGGCTCAGCAGTTGCACTGAGAGCAGTGGAGCTGCAGGGGGCTTCTCTGCAGTGGCACAGGAGCTGTGGGCAGTGTCCCTTGGGAACCAGCTGTGTTTGAAGGTGCCCCTGGGAGCTGCTAGAACCTGGGCCCTGCCTCCCCTGGCACCGGCCAGAGTCTTGTCCCCGGCTGCTCAGGTGTTGGGTGTCAGCAGCTTGAGCTGAGTTTTCCCAGTGGATTTGCACCTCCCATCCTGTGGCAACGTGGCCAGGCTGTGGGTTCAGGAGTGCCCTCCCTCCTCCCTGCAGAGCTGAGCTGCCTGAGCACATCCTGGACTTTGGCTGCGTGGCTCTGGGTGGCATCCACAGGCGCAGCGTGAAGGTCACCAACCCGGGGCACTTCCCTGTGTCCTTCCAAGTCTGTGGGCAGCTCCTGCGTGGCACAGGTAGGCAGTGCTGGGGACCCTTCCTGTGGCCTGCCTGGGACAGCTCAGCCTGAGCCCCTGGCCATGGGGAGTTCTCTTGGAGCACTTGTTTGTAAAGCTTTGTCCTCCTTGGGACCTGCTGCTTTAGAGCCTGAGCTCTCCTGGCCAGCAGTGCCCAGGGGCCTGGCCTGCCTGTGGCTGCCCTAAGTCTGCCCTGCAGGGGCTGGGTGGGTGAGCACCTTGGGCACCTCTCAGCACCTTCTGCACTTGGCTGCCAGCAGCAGCAGCTGAGCTTCTCTGTGCACTCTCTGGCCTTGTGTTGCAAGGAGCTGGAGCCTTGGTGGTGCTGAGCTGCTTGGTGTGAGGCTCACCAGGTCCTGGGGCTTGTGTTCAGCCTCCCCTGGGGGTATCCCAACAGCTTCTGGCATCAGCCCTGAGGCAAGGCTGCAGCACCACCAATCGCTGCCTTGCTGTGCAGAAAGGGTGCTCAGAGGTCTCCTCCCAGCTGCTTGTAGGGAGCACCATGGCATGGGAGTTCTTTGAAGAGCTCTGAGTGTCCTTCCCTGCACTTGCTGGAGCTCCTCAGCTGCAATGTTTTCCTTTCCCCTGTGGCTCCTGGGCTCTGGCTGTGCAAAGCTTTTGCCAAGGGAGAAGGAGCAGCAGCTTTTCTGGAGGTGCAAAAGATCCTTCCCAGAGCTGCTAGCCAGGACACTTAAGGTGCTTGTGAGCCATCTCATGTCCCCTGTGCCTCAGCTGCTTCCTTTCCATCTGTTGAAGGCTTCAGCGTGGACCTGGGGCTCGTGAAGCAGCTGCCCTGCTCCCAGAGCAGAACCTTCACTGTGTGCTTGGAGCCCCAAAGTGCCACCCTGCCGCAGGGCGAGGTGGAGGCACTGCTGCCCATCAAGGTGCCCTCTGCTTCCCCCCCTCCCTGTGCCCACACTGCCTTTTGGGGCAGCTGGCAGGCTGGGATCTCACCTGGATGCTCTGTCCCTCACTAGGTTGCAGGAGGACCCACATGTCGTGTCCTCCTCCGTGCCAAGGTGGCTGTGCCCTCCCTCAGCCTCTCCAGGGCCAGGCTGGAGTTCTCTGCTGTCCAGTGTGGGCAGTGCCAGGAAGAGACCATCCGGCTCTACAATCAGCTCCCACTGCCCTGTCAGTGGTTCCTCAGCAGGGAGGAGCCTGCTCAGAAGGTAAAGCACAGACAGGGTGTGACTTGGAGCCTCTTGGCTGCCTTTCTTTCTCCTCTCTTGTCCTCTCTGCTCCTCTGGCTGCTCGAACGCTTGGGCTCCAGCTGGGCTGAGGAGGCTTTGGAGGGTGCAGAGCAAAGCTGCAGCCCCTGGGCCTGTTCACCAGCTGGTGCTTCACTTTCTGCCATCTTCACCCCTTGCTCCTCTTCTGAGGAGCACCCTCCCCAGCTGCCTCTCCTGCCTCCACATTTTGCCACCAGTTCTAGGCCAGTGCTGGCCACATCTGGTTTGGATGTGTGCTCCTACCCTACGAGTGCCAGCACTGCAGGAAGCCAGCTGTGTCCTGCCAGAGGAAGGAGACCTCACCCCCCTGGTTTTGTGCTCAGGTGGACAAAGCTTTGCCAGCCAGCAGGCGTCAGAAGCTGCTGCAGGAGCTGAAGGCCAAGGCCTCTGTCTTTGAGGTGCTTCCCTCAGCTGGAGTCCTGGACCCTGGGCAGTGGTGCAACCTGCAAGTTAGATTTTCCCCCGTGGAAGAGGTGAGCTGGGTGGATGTCAGCCCCAGGAGGTCTGGCAGGGCAGTGTGGGAAGGAGAGCCCAGGCAGGGAGCAGGAACTGAGCTCTTCCTCGACATGCAGCTTTCTGCAAGCTCAGCTTCCCCTGCTGGAGCCTCTGCAGAGGGGGCTTGGAGAGCCAAACACTGAGCAGAGGACACTCCCCTCCCTCCTGTCTGCCTCCTCTGCCCCTCTTCTTCGGCTGCTCTTTGCCCAACACAGCAGTGCCAGGGCACTGGGCAGGATAACCCTGTGGATCTTTCTGCTAAGCACTGCACTGTCCCAGGGAGGGCTCCAGGGATGGGCATCTCCCACCTCTTTGGGCAGCCTGGGCCAGAGGCTCAGCATTCAGCTTCCAAAACATCTCCTTTCCTTGGGGTCTGCATCTCCCTTTTTCAGTTCCAAACCATCCCTCCTTGTCCTCTTTTCTGTTCTCCATTCCCCTCAGAGGTGCTGCTACCATCCCTGGCCTTGGGGCATGGGGTGAATTTGAGGCCCTGCCACCTGGCACTTCATGGAGGAGCTTCTGCACTTTTCTCTTTTCAGAAGCCCTACCTGAGCCAGCTGAAGATCAACATTTGCCAGAGCAGCCAGCACCTCCAGCTGCTGGTCTCGGGCAGTGGGTTGGAGCCACGCCTGGAGTTCCAGCCTGAAGTGCTGGAGCTGGGGCCAGTGCTGCCATCCAGCCCCGGGGCACAGGGCACAGTGGTGGTGAAGAACCCTTGTGAGTTCCCCATCGAGTTTTACTCCTTGGAGTTTGACCAGCAGTACCTTGCTGAGGAGCAGGTAAGAGACAAAGTCTGGTCCCCAAGGCCACGTTCCTGGAGCTTCAGGGCACTGCAGCATTCCCAGCCTCGTGCCAGGGAGCTGGAGACAGAAGCCAGGGCAAAGCCTGGTGGTGTTGCAGGGTTAGCTCCTCTGCTGGCAGGCTGTGGAGGGGCTTGGCTAGTCCCTGGTGTTGGGAGGGAGGCCCGAGGGAGAAGATGGCTTGGCTGGGGAGCTGCTCCTGTGCTGGAGCTCCTGTGCTGGAGCTCCTGTGCTGGAGCTCCTGTGCTGGAGCTCCAGCAGTGCCTCCCACGAGTGGTTTCCCTTTCCCATGCACAGATCCTGCGGCAGCTGCAAGACTACGACTGCCGCAGGACCTTGCTGCTGCCTCCACGTGCCCCAGGGGAGCAGCTGCCTCCAGAGCTGCTAGAGGGCTGTCAGGGCCAGAAGAGGCTGCAGGATGAGCAGGCCAGGTCCAGTCCTCAAGACCCAACAGCCCAGGACAAGGCTGAAGGTTTGACGTTGGTTGTCTCGAGTGGAGGCTCAGCAGGGAGCCCAGCCCCCTTCCCCTGAGCTCTCCTCACTCCCTAGCTTGGTGGAGCAGGTCCAGGGTGACACTTGTGACAGCCATGAGAGCAAGCAAAGCAAGCTTCTGTCTGCCCTGTCTGGGGAAGAACTCAAAATGTCCCCTTGCAGGAGGGCCAGGGCCAAGGCAGAGGTCTGGGAGTTTTCCTCAGCTTCCCCAAAGGAACATCTTTGCCCCGGGAGCTGCTGGGGTCAGGCTGATGGTGAAGCTGTCCTGGGCAGCTCAGCGCCTTTGCTCTCCTCCCTGGCACTGCAAGCTGAGGTGCTCTGGGTGACCTCCTAAGGGCTGTTCTGGTGAATTCAGAGCCAAGCCACATCTACTGCAGTGACATTTCTAAAGCACCCAGGTGGAGCCTCTCCCTTGGGGCTCTGTCAGATGCCCCTTTCTGCCTGTGCCCTCCTTACTCAGCAGGACCTGGGACCAAGCTCCCATGAGGACCATGTAGACAGTTGATGGAAGGAGATTTCTCTCAGTCCTTTTAGGTGTTGCTGCATGCTCTGCTTTCCTCTTTCTGCCACCCCATTTACTTAGGGGCATGTTCAGCAGCATCAAGGGCAGAGCCTGATCTGCACAAGCTGAAAGGAAGTCCATGGATGTGACATTGGTTTGAGCAGAGTCTCCTCTGCCAGGATCTGAGGGGCTGGAGGGGATGAGGAGGATCACAGGTAGGCAGGAGGCTGACTCCTCTACCCATTTCTGCACAGCTGAGCATCAGCCAAGCTCCACCAGCATCAAGGAGGCCACAGAAGAACTGGAGGCCAGCCCAGTCCGTAGGGCCCTCGCCCGGTACCTCAGCGTCGCTGAAGGAGCCCCACAGCGCAAAGGGATCGTGCTCATCATCCATGGGGCACCCCTGGCAGGTACCTGAGCTGGAGCTCTTGGCTGTGAGGAGGGGGGAAGCAGGAGAGGCATGTCCTGGTGGAGCACGGTGCTGGGTTGAGCAGTTGAAGCGCTGCAGGGGGAGGCACAGCTCTGCTGGGGTGGTCCCAGGCCCTCAGCAGCTGGTGCCAGTGGTGTGGCTCATCTGGTGTCCATGCAGCTGGGCTCTGGTTCCCCCCAGGAGGGTGACCATGTGCCCCTTGCTGCATGGCAGCACGGTGCCTGGTGTCCCTGTTGCCTGTGGAGCAGTGCCGAGCCCGGCCCGAGCCCTAAACTGTGCCCAGCTGCTGCCTGAGGCAACGCCAAGCGGCACAGGCCAGGGGATGGTCTGAGTGGTGGTGGCACAGGGCTCAGAGCAGCGCCCCAGGCCCAGGCTTGAAGTGGCTCCCTAAGGGAGGGATGAAGTCCTCCTCTGTTTGGGGAGCTCGCAGAGCCTGTCCCCGGCAAGCCCTGCGGCCGCAGGGGTCCCCAAGCAGCCTCCCTCTCTCTGCAGGCAAGACGTCGGCAGCGGCCGCCCTGGCCAAGCACTACGGCGCCGCCTGCCTGTCCCTGGACGCTGTGGTGAGCGAGGCCGTGGCGGCCGGGAGCAGCGCGGCAGGGCGGCGAGCCCGGGAGCTGTGCAGCGCCGCCGGCAGCCAGCAGAGCCTCCAGCAGGCACAGGATGGCCGTAAGGAGACAGGCTGGGCCCGGAGCAGCGCTGCTGCAGCCCCCGGGGCTTCCTGCTTCTGCTGGCTCCAGAGCAGTGGCACAGCCCCGGGGGCTCTTGAGGAGCAGGGGTGCAGCACAGAGCAGGGCAGAGCCCTTGCAGAGAGCAGTCCTGGGGACTCAGACGCCAGCCGAAGGGCTCATGCAAGGGCACTCTGCCTGCCCTGCCCTGCCCTTCTCTGCACAGCTTCCTTTGCTAGGGGTGGGGAAGCCCCCAGCATCTTTCTCAGAGCTTTTCCCTTGCCTGCGTGCAATCTCCACCCTGTCCCTCATGGCCATCAGGCAGAACTTCTGCCTGCTTTCAGCAGGCACAGCCCTCTGCAGTGGCTCCTTAGGCATGAGGTGACTGACTTTGTGGCTTCACAAGGCCAAGAGGAAGGGCAGGAGCTCCCAGAGGAGTCTGAGATGAGAGCCATGCTGTAGCTGAGCTCTTTTCTCCCGCGGTTTCCCTGGGGGTGCTGTCAGCTCCTGCAGCTCCTGCACACTGAGTTGTTTTCCACCTGAGTCCAAGCTCTTGGCGGAGCCTTTATGGGGCAGTGGGTAGCCCAGGCTCTGCTGGCTGAGGCCACAGCTTGGCTCTGCTTGGGCTACCTTGGCATTGCTCAGCTTTGAACCTGCCTGGGTTGAAAGCTGGTGGAAGGAAGAAGGGTCTGGGTCCCTGGCAGGGTTGTCTCCCGTGGAGATGGACAGTGGAGGTGGGGCAAGGCATCCAAACCTCTCTGGCTCGTAACTGCAGTGCCAGGTTGGTCTGTCCTGCCACAGGAAGAGGAGAGCAGGGAAGGAGCTGCTTCTGGAGAACAGCGAGTGCAGTGTCCCTGCCAGGGTGCCCACTGGGGTGGAAGGTGCTGGTGTGCTCCTCCCAGCAGCCCCCTGAGCCTTCTGGGCCCTCCGCAGGTGTGAGGGCAGCTGCTGCCCTCTGGCGGCGGCGCAGCACCAAGGCCAGGCCCCAGAGCTCTGTGGACAACGGCAGGCAGCAGCCCCTCAGCTCCCGAGGCCAGCCCAGAGCTGCGGCCGGCAAGGGGCAGGCTTCTGCTGAGAGACAGCTTCCGACGGAGTCCTCAGGCTCCCAGGTGAGGCATGGCCTGCCCTGGCTGATGCCAGGGAACTTTCTGTGACCTTTGAGCTGTTTTGGTCGGGATAGGACTCCAAGATGATCAAATCCAGCTGCTGACCCAGCACTGCCAGGTCACCACTACACCGTGTCCCTCAGCACCACATCTTTCTGGCTTTTCAGTCCCTCGGGGATGGGGACACCCCCCTGCCCTGGGCAGCTGAAGATCAGGCTAGTCCAGGAGGCCTGGTCAGCTGCTTGTCCTTCCTGTGCTGTGTGCTGGTGCCAGCGCTGGGGGCTGCTGCTCCAGGGCTGTGCTCTGCAGGGTTGTCCCCCGGAGCCGCTGGCCTGCACTTTCCTTTCAGTCCCTTGCTAGGGAGAGAGCTCAGCTCCAAGGCCAGCAGCTGGGATTGCCCAGGGGGTGCCAAGGGGGTTTATGTTGTGGTGATGTTCAGTGTGGTGCTGTTCAACACTGCAGGGCTCCTCCGGCTCTCCTCTCATCTCTGCCCCTCCTGCGCAGCCCTGGCTGAGCCCCAGCGGCAGCACGGTGGCAGAGCTGGGCCCGGTGAGCTGCGTGCTGCCCGAAGAGCTGCTGGTGGCCATCCTCTCTGAAAGGCTGCAGGTGCGTGGCCAGGGGGCAAAGGACACCTTCCTGCTGGAGAGGCACAACTGGGAGAGCAGGAGGAGTCCTGCTGTTGGAGGGGTCCTGGGCTCCTTGGGGGAAGCTGCAGATGCCAGCAGCTGGCAGGGCCGTGGGGACAGCTCAGAGCTTGGGACAGCTGCTTGGTGACCTTTGTCACTGAGTGGCCCAGAGCTGCAGCATGGCACAGCTGATTTTCTCTTGGCCTTTCTTCACAGCTGAGGGACTGCTCCCAGGGAGTGGTGTTTGATGGCCTGCAGAGCCTCTTTGCAGGCAGCACAGTGTCTGCTCTCCTCTGCCTGCTCAAAGCTGTTGGAAACCAACCTCGCATCTATTTTGTCAACCTGCTGCAGGATTTTGCCTCTTGGCAAGCCAGGCAGGCAGCTGCAGAGGAGCAGGAAGGTGAGAATCCTCATCTCCCTGCCTCCCAAGGCTTCTCTCCAGAGCCCTCAGCCCTGTCCACATGTGTCTGGTTCAGCAGCAGAGCTGGTGAGAGGTAGTTTCAGGAAGCCTTCGACTTCCTGCCTTGGTGCAGCTCACTGTTGCTTAGAACACAGCAGAGCTGAGGCTGGGAGACTTCTCTCAGTCTCCAGCACTGAAGCTTGGGCCCAGGTGCAAGCTGCTGGGGCTCAATGTCTGAGCAGCAGCCGGCTATGCACCATGCCTCTGTGCCAGACTGGTGCTGGTTTGGGGGTTCTTTGGAGCTGGGAGCAGGGCTGTGAGCTCCCTGCTGGCTCCTGGCAGGGCTGGGCCAGAGCTGTGGCTCCTCGCAGCTCCCCCAGCACAGCTCTGCTCTGTCTCTCCTCTGGTGCCTGCTGAAGGCCGGCAGCGGGAAGAAGCGGCCAGGAGGGAGGAAGCAGAGCTCTGGGAGCTGGGGGAGGAGGAGTTTGATGCCCTCACGGAAGAGCAGAAAGCTCAGCTGGAGAGCAGGATCCGACAGCTCCAGAGGGAGAGGAGGCAGAGGTCTGTAAGCCTTCTGTGGGGAGCTGCCCAGCACAGTGTCCCTGCAAGGTGTCCCTGCTCTGGGGCCCTTGGTTGGGCTTGGGGAGGTTCCAGAGAAGAGGCCAAAAGTGTCCCTGCCGAGCGGCACAGGGATGCTGCCTTCCCCCTGCCTGGCTGCCAGCAGAGGAGAGACCTTCCTGCAGGGAGCTGAGAACATCTCCTCCTGCTGCTAGTGCTGAGGCCTCGGGCTCAGAGCCTGCTGCAGGCAGCTGGGCTCTGTGCTGGCCTTGCCCTTATGCTTCTGAGGGTCTCTAATTTCATGATGTTAATTCCCATCCCCTTCAGCCCTTCCTCACCTCAGCAGAGGGGCTGTGGTGTGGGTCTGTGTGAGGCACATCTCCCAGGACAGACAGCACAGGTTTCCCACAGTCCCAGCTGGCTTCCAGCAGGAATCCTGTTTGTTCAGAGCCTGTTTTGCAGGAGGGGAGCTGCTGCAGCCTTTGTTTTCTGACTGCTGTGGCTGTCCTCCATAAGGAGCAGGCCATGCCCATGGAGAAGGGCTGGACAAGCTGAGCAGAGTTGGCATCAGTGAGCATCTTGGGTGGGATCAGCAATAGTGTGGTCAGCAGGAGCAGGGAAGGGATTGTCCCCCTGTCCTGGGCACTGGGGAGGCCATAGCTCCAAGCCTAGATTCAGTTTTGGAAGGACACTGAAGGGCTGGAGTGTGTCCAGAGAAGGGCAATGAAGGTGGGGAAGGCTCTGGAGAACAGGGCTGGTGAGGAGCAGCTTAGGGAGCTGGCATTGCTTAGCCTGGAGAAGAGGAGGCTGAGGGGAGACCTGCTGGCTCTCTACAGCTCCCTGAAAAGAGGTTGGAGCCAGGGGCAGGGTTTGGTCTCTTCTCCCAAGGACCAAGCGATAGGACAAGAGGAAATGGCCTCAAGATGCATTGGGGAGGTTTAGGTTGGACATGAGGAAGAGTTTCTTCACCACAAAAGGGTTATCAAGGCCTGGCCAGGCTGCTCAGGCCAGTAGTGGAGTCCCCTGGAGAGACTGCCAAACCCCTGTGGGGGTGGTGCTGAGGAGCATGGGTTAGTGGGCAGCTGGCAGTGCTGGGCTCCTGGTTGGACTTGATGATCTGAAAGATTTCTCCCATCCAAAGGGATTCTGTGAGTCTCTGATTCTGAGCACTGGTGCAGGGAGAACTAGGTGTAAGTGCTTGGTCAGCTGCTTTACTCGGGGAAATCAAGAGAGAGCTTCAGGCATCAGTGTGGAGTGATGGTGGAGCAGCCTTTGGCCGGTGCCTGGGGGGACCTTACTGGAGCAGCAGCAGGATTTAGCCCTTCCAACAGCAAAGCCTCACTGGGGCTGGCCTTGCAGACCCCCTCCCCCCTTTCCTCCCTTGGAATGTTCCCAGCCTCCCCAGCTTGAGGGAGATCCCTGGAGAGGTTGTAAGGGCTCTGCATGGGCTCAGGGTCAGTGGCTGAAGTGCAGGAGCCCAGGGCTCTGGTGGGGACTCTCAGAGCTGTTTTCCTTTTGCCTTGCTGCAGGGCGCTGCAGCGGCTGGCTGAAGAGCTTGAGGAGCAGCAGCAGGAGCTGCAGCACTGGAAGGAGGCAGAGGAGCTGAGGAAGTGGAAGCAGAGCAAGAAAGAGCAGAAAAGGCAGCCTCTGGTCAGGGAGGTGGGTGGCTGTGTGAGCAAGAGCCCTGGGGATCTTCCCGCTGAGCTGCAGCCCTGTTGAGAATGCAGCAGCCCCAGGCCGTGCTGGGCAGCCTGCTCCTGGCTGGGGCTGTGCTGGGAAACAACAGCTGGTGCCTGATGGTGCTGCTGCTTCACCAGGGGCTTTGCCACAGCTCTGGGGGTGAGCTGCTCTTTTGGGATCAGGCTGCCTTGGAGTCCTGGCTCCACACGACTCCAGACATGCCCTGGGAAGTCCTGGGTGGCTTTGGTCCAGCATTCCTCCCCACCCTGCTTGTGCCCTGCAGCTCTGAGCCAGGGCCTGCCTGGGAAGTGGGGTCTGCTCCTGCCTGCCTGGCAGGAGAGAGCAGCAGGACCCAGGTGTTTGTGAGCAGCCAGGCTTCCTAAAGAGTCAGGGGTACTCAGCATCCCCAGAAACGAGCCCCAAGGAGTGCTCAGGAGGAAGGAGGGCTCTGGAGTTTCCTGCTGGGCTTGGGGCAGCTCCTATGTTGCTGACTGCTTGTGGGTCTGGCACTGAGGGCTTTGGTTTCAGTTGAGCTCACCTGGGTACCAGCTGTGTTCTGGCCTGGGACTTGTAGAGCACCTGGCACAGATGATGCCTGGGCTGCTGTTGTAAAGATCATCAGTGTCCTGCAGCATTTGAGTCCTGCTTTGAAATGCTGATGGCTTTCTCCTGCTCCTCCTGCCCAGAGCATCAACACATCCAGCAGCAGCACCAAGCAGCTGAGTGTCAGTGAGCAGGCAGGCAAGAAGGGCTCTGCCAAGGAGGGCCCAGACTCTGCTGCAGCTGGCAAGGAAGATGAGAAGAAGCAGAGCAAGCTTGCCCCGGCAGACACCTGCTCAGAGCTAGAAGCCCAAGAGCAAGGCCAGGCTGACAGCAAGAACTTGGCCCTGAGCTTTAAGGCCTATGAGGCATCACAGAAAGATGTGGCACGTGTTTTGTCATGCTGGGACAGGGTGCAGGGTGTCCTGCTGTCCCCTTCAAAGCAGGAAGCTCAGCAGCAAGCAGAAGATCAGCAGCAGCATTTATCCAGGCCCAGAAGGCAGAAGGCTAAAAAGAAGGAGCGTCAGGAGAGGCAGGAGAAAGAGCTCCTGGAGAAACTGAAGCCTCCTGAGGCCCCCAAGTTGTCTCAGCTGGAAGGGGGAGGTGCAGCAGGGTCAGCCAGTGGCCAAGAAGTCGGCGTGCCCTGCTTGGACATCGAGGTGCTGAGCTCTGCAGATGTGCTGAGCACCATCCTGGAGAGCAGGAAGCTGCCAGGGGCAGAGCAGGTAGGGCCCCACAATGCTCAGGTGCTGAGCCTGCCCCGTGGGGGCCCTGGGGCCTTGTGTCCCAGCGGGTGCCAAGGGCACAGAGCCTTCTCCAGGCTGCTGCTGCTGTCCCTCAGCAGCCTTGTGCTTTGGCTGGGGGCAGAGGGAGTGCTCTCTGTGCAGGCCTCCTGCCTGTCAGCTGCTCTGCCAGTCTGGGGAGAAAGGGGGTGCCAGGGCAGCCCCTGGGCTTTGCTCCCTTCAGCTGAGTCACTTGGGGCAGAGATTCCTCTGCAGGTGCCACCTGTAGTCCTGGCCCTGCTCTGGAGCCTGCTCCCCACCCTGGGCAGAGCAAGGGCTGTGCTCCACCTCAGTCAATCAGAGCTCCCTAACAGCTCAGTGTCTTTCAGGAGGTGTGAGGATAGAGGCCACAGGAGCATGACCAAGGTTTGCTCTTCTGCTTTAGGTGCTGGATGAGCTGGGCCTGGGTCCCTCAGGGCCCCCCATTCCTCCCCCTGCTGTCTACTCTGTGGTTCGCTGCCCAGCCAAGCGGGAGGTGCCTGCAGAAGTCCTCCAGCACTTTGTGCTCCTGCCAGCAGCTGCCACAGGGCCAGAAGAGGAGGAGGCTCCTGAAAGTGTTGTGGATGTCCCCACTGTGCCCACAGTGAAGGTGCCAGGACAGGGACCAGGCTGGATGGGGGCAAAGGGGCAGGTGGGATGGAAAAGGGTGAGAGTGGCAGGGCAGTGAAGATGTGACAGGGCCCAAGCCTGCAGAGATCCCTTCTGGCTGTCCAGAAGAAAGAGCTCTGCTTGAAACACAGGGCCAGTCTGAGAGGAGAGGCAAAGCCTCAGCAGCAAAGCCTGCTCTGCCCCTCAAACCTTCAGCTGGGAGGTGCAAAGATGGAGAGGAGCTGGCACTGAGTGCTGAAAGCCCTATCCTGGGCTGATCCCCAGCAATGTGGGCAGCAGGTCAAAGGAGAGGCTTTTGCCCCTGTGCTGTGCTCTGCTCTGCTGAGAGCTCCCCTGCAGTGCTGGCTCTCAGGGCAGGTCTCAGCTGTCTTTCCCTTTGCTCTCTCCCTTTGGGGTGAAGACCTCAGAGGAGCAGGGCACCCCAGCCAGAGGCCATTGGAGAAGGGAGAAAGGCAGCAGCAGCCAGGAGGCTGTGAGGGGAAAGCAGAGCTCTGGCTGTGGCAGGAGAGATCTCCAGGGACCAGCCACAGGACCCCCCAGCCGTTCCTCTGAGGGGGACCAAAGGCACGTGGACACCCTGCCCCCCCCAGAGAGCTGTGCCAGGTGAGCTGTGAGGGAGGAGGGATCCCTCTGCTTCAGGGCCAGCTTGCCAAGGAGGTTTCCCACCCCAGCTCCACCATGGCTCCTCCTGCTCTCCTTTGCTCCTCAGCAGTGCCTGAAGGTTCCTCTTTCCCTGCCAGGCTCAGCAGCTACCGCTGGGTAGTGCCTGCCCAGGGCCAGGTGGTGCTGCAGGTCCACTTCAGCTCCGCGCTGCTGGGCAGCTTTGAGCAGAGGCTGCACTTCGAGCTGCTGGGCACCAAGCGCCCCTACCAGCTGCACTGCAGGGGCACCTGCCTGTACCCCAGCATCAGCCAGGAGCCACGGTAAGGCTGGCCCCTGGGGCCGTCCCGCTCTGCTGCCCCTGAGCTCAGAGCTGAGACTCTGCCCCTTGTGCCCCTGGGACCTGCCTGAGCCCCCCAGCATCTCTTGCCGTGCTTGGAGCTGGGCAGCGGTGCTGTGCCTCAGCCAGCACTAAGAGTTCAGCCTTTGGGAGCAGGTTTTGTGCTCAGAGAATCTCACAACTCTTCCTTCTCTCTGTGCCAGGGAGGTGTTTCCTCGCTGCAGGCAGAGCAAGGCAGCTGATGCCATCATCTCCAAGCAGTATGTCCTGAGCACGGGGATGTTCCACTTCGGGCCGCTGCTGTGTGCCAAGGCAAGAGACAGGTAGGTGCTGCCCAGCCCCCAGCTGTGCTGCTTGCAGGACCTTGTGCTTCCAGGAACATGCACCCAGGGGCACGATTCAGGGCAGGCCCGGGCAGAGAGCTGGGAGTTTGGTGGCTTGGAAGGAGCACAGCTGTGGCAACTTGAGCACCTAGCAGGCACAGGAGTGCTGGGGGGGATGGAGCTGATCTTCCTGCCCCCTGGGGGCTTTGGTGGCCAGAGCCAGGTGCTGCTTGCGGCCTGAAAGCAGCTTGGGGTCACTTGTCAGCCCCCATCTCAGCTTCAGCAGCTTTGTGCTGTTTGTTTCAAGTGCTGGGAGCTCTGTGGGTCAGCCTGAAGGAGCAAAGGAAGTTTTTCTGCTGAGGGACTGGAAACCCTCCGTGAAATCTGCAGTGTCAGCAAGACTTGATGGTTGGAGCTGCGGCTGGGGGACAAGCACCTGCAGGGCAGGGCAAAGGGGATTTCCATTTTCCTGATCCTCACTGCTGGATAGAGTCTGGCCTTAAAATAATGTCCCTGTAGCTGCTGGCATCTTTCTGGTTTTCACTTCCCTCTTCTTTCAGCATTAGAAATGGAGGTTTGTCTGCAGGGGAGCTCTGGAGAGCTGGTGGCATTCTGACACCCCAGGGAGGTTAAATCAAAAGAGTTTAAAAACCAAAAGAGGATTTGGCCAGGCTGAGGCATTGCCTTTTTTTGACCTTTTCCCACCAACCTCTGTCCCACACCTGAACCAGGAGGTGTTTGTTAACTCTGGGATTCCTCTTGGGAAGGAATCCTTTTGCTTTCCCGCCCTCAGCCTCAGGCTCACCCAGGAGCTGGGCCCAGGCAGTCTCCTGGCTGCTTTGGAAGAGAGAAGCTGAGCTCTTGCCACACTTTCCTGGGAAGCCTGCAGGGAGGGAAAGCCAGCAGAGGAGGGGAGGAATCCAGGTGCCTGCTGTGCTTCTGTTTTGCCAGGCACCTTTGAGGTCCTGGTTTGTAGAAGGCCTCTTGAAGTGGCCTGTGCACACCTCTGGGATGGAGACACCAAGTGTGGGCTGGGCATCCAAGGAAGCAGGGAATGAACACAGGCAGCATGCAAGGTGTCCCACATGAGCCTTTCTCTCAGGCTGCTTGACAGAGCTCCCCTGCAGCCTTTGCCCTTTCTGTGGCCAGGTCCAAGGCTGTGCTGCAGGATGACAACTGCGAGCAGCTCTCCATCTGCAATGTCAGCCCCTGGGAGGCAGAGGTGCACTTCTCCTTTGAGCGGGGTGGCAGTGGGGGCACCTTCCTCTTGGAGCCTGCCAGCATGCAGCTGGGACCTAAGGAGAAGCAGGTAGGAGACAGGCAGGTGGGACAGGGAGCAGCAGCAGAGCCCAGGAGCTGCCCCTCCTGCTCACTGAATGTTCTTCTGTGCTTCTCTTTGTGGGGCTGGGGCCAGGAGCTGAGCATCTGGGCATACCCCACTTCACCTGGCCTGGTGGAAGACAGCCTCATCTGCTGCATCAAGGGCAACCCAGAGCCAGTGGTCTTCCACCTGTGCTGCCAAGGGGTGCAGGTGAAGCTGGGGGTCAGCCCCAAGCAGCTGCATTTCAACAGGGTGCTTCTGCACAGGTCAGTCAGGCCAGGGGCACTCTGCTGGGGGTGGCTCTGCTGCAGCTTCCCTTTCCTCAGCTTGGAGGCTGGGCCAGCAGCCCTCTTGCTCCCAGCACTTGCCAGCCTCTTGCTCACCGTTCCTTGCTGGCTGGGATGTCCCATGACAGTCCCCAGCTCTAGCCCCCCAGCAGTGGGTGCCCTGATGCATTTGCTTCTCCTCTGCTGGTGCAGAGAGAGTGGCTCTGGCTCTGGCTCTGCCTGCTGTTGGATCCCCTTCTGCCACCAAGCTCTCCCTAGGGGCCTCCCCTCTCAGGCTTGTGGCAAAGAGCAAAACCTGCAGGGTGGTTTCAGCCCCATGGGGAGGGCTGCTGCCAGCGGCAGGGCTGCCGCTGTGCCCCTCAGCAGCTGGCACTGAGCCTTGGTGTCTCCGCAGCGAGCACAGCAGGAGCCTGCTGCTGCGGAACAGCTGCCCCCTGCCGGTGGCCTGGAGGCTCAGCGGGCTGGAGAGCCTCGGCGAGGGCTTCTCGGTGTCGCAGAGGCAGGGCACGGTCGGGCCCCGCTCGGAGCTGGCCGTGCAGCTGTGCTTCAGGAGCACCAAGGCTCTCGGCGTGGAGAAGAAGATCCGCTTGGAGGTGAGGGCACAGGGCCCTGCCTGGCAGAGCTGGGCAGAGTGCTGTGGGCCCTGGGGGATGGAGGCTGTGTCTGAAGGCAAAGAGGGCCAAAGGATGAGCCCTGAGGAGATTCCTTTGAGCCCACATTGTCTGGGCCCTTAGCACCAAGGGACCCTCACTGAAGGATGCTGCTTAGGAATACCTCAGTGCTGAGCAAGAGCTGAGGGTGGGGGGCAAGAAGCTGGAGCCAGGCAGTGGTGCCAGCACAGAACAAGGGGGAAGAGGCAGGAACTGGAAGCCAGGAGGCTCCAACATCTTTGGTGTGAGGGTGCTGGAGCCCTGGAGCAGGTTGCCCAGAGAGGTTGTGGAGTCTCCTCCTCTGGCTATTAAGGCTTTGTTCCCTGGGGTTTAGAGGCTGCATTGCAGTGAGGCTGCTGCCTGCTAAGAGAGAGCTGGCTGTCATTGCCACCTGCTCTGGGACACCTCAGGACTCTTGTGGGTGTTTGTACATCACACTGCCTCCCAGGCTGGGTAAAGACAGCTGCTAGAGACAAGGACTCCTCTTGTTTAGCAGGAACACTGAGGAGAATGACTTTAGGGTTTGCTTCTTGCTGCCTCAGGTTTCAGATGCAGAGAATGTCCAGGGTGTTGTTCAGGTGGAGAACATTGAAGTTGTGGCTGAGGCCTACGAAGTTGCTCTGAACATCACCCTGCCTGAAGGTCAGTGGCTGGCCCCAGAGCAAAGGAGTTCAGATGCATTGCACTGCTGGGGCAAGTGGGGGATGGGGTGGGGTGGGATGGGATGGGATGGGGTGGGATGGGATGGGGTGGGATGGGATGGAATGGGATGGGATGGGATGGGGTGGGATGGGGTGGGACAGCAATGCAGGCCTGGCATGGATCCATCGCACAGGTCTCTTGCCAGCTGTGTGGAGTAAAGCACTGTCAGGTCACACAGTGCCTTGCCTCTCTCACACCTTGAAGTGTGCCCCTTTGAAACACCAGGGGTGGGAACAAGCAGCTGGCAGTTCCTGAAGGCTCAGTACAGCACATCAAGTGGTTGATCTGTGCTTGGAAGCAAGGAGGTAGAGGCTGAGCTCCTTGGCTGCTAAGCCCTACAGATCCTCTCTGAGTAAGAAGAGCAAAGGGCAGCAAAGCAGGCAGAGAAACCTTGCAAGGCTGGAGACTTGCTGAGCAGAGCTTTGTCCCACCTGAGCTCTCCCAGTCTCTGTCTCCTGACTGGGTGCAGCCTGCAGCAGCTCCAGCATCCTCCCCATCCCTTCCCTCGCTCTGGGGGTGTCCTGCAGGTGCAGATGGCTGTGTGAACTTTGGAGTCCTGGAGGTCCTGGGGAGTGCCAAGCAAGTGCTGACCCTGAGGAACCAAGGGCAGTGCAAGCTTGCATACAGGTTGGTCCAGCTGCCTGCTCTGGGAGTGCCTGGGGCCAGCACCTGCCCAGGCCTGCAGTCTGCTCCTGTGGCTAGAAGCTGTTCCCATGCTGGCTGCCTCATGGTGTGTGTGACCACTGGGACTGTCCTGAGCTCCAGGCTCCATTTGCATGGAGAATCCAGCCCCAGCCCAGCAGTTCTGCACAGCTCAGCAGGCACCACAAGGAGAGCCCCTGGGCTCTGGGGTGCAGTAAGAAGAGTGTGGCCAGCAGGTCAGGGGACATTCTCCTCTGCCTGTCCTCTGCCCTAGGGAGACCACCTCTGGAGTCCTGGCTCCGGCTCTGGGCTCCTCAGTGCAAGAGGGAACCACTGGAGAGAGTCCAGCAGAAACTAGAAAGGTGCTGAGGGGCCTGGAGCAGCTCTGTGAGGAGCAAAGGCTGAGAGCCCTGGGGCTGCTGAGCCTAGAGAAGAGCAGCCCCAGAGGGGAGCTGAGCAATGCTCAGCAGGAGATAAAGGACCTGTGGCAGGCAAGAGGTTGGAGCCAGACTCCTGACAGTGGTGTCCAGGGACAGGCCAAGGGGCAGTGGGCACAAACTGGAACCCAGGAAGTTCCATCTGAGCAGGAGGAGAAACTTTGCTGTGAGGGTGCTAGAGGCCTGGAGCAGGCTGCCCAGAGAGGTTGTGGAGTCTCCTTCTCTGCAGAGATTCCAACCCCCCCTGGCCCTTGTGCTCCTGGGCAAGCTGCTGTGGGTGCCCTACTTTAGCAGGGGGCTTGCACCAGATGATCCCCAGAGGTCCTTTCCAAACCCTCCCATGCTGGGGGTCTGGGATTTTGTGCCCCTGAAGTTGAGGCCAGTCCCTGCTGAGCTCTGTTGCTGTCCTTCCAGGGCTAAGTCCTTTCTCTTCAGGAGACTCTTTAGAGGAGGAATGAAAACGCTGGGGGTGGAGGGGAGCTGCCAGCACTCAGCACTGCCTGGCTCTGCCAGGGCCTGGGGCTCCTAAGCACAGCAGAATTCTTTGGCTGGTTTTTACTGGTCCCATGCCAGGTCCTGGCTGTGCTGCTGGCCCCTGGGCTGTTCACTGCAGAGATCTTCTTCTCCTTCCCTCCCCAGGTTCAGGCTGCGCCCCACAGACCCCGGAAGCCGTGACCTGGCCTCCCACCTCACTGTGCAGCCCCAGCAGGGCCTGCTGCCTGCCTCTGAGCGTCCTGTCCGTGTCCAGCTGCTCTTCCACCCCCAGAGGGAGATCAGCATTGAGGACAAAGCCATCCTGCTGTGCCAGGTGAGCTGCCTGGGGCAGGCAGGGTGAGCACAGCTGGGCTGAGGGGGTCAGGAGGACATGGCTGTGCTGGAAAGCAAGCTTTAGCTGGGGAACCTTCTGTTATTTGCACACAGCAAAGGCTTTCAGAAGCCAGCTCTGGCCCTTCCAGTGCTGGAGGGGGCCAATCCAAAAGCTGGGGACAGACTTTGGATCAGGGCCTGCTGGGACAGGACAAGGGGTGATGGTTTGAAACTAAAAGAGGAAGATTCAGCCTGGATAGGAGGAAGAAATGTCTGACACTGAGGGTGGTGCCAGCCTGGCCCAGCTTGGCCAGGGAGGTGGTCATTGCCCCATCACTGGAAGCACTGCAGGTCAGGTTGTTTGGAGCTCTGAAGCACCTGCTCTGCCCTCAGGTGTTCCTGCTGACTGCAGGAAAATGGAAGCAATGACTCCTCCAAGCCAACCCATTCCATGATTCTAAGAGGGGCTGAAAATGCAGTTCTGGAGAAGGACTTCAGAGCAGGGGGATGAGCTGATGGGCACCTGGGCTGTGGCCACAGGCCAGAGCCAGAGGTTGGGCTCTGCTGGATTTACCAAGGCCTGCCCTGGTTGCAGGTGCTGGAGCCCAAGCTGAGGGCAGGAGGGGAGCCCATTGCCAGCATCCCAGTGAGGCTCTCAGCCAGAGCTGTCTTCAGCCAGTACAGCATCAGCCCTGCGGCGCTGCTCGACTGCGGGGCCATGGCCAGCGGCACCAGGAGGGCCTGCAGCTTCCTGCTGCAGAACAGAGGCCTCCTGCCCTTCCAGTTCCTCATCTGCAGAGCAGAGCAGGCTGCAGCTGAGCCCACAAAGAAAAGGTGAGAAGGCCTGCAGCAACCTTCCTGCTGGAGGAGGCCCCACAGCAGGGCTGGCGTGTGGCAGGCAGCCAGGACACACAAGCAGGCTGCACTGTGAGTCCTGGGGCCAGGTTTGGGCCCCTTACTCCAAGAGCATTGAGGTGCAGGAAGGTGGCCAGGGAAGGACAACAAAGCTGGGGAAGGGTCTGGAGCACATGGGCTGTGAGGAGCAGCTGAGGCACCTAGCATTGTTTAGCCTGGAGAAGAGGAGGCTGAGGGAAGCCCTTCTGGCTCTCTACAACTCCCTGAAGGGAGGCTGGAGCCAGGTGAGGTTAGTCTTTTCTCCCAAGGAACAACTGCTAGGACAAGAGGACACAGCCTCAAGTTGTGCCAGGGGAGGGTTAGGCTGCACATGAAGAACAATTTCTTCCCCTTGAGGCTTGTCAAGGCCTGGCCCAGACTGCCCAGGGCAGTGGTGGAGTGCCTGCTCCTGGAGGGGTTTCAGAGCTGTGGAGAGGTTGGTGCTGGTCTCCTCTCACAGGTAATTAGTGACAGGGAAAGAGGGAATAGCCTCAAGCTGTGACTGGGTAGGTTCAGACTGGGCATTAGGAAAAACTGTGTCCCAGCAAGAGTGGTCAGGACAGGAATGTGCTGCCCAGGGAGGTGGTGGAGTCACCAAGCCTGGGTGTGTTTGAAGGTCGTTTAGATGTGGTGCTTGGTCTGTTCCAGCCCCAACACCTCTGTGACTCTGTGAGGTGTGGTGCTGAGGGCCATGGCTTAGTGGTGACCTGTAGTGCTGGGGTCAGTCTTGGCCTTGCTGACCTTAAAGGTCTCTCCCAACTAAACAAGTCCATGTTCTGTGAGCCCTGGGTTATTGTCTGCCTGTGCAGTTGGCTTGTGAGCAGGGAGGAGAGAGATGCCAGAGAATCCTCCTGCTCATCCTCATGCAGCTGCTGCTGGAGCCCATCTGCCCATCAGCTACAGCCACAGGTGGTGCAGGGGGCTGTGAAGAGCAGGAGGACTTTCTTCCCTGGGGAGGAAGGGTTGGCTGTGGAGAAGGGCAGGAGGAGCTCAGCCTGAGGGATGTTCTCTGCTCTCTCCTCTGGGTGCACATCAAAGGAAGTTCTCCCACTCCCACAAGCAGGGGAGCTCCAGTGGAAGGTCTGCTGCAGCCAAGCAGAGCAAGCCCTTGCTGCCAAAGGAAACCAAGCCCTCCGTGAAGGTGGGTGGCTCCTGCTCCCCAGGACAGGCTCCTCCCCTGCTGTGCCCAGGCTGGGGGCTTGTGCCCACGGCATGGGACAGGGGCTGCATGGGGGAGACCCATCCTCTGCCAGCCCTGAGCAGAGGAAGGAGCTGCTCAATGCTGTGCTCTTGCTCAGCCCTGGAGCTGTGGGGCCAAGGGGAAGGGATCTGTACCTGGGAGCTGCTGGCCAAAATAAGGCTGTGAGTGCCACAGCTGTGGAGTGTCCCTGCTGAACTCCCAGTCCAGGGACAGGAGATGACCTTGCCTTGCCTTCTGCCCAGTCTGCTCTCCTCTCTGATGGTTTCTCACAGTTCTCTCTGCTCTCCTGTTTCACACTGGAGGCTGAAGGACCCCAGCTCCCACCTTCACCCTTTACAGCCCAACTCCTTTCTCTAAGCCACTCAGGCTAGGCCTGCACATCTCCTTAGCTTGTTCCTCTCATCCTGGGTTGTGCTCTGGGCCGTGGTGTCATCCCTGCCTGCCCTGGGCCCAGCTGGAGGCCAAGGCCCAGGGTCCTCCTTGCTGGGATGCTCAGAGTGAGGCTGTTTGCCATCAGCCTCTGCTGGGACTCTTTCTGCAGGCTCGCCTCACCCTGGGCATGTTCACAGTGTCCCCTGCCTTTGGCTCCATCCTTCCTGGGGAGCAGCAGCTGGTGACAGTAGATTGTGCTGCGGAGCTGCCAGGGCCGTGCCAGGAGCAGCTGCTCATCGACATCAGCAACAGAGACCCCAGGGACAACCCTCTTGGCATCCCCTACACCCTGCTGGCCGAGTCCTGCCTTCCAGGTGAGTGCTGCCCACGGGTTCCTGTGGCCAGGCTGCTGCTGCTCGGCACCCAGCCTCAGTCCTGGGACAGAGCAGACAGCCTGAGCCTGACGTTGCATCTCTCTGCCAATCCTCAGAGGTTCTTGCCAAGCCCACCAGTGGGAGAGGCTGGGAGGGATGCATGGAAGGATCAAAAGAAACCCTTTCAGACTGAGGGTGCCTGAGCTCCATCCTCACAGGCAGCTCCCCCACCCAAGGCTGGGGTTTGCAGCTCCCTGGGCAGAAAGAGCTTCTCAGAGGCCAGCAGGGGCAGGGCAGGTCAGCAGGAAGGATTCTCCATCCTCAGCCCTCCCTCTGCTCTGCTCACAGCATTCGTGGCTGATGACCTTGAGTCCATCTTTGAGGGGCATCAGATCTGCAGCAGCAGCAACCTCTGCCAGGTCCTCCAGACAGTGCAGGAGCAGCAGGGGGTGTTCCTCACAGATGAGAACAAGTTCATCTTCACCAACGTCCTGGTTGGGCACCAGGCCACGGCACGCTTCAAGATCTGCAATGTGAACAGAATCCCCTGCCATGTGCTCCTCTCCATCAAACCCAGCCCCAGCAAGGTAAGAACAGGAGGCCTTGGGGAGTCTCTGAAGGCTGTGTGGCATCTGCCTTGTTCTCCAGCTTCCTTGCTTCCTTTTGCCCAGCCTAGTGCAGCTCAGGGCAGGTGAGAGCTGGGCTGCATTCAGTGTGTCTCAGGCAAGGTTTTAGCTCCAGGCCCCTGGGGCTTTGGAGTGAGACCTGAGCCCTTCTGAACATCTCTTGGAAGCACAGGCAGAGGAGGAGCTTTTCCTCAGCTTTGAGCCAGGGCTCCAAGCAGACCCTTTTGGGGTGGGCTTGGTCTCCTCTCAAAAGGAATAAGTGCTAGGACAAGAGGACATGGCCTCAGGTTGTGCCAGGGGAGGGTTAGGTTGGACATGAGGAGCAATTTCTTTCCCTTGAGGGTTGTCAAGGCCTGGCCCAGGCTGCCCAGGGCAGAGGTGGAGCCCCATCTCTAGAGGGATTTCAGAGCTGTGGTGCTGAGGGCCATGGTTTGGTGGTGACCTGGCAGTGCTGGGCTTAGAGTTGGACTTGATGATCCTAAAGGTCTCTTCCAACCAAAGCCATTCTCTGCTTTCCTTAGGCTCCCTGCTCTTTGCCCCTTCTCTTTAAAGGCCAGGGACAGGTTCTTTGCAGGGTTCTCCATGCAGTCCCCACTTCCCATGTGTGCTGGAGGTCTGAGCAGCGCTGAAAGCAAGCTTTGCACTCCTGGGCTTGATGGCAGCCCCCTGGGGCAGCACTGCTTTGGATTCCCCCCCGAGACAGATGGAGCCTGTCTAGGGAAGCCAGAAGGGGGCCACACTGTCTGGGGCTGTTCCTCATGATCCTTGTATGGGTGAGACAGCAGCACATGGAGAAAAGTTTCCTCCTAACAGCCTTCTCTGGGCTTCCCCAAGCTGAAGAGCCACTCTGGCCAGGTGTTTGAGGTGGATCCTGTCCGGCTGTCCGTGCCCAGCTGCTCCCAGGCCTTTGCCACGGTCACCTTCACTCCACGGAAGGTGAAGAGCTACCATTGCACTTTTGAGGCCTCCCTCGATGTCCACACAAGGTAACTCACCTCAGGAGAGCTTGGGAGGGGACCTTCCTGAGAGCTTCTAGCTCTTTGAGTAGCCTGGGGTAGAGTACTCAGCGTTACAGCATCCCAGCAGGGAGGGGCTTGGAAGGGAGCTCTAGGGATCATCCAGCCCCACCCCCTGCCTGAGCAGGGCACCCACAGCAGCTTGCCCAGGATCCCCATGGCCAGGGGACTGTGGAATCTCTGCAGAGAAGACTCCCCAAGCTCTCTGGGCAGCCTGCTCCAGGGCTCCAGCACCCTCACCTCCAGGATCCCCTCTGGGGCTGCTCTTCTCCAGGCTCAGCAGCCCCAGGGCTCTCAGCCTCTCCTGCTGACAGAGATGCTGCAGAGAACTCAGAAGCTGTAGCTGCGAGATCCAGCAGAGCCGGGGAGTCAGTGCCCTGCTGTAGCCTGCAGCAGTGCCTGTGAGGGCAGTGGGACACTGACACTGGCCCAGGGTGCCCAGAGAGGTGGGGAATGCCCCATGCTTGGAACCATGCCAGGTCAAGTTGGCTGGGGCTCTGAGCAAACTGCTGGAGTTGCCAAGGGCCCTGCTGCCTGCAGCGGGCTTGGACTGGATGAGCTTTCAAGGTCCCTTCCAAGCCAAAGCATTCCAGGATTCTCTGATGCCAAGGAGCCAACAGGGAGTGGATGAATCAGGAAGCAATGGAGCTGTGTGCAGCTTCAGCTGAGCTGGAGAATGCCAAGGACAGAGGATTGTTTCCATGCCCTGAGCCAGCTGCCCTTGCTGCCTCCTTGTTCCTGTGCTCAGGAGGTGATCTGGTGGATCTCCTGGGGTGCATGAAGATCTTTGATGCTAAAGGAGCCATTGGATCCCCTCTAAAAGACCCCAGCTCTTCTGCCCTAGGCCCTGTGTGTGTCCTGGGCCTGCCTTGCCCTTGCCCAGCCCTTTAGTAGCTGAGCTGGGACTGGATCCATCAGTCTGCTGCCCTCTGAGCCTCTGTGGAGATCACCTTCCCTGCTGGGGTTGCCCCTTCTGCCTTGGAGACTTTTCCATGCTCTGCTCGTGCTCCTTGCTTCTGTCTCACCTCAGCACAGCCAGGGAACCTGCCCCATGGCCTCTGTCACCTCCTCATGTCTCTGCTGCCCTGCAGGGCTCCTCTGAGTGAAATGGTTTGAACTGGTGCTCTGGGAGGCTCTGGCTCTGCAGAGCAGATTCCTCTTGGATGGGACTGGGTGGAGAGGGGCAAGGGGGAGCTGTGTCCTGGGGGCCAGGAGCCCCAGGCAGGGGAAATGCAGCAGGTGGCCCTGGCTTCAGTGCTTGCCAAGTGAGCAGTGGCTCTGCTGCCCCTCTCCTGCAGCCCTGCAGCAGTGAGAGCACAGAGCCTGAGCTTTGAGATCAGCGGCGAGGGGAAGCTGCCGGAGGTGAGGGTCCTGCGCCCGGCGCTGAAGGACAGGAGAGGGAACCCCCTGCTGCTCTTCAGGAGGCTCCTGCTGGGGGCCTGAGAGAAGCTGCCCCTGGTCCTGCAGAACTCTGGCCCTGCCCCTGCCCAGGTGAGCAGCTGCTGAGGGAGCTCTGCTCTGGGAACAAGGCTGCTGCTGGGCAGGAGAGGGCCCAGCGCAGCCGGTGAGGGTGGGCAGGGGCCCCACTGCTCTGCAGGTGCCCTTGGAGCCCAAAGGAAAGCCTTGGCTTGTGCTCAGAGCCCCTCTGTGGCAGGAGGACGACCTCCTGAGCTTCTGCTGTGGCAAAGCAGTGGGCAGAGGCTCGTGCCTCAGCAGCCCTTCACTTTTGCCTCCACCTCCTTTGCAAGCTCTGCTGCTGTCCTTGCCAGCCTTGAGCCAGCCCTGGGCTTTGTGTTTTCCCTGCCTCAGGGAACAGCCTGGGAAGGGGCCTCAGAAAGTCTGTTGGAAGCCCCTGGCTGACTTCTGCTTGCCAGGAAGGGAGTTCCTCTGGGAAAGGGGATTTTGGGACCTTCTCAGGGAAACACAACTCAGAGAGTCAGGCTGGAGCCTTCCTGTCCTGCCTGCTTCTGTTTCCATCCCCTCCCAGTGTCTCTGGATGCCTGGCTTTGGGCTGGTTTCGCTCCAGCCTTGTGCTCAGAGCTGTGTTGGAAGGGGGGCAGCGTGCTGGGCTGCCCGTGGTGGAACAGCAGCAGTGTGGGCTCAGGCCCTGGGCCATGCTGTGCCCACCCCAGTCTGGTCCTGCTCTTTTCCCAGGTGCTGCTGGACCTGCTGGATGAAGAGGGAGTTTTCTTCTTGAAAGCCAGGCCCAGCACCAAATGCCTCTACCAAGCTGTGGGCATGAAGGACTCTGCTGGGGAAGGTGAAGTCATCCCCCATGAAATGTGGTCACTCACAGAGGGAAAACTTGTGTCCTGCTGCTGGCTTGGCCAAGCAGCAAGCAGCTGTTGGCCAGAGCTTGTGTCCTGGGGCTCTCTGGGGCTTTTGCACATGGACTCTTTGCAGGGTTGATTTCTACCTGGCAAGCTCTAGGAAGCTTTTCCATTCTTATGGAGGTGGTGGGTTGAGTCCTGGGGGGGGTAACACCACTTCAGTGGAGCATCTGAGGTCTGTGCTGCGTATGGGGAGTCCCCAGCCTGAAGGGAGGCTGCCCCTGAGCTCACAGCCAGCCAGCAAAAGCCCAAAGCACTCTGACTCAGCTCTGCTTAAGGCAGGAGCTATCTGGCTGCAGTTTGAGCCAGGGCTGAGCACTGAGCTGAGCTTAAGACAACTAACAGGGATGGCCCTGGTAGTGTCACAGCTTTGTGACCATGGGAGGAGGGTCTGGAAGCACTGGTGAGCCAGGCTGTGCTTAGAGACAGCTGGTTTTCAAGCTCCTGTTCCTTTTCTGGAGCATGGAAATGTTTGCAGTGCCTCACCTGTCCCTGGTGTCCATCTCTGTGCAGAGAGGAAGCCCCACACTGCTTCCCTGCTCCTGCAGCGTGGGCAGACAGCAGAGTTTGAGGTGGTTTTCAAGCCCACCCTGGCCCAACGCCTGGAAGGGAAGCTCCACCTGTCCGTGCTGGACAACCCCTCTGAGACCACCATCAGGCTGCTGGGGGAAGGCTATGAAGATGACTTCACCCTGGACAACATCCAGGGACTAGTGGCAGACAGGGAGGAGCAGAAGCTCCCTGAGAGCAGCCTGGAGGAGGACAGCCTGGAGGGTAAGAGGAGAGGCTGCCAGGGTGTAGCAAGGAACCTCCAGGGCTGGGCACACCTTGTGGCAGCACAGGGCTGGCCCAGATTTAGCAGCCAGCTGCTGTCACCTTTTGTAGCCTGCAGAGCAGCCTTGCTTGGGAGCCCCAGGGCAGGTGCCCTGTCAAGGGAGAAGTTTGCAGGCCAGCAGGGAGGGCTCAAAGGAAGCAGCTTTTGATTGAGGAGCTCTAAAAGGAGGTCTGCCAGCCCATGGGGTGCTGTGAAGAGCACATCTGATCATTTGTGTCCTCTCTGGGTGGACTGCTTGGTGGCTAAGGAATTGGTTGGATAGTCACAGCCAGAGGATAGTGATCAACAGCTCAATGTCCAGATGGAGACTGGTGTCCCTCAGGGGTCCATGCTGGGCCCAGAGCAGCCCTGCAGAGAAGGACTTGGGGGTGCTGGAAGGTGCAGATCTGGAGGTGAGCTGGCGCTGTGATCTCAGCCCAGGCCCAGACATGTCCTGGGCTGCATGTCCCAGGGGAAGGAAGGCTTGGAGAAGGTAGAGCTGGAGTCCTGTGTGTCTGTGGGGGGCAGAGGGCTCTCCCCTCATGCTGAGAGCTCTCTCTCTCATTGCCAACAGCTGACCCAGGGGATCACATCCAGTTTGGGTTCTGTCCCGTTGGCACCCCCTGCACCGTGACCTTCACCATCGCCAACCGCAGCAGGGGGCAGGCCCTGCGCTTCCAGTGGCTGCCTGAGCCTCCCTTCCACTTCTGCCCCCAGGTGAGCTTGGTTGTCTCTGCTTTTCCCTGCTGCTCAGACCCTGCCTGGCAGCTGTCTGGGAGCCACCATGGAGCAGTGAGAACCCCTTTCAGTGCCACCTAGGAGATGCCATCCCTGGCTTTGCTGGGGCCAGAAGAGCTCCGTGTTGTGGGACATGGCATCTTTTGGTGGTGTTCTTCTCCATCAAAACCCAGATAAATCCTCAGTAAGATGCAGTTTGACACAATCCCAGCATGGTGGGAGTTGGAAGGGACCTCTGGGAGTCATCTAGTGCAACCCCCCTGCCAAAGCAGGGCACCCACAGCAGCTTGCCCAGGATCACAATGGCCGGGGGGGTGTGTTTGAATCTCTGCAGAGAAGGAGACTCCACAACCTCTTTGGGCAGCCTGCTCCAGGGCTCCAGCACCCTCACAGCAAGGAATTTTCTCCTCTGGCTCAGATGGAACCTCCTTGGTTCCAGTTTGTGCCCCTTGCCCTGTCCCTGGGCACCACTGAGAGGAGTCTGGCCCCATCCTCTTGTGCCCCAGCTTCTAGCTCTTGATAAGCTTTGAGAGATTGTCTCTCAGGCTGCTCTTCCCCAGGCTCTCAGCCTCTCCTCACAGAGGTGTTGCTGGCACAGCTGCTCCCCATGCCCACAGCCTGTGATCCCTTGCCAGTGATCCCAGGTTGGTCTTGGCTCTCTGCTTCTCCCTAGGTGGGACACCTCCATGCTGGCTGTGTGAAGGACATCACAGTGACTTTGCAATCAGAAGTTGAGGTCACCTTTAAAAAGCACCCAGTGAAGTGTCAGGTGTCCAGGATCTCCTTCCAGCTGCCACCAGAGGAGGTCCCTGACTGGGATGACAGCCTGCATGCCATCAAGTGGGTGGATACCACAAGGGCCCCAGGTGCCACCTGGCCTGTCAAGAAGAAGGTGAGAAGCACAGCAGCAAAAGCTCCCTGAGCTGCCACAGGAAGGTCTGCTGATGGCAGCAGATCTCCATCTCTGCTGGCTGAGCTGCTCCTCCTGACAGTGAATCCATCCCTGAATGGGAACCAGCAGGATGTGTTAGAGGAAAGGATGCTGCTGAGGGATCTGAGGGCTCAGACAAGATGGGGAAGTCTCTTGGACAAGAGAGGCCAACCCTAAACCAAGAGCTGAAGTGTTGCAGTCTGTGTTGGATGGGAGCTCACAGTTTTGAACCCACTTGCACAGCATGGTGGGGGTTGGAAGGGACCTCTGGAGGTCATCCAGTCTCAACACCCTGCTAAAGCAGGGACACCCACAGCAGCTTGCCCAGGATCACAATAACCAGGGGGGGTTGAGATCTCTGCAGAGAAGGAGACTCCACAGCCTCTCTGGGCAGCCTGCTCCAGGCCTCCAGCACCCTCACAGCAAAGAATTTTCTCCTGGTCAGATGGAACCTCCTGGGCTCCAGTTTGTGCCCCTTGCTTCTTGTCCTGTCACTAGGCATGACTGAGAAAAGAGTCTGGCCTCATCCTCTTGCCCCCCAACCTCCTGCCCCCCACTTGAGCTGTTGGTCAGCACTGAGCAGATCTCCATTCCCTGGAGTTCAGATCTGGTTTAGATTCAGTGCCTTTGAACTCCCAAGGAGTTGAATCCCCTGCTTCTTGTTTTGGGTGCAGAGCAGCAGTAGCAGCACTCTGCTGTGTGTGCTGCGGAGCCCCCCAGCACCCTGGGGCTGAGCTTTGAGCGTTGTCTGCACTGAGCAAGGCAGCAAAGCTGGCCAAGGGTCTGGAGAGCAGGGCTGATGGTTGGACTCGACAATCATCCAGGTCTTTTCCAACTCCAACACCCTCTGCTGTTGGCTGTGGGGATCTCAGCAGCAGCTTCTGCTTTGACTTTCCTTGCCCAACACACTTCTCTTGGGTGATGGCTCTGCCCCAGCTGCTGAACCACTGCAAGACCTGGAACCCAAATCGTTTTGCCTAGCAGAGGCAGAGCAGTCAGAGACTTTCCAAATGAGTTCACTCCCAGCCCCGAATGCCCCTTCCCAGCCCCCAGCAGTGTGGTGGCTGCCCCACACCAGACATCTCTCCGGAAAGTCCTTTGTCCTAAAAAGAGTTTCCGGAGCTGTTCATTCTTGGGGTTCTCCACCCACAGCCTCCAGGAGGGAAACTGCAGGCCGCTAGGTTTATAGGGGCCAGGAAAAGCAAGGTCAGGCACTGGTACCCAGTGGCAGTTCCCACGTGTGTGCTTGCAGTGCTGGCGCTGCTGGCTCTGGTCAGCAGGTGACACACAGCCTACAGCAGAAGGGTCTCCTGCTGCCGTCTTCATGGGATGAGCCATGGGAATGTCCTTCCTAGCCCCTCTGTGTGGCTGCTGTTGGAGGCTCCCTGATCAGCCTGGCACTCAGGGCCCTGCTCAGTGACTCTTCTCTTCTCTTTGCAGGTGCTGGAGCCAGAGGCAGAACCAGCTCACACTGTCTTGGAGAGCAGCAGCCGTGAGGTGCACATTTTCCTCAGCGCTGTTGTCACTGGCTCAGAGTGTGATGAAGAGGTTATTAATTAATATGAAACACAGAAATATTAATTGTATTAATTATTAAAATAATTAATAACCACTATTTGATGTACATATTCTAGTGCACAGCTGTGCAATACATCCCAGAAGTGGTTTAGTATTTATCATTTGGACTCCATTGGAATATTTACAGAGTTAATTTCTATGAATCTAAAGAAGGGTGCAATTCCACTGCTTGGCCACCAGATGGCGGGTTGATGGGATATTGGTAGCTGCCTAACTCTAGAGAGAGACATTACAATGCATCAGAGGTGACTTTGCTAGACGTGGGTGCTTTGAACCAAATGTTAGTGAGTAAGTGGAAAGCACGGGGGAAGATTCACTGTGTCCTTTGTTGTAGCAGTCTGCTGTCACCGGGCTGGCTCCTGACTGGTCCAGATGGTGACAGTGGGGGGCAGCCTTCTCCCTCCCACAGCAGCAGAGAAGAGATGGAATGGAGGCTAGCTGGCAGGCAGGTTCCCTTGGCAGGACTGTGGCGGCTCCCTTCAGATGGCAGGGAGCGGTCCTGTGGGATCGGCCTGGCAGGGCCGGCAGGGCTGGTCCCAGGATGGGGTCGGCCCTGTGGCAACGACCTTCGGGGCCGGCGTGGACAGCCCTGGGGAGGAAGTGCGGCTGCATGAAGCAGCGACTTCCCCTTTGCTTGGCTCGAAGGTGTGGACGGGACCCTATCGGAGTGGTCCCAGCTTTGGAGCACAGGGCATGGACTCCTCTTCTCTCCCACAACAGTGGCATCATGCAGGCATGCGATGAAGCACTGGTCCTGCTTGCTGAGCTGACACCCAGGGTTGTGCAGCTTGTTAGTCTGCTGCTTAAGGCTGAGGCAGATGTTTGGACTGCTGGACTCGGCTAGTCTCTTCCCTGGCAACTGGGCAGATCTTCCCCTCAGGGGTCCAGTCCTCTTGAAGACATGGCAGGGTCTTCCGGCCTGTGAGACTGGTAATACAAGGCTGTAGCTTCTCAGGCGCTCAGCGTATGTCACTCCTCTGGAGATACTCTCAGGGCCAAGGCTCAACAGGCCTGCCTGGATGCAGGCTTAAGAGCAAGGCTATGGCATGAGGTTAGGCTGGAGCAAGGAGAGAGAGCAAAGTGAAAGAGGGCAACGTATTTACAAGTTGGGGTAATACTTACAGGTTTCTTGCGGCTAGACTTGGCCAATGGGCATGCCGTAAACAATCGGCTGCAGCCTACAGGAAGCATGAAGCTAGAATGATGCCATACTTGGTATTAGCACCAGCATCCCCTGCCATGGGTGTGTGCGGTGGGCTGTGCTGCCTCGGCCTTTGTTCCCCTCATGAAAGGAGAGGGAACTTGTCCGCATGCTGGGACAGGTTTCAGTATCTGGGCATAATTCTGGGCATAATGTGCCTTCACCACACTGAGCTCCACCCCTTCTAAACAATTCCAGTGGCTGCTAATACTATCCATCTCATCTAAAACAACAGCTACAATGAGTAAATAAAGTTCACAGTCCATTCTGGATACTTTCCGATGGAGATGATTCAGGAGTCCAGAAACCAGGCACCAAGAAAACAGAAAACAGTTTGTCTCTCTGCATTGCAGCAAAGAAAAGGAGCAGGGACTCTCAGGTGACTCAGGGCTCTCAGGGCTCTTAGGGTTCGTGCTCCGTAGATGCCTCATGGATTACTCCTTTGGGCACAAGGTTGTATCTGTACAGCACTCTGAACTGAAACTCTCTCAGCTAAAGTTGGATTTCTTTGGGGAATGCACTGAATTTCTCCATTCTCTTGCATTACCCAATAAGTGTGACCAGGACCTTCAGCAGAAACCAGCCCTTAGACAGGTTTGGCCTCTCCTGAAGGAGAAAATATCCAAACAGTTTTGCCTAACAGATCCTTTTCTCTAACAACAGGAACTCTATCACCTTCTACCTTTCGGGACAAACCTGAGTGTGCAGGTCCAGCTCCATTCACTGAGCCTCTGCTATTTACCAGCCAGGTTGCTGCTGCTAGATGTTTCTCCCAGAGTGGTCTTCAGCAAACTATTGTAGTGCTCAATCTTCCCTGCAGCTGGTGCAGAGTAGGGGATGTGGAATATCCACTCCATGCCTGCTCTGTGGCCCAGTTCTTCACAAGATTGTTTTTGAAGTGAGTTCTGTTGTCTGACTCAATCCTCTCTGGAGTTCCATGTCTGCAGAGGATTTGTCTCTCCAGACCAAGAATGGTGTTAGGTGCAGTAGCAGGAGGTACAGGATGAGTTTCCAACCATGCAGTGTTTGGCTCTACCATAGTAAGAGGGGATTGGATGTGGCACTTGGTGCCATGGTCTAGTCATGGGGTCTGTGGTGACAGGCTGGACTGGATGATCCTTGAGGTCTCTTCCAACCTTGGTGATCCTGTGACACTGTGAAGCAATATTCAGGCCGGAGATTGTGAGTCAGGCCCAGACCTGGGGTTGGGAGCAGCGGGCAGGAAAGTTTATCACCCAGAACTCTGTGCTGGGTATAATTCTGTAAAGCCAAGGAACAGTACAAACAGGACCCAAGCACGGTGCCTGACACTGAAAGTGAAACTGGAGTACAGGTGGGGGATGCTGGTGCAGGGGGATGGGCGAGTGGCACACACCTGGCTGGCTGAAGAGGAGCCAGAGGCAAAGGCAAACAGGGGCCGGGTGACTGAAGAACCTCTCTGTTGAACTGCTGCTGTGAAACACAACTGAGCCCTGGCAGAGAAGCGATTGGAAACTTAGCCCATCCCCTGCTGGGCATCAGCACAGCGCTGAGTGGTCAGGATCCCTGCCAAACAGCTTTGGCTAGCTTTGTGCTGGGACATCTTTCCTTTGGTCTGTCTCCCCCAGCTTCTTGGGGCTCTGACTGAAACCTGTTTTGGGCCTAGTCCTGTCCACCCAGGACATCCTGCCAAGAGGTATTCAGCTGGCACTGCCTGGGCTGTGTTCTCTCAGCTCTGCCTTCAGCTGCCTTCCAGCTTTCTCCTGCTCTCTTTCCACAGGGGTTTCTCTTTGGCTCTCTGGCTTTGTTTCCCAAGTGCCCACAGCAGGCAGGGTTCCTTTGGCTTCTTCCTGCCCCTCCTGGGCTTAAGGGGGAGCAGCCATGGGCTTAGTTTTCCCTTGGACACAAGCTAGGTAAGCCTGGCCTGCTAAAGGCTGCTGCTGGGCCAGCTCTCAGCTGCCAAGGGAGCGCTGATCACTGCCATGCCCTGGTGCCTGGAGCAGGAGAGCTGACTCCAGGGCAGACTTTCCCAGCAGTTTCTGCCTGGCTGCTTTTCCCCCTCTGGTGTTTTTACAACTGGGTTGCACTTCAACTGCTCTGAGCCAAGGCTGACTTCCTCTGGAGGCAGCTGTGCAGCCCCCCCAGACATCCTCTTAGCAACCTCCTCCTGTGTGGCTCAGGAGTGCCCTTGTTCCTGTGCTGCCAGGCCTCGGGGCCTGAGCCAAGCCAGCAGCATTGCTCAGGGAGTTTTGTTCCCAGGTGTGGGTTTGCCTCTGCCCAGGTCAGGAGGGACAGGGATCTGCTGGAGAGAGCCTGGGGTGCTTTCAGGAGCAGGCAGCTTGCTCTGTTGCTGCACAAGGGGCAAGAGAAGGGCTTGGGCTGCCAGAGAGGAGGGGATAGGATGGGGAAGTTGCACTGGAGAGGCTGCTCACAAACTCCACTGCTCCAGGGCTGTAGTGCAGAGCAAATAGACAGAAATCCCTGCTCTGGGCTCCACACAGAAGCTCCTGAAGCCAAAGCTTCACACAGACCTCTCTCTCTACCAGGCCACCCACCCCCAGGCTTCCACGGCCCCCTCCCTGCCATTGCCTCTCTCCCCTCCCTTCCCCCACCGCTTGTGCCGCAGCACAAGATTCAGCCTGGCAGCTCCAGGCCCCAGTTCAGCTGCTCCAGGCCTGCTTGGCAGAAGCACCAATGCTGAGCAGGCCTCAGCTAAGAACCTGCACATCTTCCCAGGAGGAGAGAGGAAGGGAAAAGGGAAGAAAGGAGCTTTGCAGGCAGTGTTCCAGGGGGGCAGGACTCCTGGGCATGGAATCCAGAGGTGACACTTTGTGGGACACCTCCTGGACCTTTCTAGCTGCTGGAGCTTTGCAGTTCTTCAAGGCAAGCAGCCTCAAACTGCCACAGAGCCCAGCAGAGAGCTAGGAGGATGAGGAGGGGACTGGACCATCTCTGTGCTGAAGAAAGACTGAGAGCTCTTTAGTCTGGCAAGGAGAAGGCTGAGAGGGGACCTGCTCACTGTCTATCCATATCTGAGGGCTGGGAGTCAGCTGGAGGTGCCAGGCTCTTCTCAGTGGTGCCCAGGGCTAGGCCAGGGAAGAGGAGGCACCAATTGGAGCACAGGAGCTGCCACCTCCACAGGAGGAGACACTTGTTTGGGGTGAGGGTGCTGGAGGCCTGGAGCAGGCTGCCCAGAGAGGTGGTGGAGTCTCTTTCTCTGGAGCCTTTCCAAAGCCAGCTGGCTGCATTCCTGTGGGACCTGCTCTGGCTGCTGCTGCTCTGGCTGCTGCTGCACTGGCTGCTCTCCAGAGGTCCCTGCCAGCCCCTAGCAGTCTGTGATTCTCTGAGCTCCTGGCCAGCTTTTCCCCTAGCTGCTTGTCTGTCAAGCAGGACATTCTCTGCAGCTGCCATTTTCTTAGGAGCTCTCTTTCCCTCCTGGCCTGCTCTGGCAGTTCAGCAGGGGCAGTGCCAGCAGCTGCAGGCAGTGCTCAGGTACCCCTGGCACAAAGGCACAGGTGGTTGGCTCTGCAGCTCAGCCATCCTGCTTGGTGCCAGCTGGGCCTCACAAGGTGTTCTGCTCTGGGCTGCTCTTTGCTTCTTGACTCAGAGCTGTCCTTATGTTCTGGCAAGGGCAGAAGCTCTTCAGGAGCAGGAGTGAGAGTCACTCAACTCAACTCTGGCACACAAAGCCTCCAGGCAATTCTTAGACCTTCTTGAGCCTGGAGCCTGAGGGCAGGCTGTGAACAGAGTCCTTGGAGCATCTGCTGAGGATTGCTGCTGCAGCACTGAGCAGGAACCAGGCTGTGGGCTTGTGTGACAAGCAAGGCTTGAGAGGTGGTCCCCAGCTTCTCAAGGCAGATCCTAGACCCCAAGCTTTTCAGTCTTCCATTTTTCATCTTCCTTTCTTTACCTTCCCAGCTTGATGCAGGGCAAGCTCCAAGCAGTGCCTGCTCGGGGGCAGGAGTGCCCAGCTGGGCCCCGCTCCAGGCTCCAACCTTCTCCTGAACAGCTCTTTCCTAGGGCTCTAGAGAGGCTCCCACGGGCTCTAGAGACGCTCCCATGGGCTCACTGTGGGCTCCTTAGGCCACAAGAGAGGCTCCCAAGGTCTAGAGAGAGGCTCCCAGGGGGATAGAGTGTCTGCATGAGAGTCTAGAGAGGCTCCATAGGCTTCTAGAGAGGCTCCCAGGGGCTCTACAGAGGCTCCCTTTGGCTCCATATGGGCTCCTCAGGCCACAGGAGAGGCTCCCAGGGGCTCTACAGAGGCACCATAGGCTTCTGTAGAGGCTGCATAGGCCTCTAGAGAGGCTCCAATGGTCAATAGAGAGGTTCCCTGGGCCTCCACAGAGACTACCAAGGGCTCAACAAAGGGTCCATAGGCCTCTAAAGAGGCAGCCACTGTCAATAGAGAGGCTCCATCAGCCTCAATAAAGACTGCATAGGCCTCTAGAGAGGCTCAGAGCAGGACCACCTGAGAGAAAACCACAAACAAAAATAACCCAGCCCAAAGGAAGGAATCACAGAAGTGTCAGGGCTGGAAGGGACCTCAAGGCTCAGCCAGTTCCAAGCCCACTGCCATGGCCAGGGACACCTCACACTACAGCAGGTTGCTCACAGCCACCTCCAGCCTGGCTGCAAACACCTCCAGGCAGGAGGCTGCCACCACCTCCCTGGGCAACCTGTGCCAGGCTCTCACCACCCTCATGGCCAACAACTTCTTCCTCACAGCCAATCTCAATCTCCCCACTTCTAGTTCTGCTCCATCCCCCCCCAGTCCTATCCCTCCCTGACACCCTCAAAAGTCCCTCCCCAGCTTTCTTGGAGCCCCCTGCAGATCCTGCAAGGCCACAATGAGGTCTCCTCAGAGCCTTCTCTCCAGCCTGCACAACCCCAACTCCCTCAGTCTGTCCTCACAGCAGAGCAGCTCCAGCCCTCTGCTCCTCCTCGTGGCCCTTCTCTGGACACCTTCCAGCACCTCCAGAGCCTTCCTGGCACAGAGGCTCCAGCACTGGCCCCAGAGCTGCAGCTGTGGTCTCAGCAGAGTGGAGCAGAGGGGCAGAATCCCCTGCCTGGCCCTGCTGGCCACACTTCTCTTGCTGCAGCCCAGGCTCTGCTTGGCTCTCTGGGCTGCAAGTGCTCCCTGCTGGCTCCTCTTGAGCTTCTCCTCCCCCAGCACCCCCAAGGCCTTTTCTTCAGGGCTGCTCTCCAGCCAGTCCCTGCCCAGCCTCTAGCAGTGCCTGGGATTGCCCTGAGCCAGCTGCAGGACCTTGCCCTTGGTTCTGTAAACCCCCAGTCGAAAGGAAGGAAACCCCAAGCCCCAAAGAAGCAAGCCTCAAGCCACAGGAAGCAAACCCCCAGCATACAGTCACCAACCAAAGTGGGACCCAGGAGGACAGCAGGTGGCTGCTCTATAGGTTGGTAAATTCATGTGAAAGTCTGAAACCCTCTGGCAAGTGCTGACAAGTGAAAAGGAAATGCAGCAAGAATTAAGAAGAGGCTTTGTGCATTTGGGGGTTCATAGGAAGGAGGGAAGGGAGCATTTTCCTGGGGTTTACCTTCATCTGTGGTCCTTGAAGGCATACATCATCTAGCCTACACCATAGATGGGCAATGGGGATCTTACTACAAGAATGTAGTGTAGCCTGGAGAAGAGGAGGCTCAGGGGAGACCTCCTTGCTCTCTCCAACTCCCTGCAGGGAGGTTGTAGCCAGGTGGGGGTTGGTCTCTTTTCCCAGGCACCCAGCAGCAGAACAAGAGGACACAGTCTCAAGCTGTGCCAGGGGAGGTTTAGGCTGGAGGTGAGGAGAAAGTTCTTCACTAAGAGAGTCATTCACCATTGGGATGTGCTGCCCAGGGAGGTGGTGGAGTCCCCATCCCTGGAGGTGTTCAAGAGGGGATTGGATGTGGCACTTGGTGCCATGGTCTAGTCATGAGGCCTGTGGTGACAGGTTGGACTTGATGATCTCTGAAGTCTTTTCCAGCCTGGCTGATTCTGTGTTTCTATGAACACCAGAAGAAGCCCGTCCAATCCAACACACTGTCTCTAAGCCATGACTATGGAGGGCTCAGAGGAGATGCAAACATCCTGATGCCATCAGCAGGTGTTGACCCCAAGTGCTAACGTGCCACTGGTGTCTGGAATGCATGCTTAATGACCCAAGCTAGCCTAAAACATTCTGCCTGCTTCAAAGTCTTCATGTTGCCCTGGATGGAGGCACTGTCAGACCACAGAACAGAGAAGCTGAGGTGGAAACAAAACTTTTTCCCCAGATTTATTAGGACCTGAGTGCTTGAGGCTCTTCTAGTGCACCCCCATGCCTCCTCAAAAGCCTTCAGTGTCTGCAGTGATGGAAACCAGCCATACAGGAGCACTCAGGTCCAATTTATGGCACTTAGCTGAACAAAAGTCAATCTACTAACCTTGTCCTCCAGTTTCCCCAAATGAAAGCAGAGCTATGTGAGCAAAGAAAGAATCCCTGGGCAGTTTTGGTAATAAGAGCTTTTACTGCTTTGTCAGGGACCAGAAATGTTCTCTAATGAGCTACAGGCTGGGGACAGAGTGGCTGGAGTGCAGACAGGCAGAGAGGGACCTGGGGGTACTGGTGGACAGGAGCTGAACCTGAGTCTGCTGTGTGCCCAGGTGGCCAAGAGGGCCAATGGCATCCTGGCCTGCATCAGGAAGAGTGTGGCCAGCAGGAGCAGGGAGGTCATTGTGCCCTGTGCTCAGCACTGCTTAGGCCACACCTTGAGTCCTGTGTCCAGTTCTGGGCCCCTCAGTTTAAGAAGGACATTGAGAGACTTCACAGTATCACAGCATCAGAGTATCACAGGCTCACAGTATCACCAAGGTTGGAAGAGACCTCAAGGATCATCAAGTCCAACCTGGCACCACAGACCTCATGACTAGACCATGGCACCAAGTGCCACATCCAATCCCCTCCTGAACACCTCCAGGGATGGGGACTCCACCACCTCCCTGGGCAGCACATCCCAAGGGCCAATCTCTCTCTCTATGAAGAACTTCTTCCTCACCTCCAGCCTAAACCTCCCCTGGCACAGCTTGAGACTGTGTCCTCTTGTTCTGGTGCTGCTTGCCTGGGAGAAGAGACCAACCCCCACCTGGCTACAACCTCCCTTCAGGGAGTTGGAGAGGGCAATGAGGTCTCCCCTGAGCCTCCTCTTCTCCAGGCTAAGCAACCCCAGCTCCCTCAGCCTCTCCTCCCAGGGCTGTGCTCCAGACCCCTCCCTGGCTTCATTGCCCTTCTCTGGACACCTTCAAGTCTCTCAATGTCCTTCTGAAACTGAGGGGCCCAGAACTGGACACAGGACTCAAGGTGTGGCCTAAGCAGTGCTGAGCACAGGGCACAATGACTTCCCTGCTCCTGCTGGCCACACTACTCCTGATGCAGGCCAGGATGCCCTTGGCCCTCTTGGCCCTGTGGGCACACTGCAGGCTCATGTTCAGCTGCTGTGCACCAGCACCCCCAGGTCCCTCTCTGCCTGGCTGCTCTCAGCCACTCTGAGCCCAGCCTGTAGCACTGCCTGGGGTTGCTGTGGCCAAGGTGCAGAACCTGGCACTTGGATGTGGTCAATCTCCTGCAGGAATCCTCTAGCTACTAAATTCTTCAGGACATAGCTTCCTCCTCCTTGCTGCTGCAAGACTTATTGTTGGAAACCACCAGTAACTAATTACAGACCAGCTCCTTGTGTCAGGAGCTCCAAAAGAAAGGAAATATTCATTAGAGATGTCTGCTTCCCCTCCAAATGAAATAGCTCCCACAAGCAACTCCTTATGGGCCATAACTGAGGGAGTGGAGCCTGCAATGAGCAAGGGCAGGTGTCATGCCAGGGCTGTGGTCACTGAAAGTCCTCCTAAGATGTAATCTGGCAGAGAGAGTGCACAGCAAGCCCTTGAATCATAGAATCATAGGGAAGGCTGCCTGGGGAGGTGGTAGAGTCACATCCCTGGAAGTATCTCAGAGAGCTGTGGATGTGAGTCATGGTCCAGACAGGGGACTGGTGGTGCTTTGTGAGAGTGATCTCAAATGCAACAACTCAGGAGACTACACCAGGGGTTCACTGCCATCAACAGTGAACCTTCACTGTGTCATCACAGAATGCCAGGGGGGGAAGGGACCCCCAGAGCTCATCCAGGCCAACCCCCCTGCCAGAGCAGGAGCACCCAGAGCAGCTCACACAGCAACACAGCCAGGCAGGTCTTGAATAGCTCCACAGAGGGAGACTCCACAACCCCCCTGGGCAGCCTGCTCCAGGCTTCTCTCACCCTCACAGGGGAAAAATTCTTCCTCCTCTTTCCATGGCACTTCCTCTGCCTCAGCTTCCACCACTGCCCCTTGTGCTGCCATTGGGCATCCCCCAGCAGAGCCTGGCTCCAGCCTCTGGGCACTCCCCCTGCACAGCTTTAGCCACAGCAAGGAGCTCACCCTCAGGTTCCTCCTCTGCAAGCTCCAGAGCCCTCAGCTGCCTCAGGCTCTCCTCCTAAGGAAGATCTTCCACTGCCTGCAGCATCTTTGTGGCTCTGTGCTGGACTCTCTCAAGCAGCTCCCTGTCCCTCTTGACCTGAGGGGCCCAGAACTGGACACAAGATTCCAGATGTGGCCTCAGCAGGGCAGAGCAGAGGGGGAGGAGAACCTCTCTTGACCTACTCACCACAGCCCTCCTAACCCAGCCCAGGATGCCCTTGGCCTTCTTGGCCACCAGAGCACATTGCTGGCTGATGCTCAACCTCCCATCCAGCAGCACCCCCAGGTCCCTTTCCCCTTCCCTGCTCTCCAGCAGCTCAGTCCCCAGCCTGTACTGCTGCATGGAGTTGTTCCTTCCCAGGTGCAAGACTCTCCCCTGGCCCTTGTTGAACTTCATCAAATTTCTCCCTGCCCAGCTCTCAGCCTGTCCAGGTCTTGCTGCATGGCAGCACAACCTTCTGGTGTGTCAGCCACTCCTCCCAGCTTGGTGCCAGCAGCAGACTTGCTGGCAGTGCCCTCTGGCACTGTTTGCCCATAAGCTGGTGTGCAATAGGTAGGGAAAAGTGAGAGGAGAAAGGTGGAAAGGTCAAGTGAAGAGAGGAAGAAGTTTATGGCTACCACCACTGTGAGGGTCCAAAGCTGTCTCTCTGGTGCAGTCCTGCTGCTCCTTCTGATCTTCTCTGGATCCTGGTGGGGAAAGCTTTCCTCCTGGGTATTCTTTGCCTTCTTGTGGCAGCCTCTTCTTCTTCTTCTTCTTCTTCTTGTAACCTGTCCCATTGAAAAGGAGACCTCTGTTATAACCAGCTTCACACCTGCCTGTGTCCAAACTCCTCCTCTTTCTCCCCCTCCTGCCCCCAAGAGTAAGGCTTCCACTCATGCCCAAGGAGGAGTGCCTGAGGTGGGGTCTGGGCCCAAGGCATGGTCTGCCTTGGAGCTGGGCAGCTGTGGGCCAGGAGCTGTGTTTGTGTATTCTAATGACATCAGAAGGAGCAGAGCTGCTTCCACCCTCAACAGACCTGGGATGCTGTGGTTCCACACTGCCAGTCACAGAGTCACAGAAACACTCAGGTTGCAAAAGAGCCTCAGGGTCACCAAGGCCAACCCAGAACCCTGCTCTGCAAGGGTCACCCCTCAAGCATAGCCCCAAGCACCACAGCCAAACCACAGGAACACATCCAGACAGGGATGGAAAGGCTTCAGAGAAGGAGACTCCACACTTTCTGTGCTTGGATCCTGGCTGGGGAGGAGCTGGGCAAAGAGGAATCCCTGGGGAGCTGCTTGGCAGCTCAGGGGCAGCCCGAAGCCCCCACACTGTCCCCTACCCTGTGAGGGCTGTGCCCCCTGGGGGCCTTCAGGGAGTCTGTGGGGCTGGAGGTGCCCTGAGCCCAGGGGCTGGCACAGCCACTGTCCCTGGGGCTGTCCCTGGGGGGCAGGGTGGGGATGCCAAGTGCCACTTGTGGGGTACCTCGGTGCCCCAGAGCAGCTGTCTGTGTGGGCAGAAGCCCTGCCTGGCACTGCTGCCAGCGGCCCAGGACAGCCCCAAGGGCACAGAGCTGGCTGGGCACGAAAGGCAATCCAGCAGCCTCAGTGCCACCAGCCCTCTGCTCCCCAGAGCCTCTGGGTCCCCAGAGCTGGCACCCAGGGGACATGGGGCTGCAGGGAGGCCTCTGCCCCGGGCCTGGCTGGGTGCCAATGGCCTCTCTGCCTTCCTCAGAGCCCTTTGCCCCCCGGGGGTGGGCAGCAGGCACAGAGCTGATGCAGGCAGCAGGGCAGGCAGAGCAATCTATGCCTCAGGCTGGGAGTGAGGATGGGGACCAGGTGCCTGCAGCAGAGCCAGGGCAGCAGGTCAGGACCTGCAGGGCAGGATTCAAGAGCAGAACCTCTCAGCACTGCCCTGCAGCTCTCTGGTTCCCTACTGCAACTCCTGCCCCACGAGCAGCAGCTGGGCAAGGAGCTCGGGGCCAGCGTGGGGCTGGGTTAAGCAGCTGATTGCCAGCTGCCCTCTGAAGCAAAGCCTCTGCTCGGGACAGGGACTGTGGCAGCCGGCAGGAGCGGAGCTGCGTTTGCTGCTTGTGCCCAGCGCTGCCTCCTGCCCTTCTCTGCTCTCTCGGCAGCCCCGCAGCAGCCTTCAGGCCCTCTGAGCGGCAGCGCAGCGAGAGGAGCCCCAGAGTGCTCCGTGCCCCGGCTCGGAGAGCAGAGCCCTTGGCGATGTGTGGGCAGCGCTGGGGCTGGGGCCGGGGCCGGGGACCCCTTGCAGGCCCTGAGGGGTGCCCGGGGCTGGCTCCTCAGGGCAAAGATGGCGGCCAGGCCCCGGCGGCCTACAGCTCCCATGGTGCACTGCGCGGAGCGGCCGCGGCTCGCGGGCGGAGCGGCCGGCAGCGGGCGGGGCTCGTGGGCGGGAGCGGGCGGGGCTCGCGTTGCTGAAGAGCCAATGGGAGGCTCTGCTCGACGATTGACCAATGAGCGCAGGGGGCGTGGTCGGCGGGACTGTTTGAGCCCTCATCGGTAGAAGCAGCGGTAAGAGGCGCTCCGGTGCCCCAAGGGCTACGGGAGAGGGATGGGGACGGCTGCGGGGGCCGGGGGCAGCCTGGAAGGGCAGGGGAGGACTGCGGGGACTGCGGGGACTGCGGGGCTGAGGCAGGATTGCGGGTTCCGCGGGGCTGAGGCGGGCTGCGGGGCTGAGGCAGCATTGCGGGATCCGGGACAGCCTGCAAGGTCAGGGGCAGCCTGTGGGGGCTGCGGGGCTGCGGCGGGCTGCGGGAGGCGGCGGTGGAAGCGCCCTGGGCAGTGCTGGGTGCGGGGCCGGGGGAGCGTTGCGGGGCCGGGGCTGTGGAGCGTTGCGGAGCCGGGGCCGGGCCCGGGGGAGCGTTGCGTTGCGCGGCCGGGGCCGGGGGAGCGTTGCGGGACCGAGGCTGTGGAGCGTTGTGTTGCGGGGCCGGGCCCGGGGGAGCGTTGTGTTGCGGGGCCGGGCCCGGGGGAGCGTTGTGTTGCGGGGCCGGGCCCGGGGGAGCGTCGCGGGGCCGGGGCCCGGGGGAGCGTCGCGGGGCCGGTCCCGGGGGAGCGTCGCGGGGCCGGTCCCGGGGGAGCGTCGCGGGGCCGGTCCCGGGGGAGCGTCGCGGGGCCGGGGGAGCGTGGCGGGGCCGGGGCCGGGGGTGCGTTGCGGGACCGAGGCTGGGGAGCGTTGCGGGCCCGGGGGTGCGTGGCGGGGCCGGGGCCCGGGGAGCGTTGCGGGGCCGGGGCCGGTGGATCGCGGCCGAGGCTGTGGAGGGGCTCTGGGGACCCGCGGTGGGGTCGGAGCGTTGGGGCGGTTGTGAGGACCCGCAGGGGATGCAGGCTCCTTCCGGACGGGGAGAAGGCGCAGGGCTGGGGGGGTGTAACGGCAGCCCCGGCGGCAGCGGCGGCGGTTAGGGCAGGCAGGGCTCGGGAGCAGGCTCCGGGCTCGAGAGGTAAAGGCTTTCTCCAGCCTCAGGCTCCCCCTCCGCCGCTTCCCCTCCCCGCCTGACCCTTGTTGTCTCTTCTCAGAGTGCACTCTCAGGACTTTCGAGCCCAGAGCTGTGTTCTTCGGTGTTCTTCAGCCGGCGCTTTCCTTCGAGCGGTGCTTTTCTTGTGGCGGTGCTGTGCGAACCCTAAGGGGAGTGCCCTGAGCCTTGTGTCACCTTCGTCGCCGCCGCCGCCATGGCGGCGGCCCCTGCCCCCCAGGAGGGCACCGTGACCGTCATGGTGCGAGTGCGACCCCCGGCCCCCGGCGAGGGAGCCGCGCAGCACCCGCTGCTGAGGGTGGTCGACCATCACACCCTCCTGTTCGACCCTGGTGCCTCCGGCGGTGTGCTGCCTGCTGGCCGCGGCAAGAACCCAGGCAAACATCAGAAGTTCCTCTTCGACCGGGTTTTTGCTGAGCAGGCCACCCAGGAGGAGGTGTTCCAGCACACCACCCGCCAGATGGTCGATACTCTCCTCGACGGCTACAACTGCTCTGGTGAGCCCTAGCAGCCTGCTCTGGCCCTTGCAGGAGCTCCTGCCCATCTGCCCCTGCTCTGGGTGGGCTCAGCAGAGCTGGGGGTTGGTTCCAGAAGCCCTGAGCGGCTGTGGCAGCAGTGGGGACGCAGCGGCTCTGCAGAAAGAGAAAGCCTTGACCTTGTTGTTGGCACCAAGCTGGGGCCGGGACAGGGCCAGTGCTGGCCTGGAGATGTCATCCGAGGGCTCTGGGGGCAGGCAGGGCCCAGGCCAGCAAGAGGAGAGCAGAGACAAGCCCAGATGAGTGTGGAGTCCTGCCTGTGGGGTGGCATCAGCTGGGAGCCCTGTGCAGGCTGGGCAGCAGGCTGGTGCAGAGGGCCCCGGGGGCCCTGCTGGACAGGATGTGAGTGGGAGGCAGCAGTGCCCCACAGCAGGAGCTGGGTTTGGGGCTGTGTCCCCAGCTGAGGCAGAGCTGGCAGCATCCCCCCAGTGCTGCTGTCGATGGAGGCTGCTCTCAGGGCTCCTCCCTTTCTCCTCCCAGTGTTTGCCTACGGAGCAACCGGAGCAGGGAAAACCTACACCATGCTGGGCTCGGAGAACAGCCCTGGCATCATCTACCTCACCATGGAGGAGCTGTTCAGGAGGCTGGAGGCCAGGCAGGAGCAGAAGAGCTGCGAGGTCCTGGTCTCCTACCTGGAGGTAGGCTGTGCCCAGCTCTGCCCCTCCTGCTGCCAGGCCACCACCTCCAAGGTCTGGGCTTGTAGTGCCAGGGCTACCCCTGTGCTGCCAGCTGTGCCCAGGGCAGCCCCAGACTGGAAGCAGGCTGCCGGGCTGGTGCTGCTGGCCTGCCCCCTCTGGAGCTGGGGGCCACAGGGCAATGAGGGCTTCCTGGCTGCAAGGGCTTTGGAGGAGCAGTGGCTCAGTGCCTGGCTGCTGAAGCCTCCTGAGCTGTCCCCTGCCTTAGGGCACCTTCAGCTGCTCCTGCTGGCGGCAGGTGCCAGAGGTGCTGTTGGGTGGGCAGCAGGCCCTGGGGTCCCAAGCTCCTCTGCCTGCTGCCCTCTGGGGCCCCAAGCCTCATCCTGAGCTGGAGCTGCCTGCTGCAGGTCTACAACGAGCAGATCCGTGACCTGCTGGAGCCCAAGGGCCCTCTGCCCATCCGGGAGGATCCTGAGAGAGGAGCTGTGGTTCAGGGCCTCTCCATCCAGCAGGTGGGGGTGGAAGCAGGCACAAGGTGTGGGCAGCGCTGTGCCCGCCCCAGGGGTGCCAGCTGGGACCGGGGGAGCTGGAGGGGGAGGGGAGGGCTGCGGGGCCCCGGGGCAGGGACTGCGGGGCCCCGGGGGTGCCGGCTGGGTGGGTGCCGGCTGGCAGCAGCGCTGAGCCCGAGGCCAGAGGAGCCCTGCAGGGGCGCAGGAGGCCTCAGCCTGTGGGCGCTCGGTGCCCGTGCCGGGGCTGCGCTGATCCCTGCCCTCTGCCTGCTCCCCGCCAGCCCAGCTCGGCAGAGCAGCTCCTGCAGATGCTGCTCGGGGGCAGCAGGAACCGCACGCAGCATGCCACCGATGCCAACGCCTCCTCCTCCCGCTCCCACGCCGTGCTGCAGGTGAGGGGTGGTGCTTGGGGCAGCCCTTGGCACCGCTGCCCGGAGGGGGGCAGGCGGCGATGCTGTGCCAGGGCCGGCGTGCCAGGGCTGCTGCCGCGGCTGCTAGCGGCGAGCCCGAGCGCCCTGCGGAGCTGCAGCCTGCCCTCTGTGTGCCCTGCCAGGTCTACGTGAAGCAGCAGGACCGCGCCGAGGGCCTCGCTGGGGCCGTGCGGGTGGCCAAGATGAGCTTGGTCGACCTGGCCGGCTCGGAGCGAGCCGCGGTGGCCAAGACCAGCGGCGAGCGGCTGCGGGAGGGAGCCAGCATCAACCGCTCGCTGCTGGCCCTGCTCAGCGTCATCCAGGCGCTGGCTGGGGCCAAGGTGAGGCTGCCGCTGAGGGGCCCTGAGCGCCGTCCCCACGGCAGAGCTGCCGTGGGCTGGGCCTGGCCGGGGCTGGGAGCCGGGGGCTGGGAGCCGAGGGCCAGCCCCTGAGCGGAGCCTCGCTGTGCCGGGCAGGGCAAGCAGAGCCACGTCCCGTACCGGGACAGCAAGCTGACGCGGCTGCTGAAGGACTCCATCGGCGGCAACTGCCGCACCCTGATGCTGGCTGCCCTCAGCCCCTCGCCGCTCTGCTGCCAGGACACCCTCAACACCCTCAAGTATGCCAGCAGGGCCAAGGAGATCCAGGTCTCGGTGAGCACCTCGCCCCGCGGCCGGCAGCTGCTGGGGCTGCCCGGGAAGGAGCCTGGGGCAGGCTGCTGCGGGCTGCTGCCTCCCTGCTGCAGCCGGGCTGCCTCTGGAGCCCCTCTCAGAGTCAGCTGCAGCCCCTCGGGCCCCACCAGCCCAGGGCAGGCTGAGGAGCTGCCCCGCTGCCGCCTCAGCGGAGGGGAAGGAGCTGTCCCGGTGCTGCTCTCAGCTCCGCTCCTCCCTCTCCCCGCAGCTCAAGAGCAACCTGCCGAGCCCGGACTCCCACGTCTGTCCGTACGTTGTGCTGTGTGCGCAGCTGAGAGCGGAGGTGAGCTGCCGGGGGCAGGGCTGGGCTCTGTCTGCGGCTCTGCTTTGCCTGGCACCCAGCCTGCTGAGCTGCTGGGGCTCAGGGCATGCTCTGAGCCAGGGCTGCCCCTTGCTCACAGGTGGCAGAGCTGCAGGCCAAGCTCCGTGCCTATGAGGATGCTGCCCGCGGGGCACAGAGCCAGGCGCCAGAGCCGCTGCCTGCCCTCGGCTCCAGCCCCTTGGAGCTGCCCAGGTGAGGCTGCTGGGCAGGAGGGAGGGAGCCTGGGCTGGCACCTTGGGGTCCCCCAGGGCCAGGAGCTTGCAGAGTTTGGCTGCTGGCTGCAGCCCAAGTGGCTGCCAGGACGCAGCTGAGCTGCTCTGCTGCTGTGCCACAGCCTCTCCGCTGCCCAGCTGGAGTGAGGAGCCTGGCAGCCCCCAGAGCTGGGGGACAAAGGCCAAAGCTGCCCTTGGCTCCATCCCAAACCTTGGTAGGCCAAGGGATGGCTTCCCCAGAGGCTCTTCCCTGGCTCAGGGGCTGCTGCTGTGACTTGTGTAGGGTGGAGGAGGCTGTGCCCGAGGCGTGCCTGGAGCTCCCTGGTGGGGAGAGTGCTGGAGAGCAGCAGGAGCTGGCAGCTGGGTGTCCTGCTGCCTCGCAGCTGGCCTTGGAGGAGGTGAGAGGAGGGCTTGGCCTGGTGATGGGACCCAGCTCAGGTACCTTGCTGGGCTGCACTGGGCAGGCTGGGAGAGGGCAGGAGCTGAGCTGCTCTGGGAGGTCTGGGCTCAGCAGGTGCTGGGCTGTGGAGTGCTGGAGAAAGCTCTGAGCCTGGCAGGGAAGGGGCAGCTGGGGGCCCAGGCTCAGCTCAGCTCTGGCCTGATGCTGCTCTGGGGGCTTGCTGCAGGCTGCAGAGGAAAGGTCTGCCCCAGCCAGCCAGCAGGCAGATGTGCAGCAGGAAGCAAAGGAAGCAGCCCCCCTCCTGCAGGGCTTGACTGCCAGCCAGCCAGAGGGGTGAGTGTCCTTGTGCCCCCTCCCTGTGCCACTTGCTCCTGGCTGCTCAGAGAGTTTCAACCTTCCTGTGGTGTGCAGCCCCCTGAGGGTGCTGGAGGTGGGGGAGGGCCCAGGCCTTGGCTTACAGAGCAGTGCCTGCCCTCTGAGGTGGGATTTGGCTCCTAGAGAGCCAGTCCCAGGGGAGAAGCTCCCCTGGAAGGGGCAGCAGGGAAGGTTTCCAGGCACAGCAGCTGAGAGCCTTCAGTGCCTCTTGCCAGGCCTGGAGCTGCCTCCCCCAGGGCTCTGCTGCTGCCTCTGCTCCCCGAGGTGCTGCCCTGGCACCACCTGCTGCTGTCTGTGCCCCAATGTCCTGGCAGGGGGAAGGTCTCCCGAGGGAGGCTGCCTGTGCTGTGTGCCTGAGGCCCAGCACAGCTCTGGGGCTGCTGTTGGGTGCCCTGCAGCCCACAGGTGATCTCCCAGCTCAGGTCCTGCAGTGCCAGCCTGGGCACCCCTCAGTCTCAAAGCTTGCCTGGCCCAGAGCTCCCCCCAGGCTGTGCCCCAGCTGAGGAGGGGGCTCAGAGGTGCTGCTGGTGGTGCTGAGCCTGTCTTGGGTGCCAGGGGCTGAGGTTCAGCCCCTGACTGCTCCTTGGCTCTGTCTCTCTCTGCCCCAGGGCTGCAGCTGCTGCCAGGAGCTCCTCCCCAGAGCAGCAGTCCCTGCCCCAGGCTGGCAGCTTCCTTGCTGCTGCTGTGGCCTCTGAGGCACTGCAGCCCCTGGCCCCTCAGGAGGCTGCTGCCAGCCAGGAGCAGGCCTCCTCCCCAGGGAGGGCTGCAGAGGCCAGCAGGGCCAGCCCAGCCCAGAGGAGCCAGCAGGGCAGTGCTGCTGAGGATCCAGGTTGGTGCCCTCTCTCTCCTCTGTCCCAGGCTCTGCTGCAGGGCTGGGGGGTGGTGGGGGGCAGCTGCCAGCTGTGGGCACAGGGCAGGGGCAGAAGTTTCTCCTGCCCTGGCACCCAGTGGGGGCTGAGCCTGCCTTTATCTCCTGTGGGTGACTGCTCTGGGCTGCATCTGCCCCGCTCAGCCCAGCTGTGGCCTGGCTGCTGGCAGCCTGTGTCTGGGCAGGGCTGAGCTCTTCCTCCTCATCCTCGGTGCCCATGCATGAGGCCAGCAGCAGAGCCTGGCTCTGCAGAGGCTGCTGCTGGGCACAGGCCAGGCCCTGCCCCGGGGCACTTGCTCTGGGCCCAGGATGGTTGGTGCTGGCTCTTGGGCTTGGTGTGGTTTGGGGCAGTCCCAGCAAAGAGCTGAGGGGGGTGGGGGGCAGGGGGGGAGGGCCTGGGAGCTGCAGCCAGGGAGCTGACTCGGTCTCTGCTCTGCTCCTCCAGCCGAGAGCTGCGTGGCTGTGCCTGGCGCCCCCGTGACCAGCTCTCCCCTGCCAGGCTGGCAGCACCTGGCTGCGCTCAGCAGTGCCAGGCTGCTGGCCCTCAGCCCCATCGGGAAGAGGAGGAGGTCCCCTGAGATGCCAACTCCTGCCCAGCCGGCCTCTGCCTGCAGCCTCTCCCCGCGGCCCAAACGCCGGCGGCCGAGTGGGCAGCCGGCAGAGGCTGCCAGGGCGGCACAGAGCCCCCCCAGCCCCTGCCCCCCGGCTGCAGCCCCCCCAGCCCCTGTGGCGCTGCCAGCCTGGCCCTGCGGCTCCAGCCTGTGCCCGGAGAGGCTCTCCCGGAGCCGCCTGCCCCTGGCGCCGCTGGCAGCTCCCCAGGGCTGTGCCCTGCCCCCAGGCCCTGACCTGGATGGCACCTACCAGGTGTGCAGGCTGCCAGCCTCAGCCAGCCCTGGGCCCCCGGGCTGCAGGGGCCTGGAGCCCCCCAGCCAGGACCTCCTCCGGCAGCAGGATGCCCTCTCGGTGCCCAAGTGAGTGCCGCCCTGGGGCCCTCCCTGCGGGGTTGGGGACCCCCTGGGTGCCTCCTGGGGGGGTGGCTGCGGCTCTGTGGGGAGGGAGGGTGGGCAGGGGGCACAGGGCTGGGGGGTGGGCAGCAGTGGGCTGAGCTCACCTGGGCAGGGGTTGCTGAAGAGAAAAAGCCAAGCAGAAGGCCCCCCTGTGTGCCACTTGCCCTGGCACAGTGTGTGCCCCCTCCTCCTGCACGTAGCTGCCCCAGGGATGAGCTCTGCCTCAAAGCTTGCCTGGCCCAGAGCTCCCCCCAGGCTGTGCCCCAGCTGAGGAGGGGGCTCAGAGGTGCTGCTGGTGGTGCTGAGCCTGTCTTGGGTGCCAGGGGCTGAGGTTCAGCCCCTGACTGCTCCTTGGCTCTGTCTCTCTCTGCCCCAGGGCTGCAGCTGCTGCCAGGAGCCATGAGCTCAATGTCACCTACCAGGTCTGCAGGCTGCCAGCCTCAGGCAGCAGCCCTGAGCCCTTGGGCTGCAGGGGCCTGGAGCCCCCAGGCTGGCAGCACAAGCAGGATGCCCTCTCGGTGCCCAAGTGAGTGCTGCCCTGGGGCCTTCCCTGTGGCTTTGGGGATCCTGCCCTCCATGGCTGGGTGCCTCCTGTGGGGATGGCTGCAGCTCTGGGGAGGGCAGAGGGTGGGCAGGAGGCACTTGGCCAGCAGGCACAGGCTGAGCTCACCTGGGCACGGCTGCACAGGGCAGAGAGCATTCCAAGGGAAGCTTTTCCTGCTCCTGCTCCTCCCTTTGGCCCTGGAGCATCCTCCAGATTGCTTCAGGAGTGCTGGCTGGGAGCAGGTTGGGCATCTGCTCTCCTGGCACTGGGGGTCAGGGCTGTGCCCTTGGGGGCCTGGGCATCTTTGGGGGGGCTTTTGGCTGGTGCAGCAAAGAGGCTCTGGCTCTTCTGGAGCCCTGTGGCTGTGCAGAGGCTGAGCCCCACCTGGCCCTGGTGGTGCAGGACACCCCCAGGGAGACCTCCTTGCTTCTGGGGCTCTGCAAATAGCTCAGAGTGAGGAGAGCTGGAAATGGGGACAGGGCAGGGCCCAGCCCCGTGCCAGGGGCAGTCAGGATCCCCCCTGGCACTAACCATCTCTGCCCTGCCTGCAGGCCCTGCAAGCTGGCCTGTGCCCCACGGACACCCTCTGTGCCCAGGCTGCCTGTGGGCTGCAGAGCCTCTGCCCTGAAGCAGAAGGCAGCTGAGAGGTGAGAGAGCTGCCAGCAGCTGCCTGTGCTCCCCACTGTGGGCCCTGCCCCATGGCTGCAGCTGCACCTTGCCAGTGCCCTCTGCCCCGAGCCTGCCTGGGTGCCAATGGCCTCTTTGCCTCCCTCAGAGCCCTTTGCCCCCCCGGGGGTGGACAGCGGAGCCGCATCCCCCAGCTGCGCAGCAGGCAGCGAGCTGCCAAGGCCTCTGCAGCCCAGGTGAGGCTGCCCTGGGAGTGAGCCCTGCTGCTGTGCCAGCCCCGTGCCAGCTGGAGCACAGCCCTGCCATGGGGATGGTTGGTGCTGGGGGGTGGCTGCAGCCTGCTGCTGTGCCAGCCCCGTGCCAGCTGGAGGCACAGCCCTGCCATGGGGATGGTTGGTGCTGGGGGGTGGCTGCAGCCTGCTGCTGTGCCAGCCCCGTGCCAGCTGGAGGCACAGCCCTGCCATGGGGATGGTTGGTGCTGGGGGTGGCTGCAGCCTGCTGCTGTGCCAGCCCCATGCCAGCTGGAGGCACAGCCCTGCCATGGGGATGGTTGGTGCTGGGGGTGGCTGCAGCCTGCTGCTGTGCCAGCCCCGTGCCAGCTGGAGGCACAGCCCTGCCATGGGGATGGTTGGTGCTGGGGGGTGGCTGCAGCCTGCTGCTGTGCCAGCCCCGTGCCAGCTGGAGGCACAGCCCTGCCATGGGGATGGTTGGTGCTGGGGGAGGGCAATAGAGCAGGTATCTGCCAGGGCCTGGGTGTGCCCGGCGCTGCCTGCTGCCCTTCTCTCCTCTCTCTGCAGCCCCAGAGCATCCTTCAGGCCCTCTGAGCAGCAGCGCAGCAGGAGCAGCCCCAGAGTGCCTCCAGCCCCGGGTGAGAGAGCAGAGCCCCTGGGGAGGTGTGGACAGCCCTGGGCGTGCCCCGTGCGCGCCCTGGTGGGTGCCCGGTGCTGGCTTCTCAGCGCTGCTGAGGGGCAGGCGGCGCTGGGCTGGCCGCGGGGGCTGGTCGGGGCCGGAGCTGCCGGCAGGGAGCTGGGAGGAGAAGCTGCCAGGGCAGGGCTGGGGCTGAGGGCAAAGATGGCGGCCGGGCCCCGGCGGCCTACGGCTCCCATGGTGCTCTGCGCGGGCGGGAGGGGGCGGGGCTGTCGGCGTTCGAGAGCCAATGGGGGGCTGCGTTCGGGCACCGGCCTGTGAGCGCAGGGGGCGTGTCCGGCGGCAGCGTTTGAAGCCCTGCGGCGCAGGCGGCGGTGAGTAGCGCTGGGGCCCCGGGAGCGGCGAGGCAGAGGGATGGGGACGGCTGCGGGGAGCGGGGGCTGGGGGAGGCAGGGAGTGCTGGAGGCGGCGGTGGCAGCGCCGGGGGGAAGCTGGGGAGGGCGCCGGGGAGGGCTAGAGGCCGGGGATGTGGGCGTGGGGAGGGGGTTGGGGATCAGGGATCAGGGCTCTGGATGTGGGGGCGTCCCGGGGCGGTTGTAGGAGCGTTAGGGTGGCTGTGGGGACCCCAGGGTGATGTAGGATCCTTGCAGACGCTGGGAACCTGTAGGGCTGGAGGGTATTGGAAGGGCAGCTCTCGGGGTACCGGTGGGAGTTACCACAGGGGGGGTGTGGGAGCAGGGTCCCGGGTGGGGGGCTGGGGGTGTCCAGGCTTTCTCCAGCCTGCGGCTCCCCCTCCGCCGCTTCCCCTCCCTGCCTGACCTTTTTTTCTCCCGAGAGTGCGCCCTCAGGACGTTGGAGCCCGGAGCTGTGTTCTTCAGCCAGTGCTGTCCTTGGAGCGGTGCTGTGCGGACCCCAGGGGCAGTGCCCTCAGCCCTGCGTTGTCGTCGCCGCCATGGTGCTGGTCCCTCCCCCCAGGAGGGCGCCGTGGCCGTCACGGTGCGAGTGCGACCCCTGGCCCCCAGGGAGGGAGCCACGCAGCACCCAGGTGCCTCCCAGCCCCGTGCCAGGGGCAGTCAGGATCCCCCCTGGCACTAACCATCTCTGCCCTGCCTGCAGGCCCTGCAAGCTGGCCTGTGCCCCACGGACACCCTCTGTGCCCAGGCTCCCTGTGGACTGCAGAGCCTCTGCCCTGAAGCAGGAGGCAGCTGAGAGGTGAGAGAGCTGCCAGCAGCTGCTTGTGCTCCCCAGTGTGGGCCCTGCCCCATGGCTGCAGCTGCACCTTGCCTGTGGCCTCTGCCCTGAGCCTGGCTGGGTGCCAATGGCCTCTTTGCCTTTCCCAGAGCCCTTTGCCCCCCGGAGAGTGGGCAGTGGAACTCCAGAGCAGGAACAGAGCTGCCCTGTCCTCTGCAGCCCAGGTGAGGCTGCCCTGGGAACCACTCAGCCAGGAGTGAGCCCTGCCCCGCGGCAGCCTGCAGCCTGCTGCTGTGCCAGCCCTGTGCCAGCTGCGAGGCAAAGCCCTGGCAGGGGCATGGTTGGTGCTGGGGGGAGGGCGGGAGAGCAGGGAGGTGCCAGTGCCTGGGTGTGCCTCAGGAAGGGAGCTGCGTTTGCTGCTTGTGCCCCAGAGCTGCCTGATGCCCTTCTCTCCTCTCTCTGCAGCCCCGGAGCATCCTTCTGGCCCTGTGAACGGCAGTGCAGCAAGAGGAGCCCCAGAGTGCTCCCAGGCTTCGGCAGCAACCTCTCTCCTTCCAGCCCCCATCCAGTGAAAACTTCAGCAGCCAGGACCCCAGCCCGAGCTGGAGGTCCCGTCGGCGGCGTCCCTGCCCGCGGTCCCGGTCCCCATCCCGTCCCTGCCCCCGTCCCGTCCCGTCCGCGCCGTCCCTGCCCCGGTCCCTGGGCCCGTCCCGTCCGCCGTGTCCCTGCCCCGGTCCCTGGTCCCGTCCCGTCCGCGCCGTCCCTGCCCCGGTCCCTGGTCCCGTCCCGTCCGCGCCGTCCCTGCCCCGGTCCCTGGTCCCGTCCCGTCCGCGCCGTCCCTGCCCCGGTCCCTGGTCCCGTCCCGTCCGCGCCGTCCCTGCCCCGGTCCCTGGTCCCGTCCCGTCCGCGCCGTCCCTGCCCCGGTCCCTGGTCCCGTCGCGTCCGCCGTGTCCCTGCCCCGGTCCCTGGTCCCGTCGCGTCCGCCGTGTCCCTGCCCCGGTCCCTGGTCCCGTCGCGTCCGCCGTGTCCCTGCCCCGGTCCCTGGTCCCGTCGCGTCCGCCGTGTCCCTGCCCCGGTCCCTGGTCCCGTCGCGTCCGCCGTGTCCCTGCCCCGGTCCCTGGTCCCGTCGCGTCCGCCGTGTCCCTGCCCCGGTCCCTGGTCCCGTCGCGTCCGCCGTGTCCCTGCCCCGGTCCCTGGTCCCGTCGCGTCCGCCGTGTCCCTGCCCCGGTCCCTGGGCCCGTCGCGTCCGCGCCGTCCCTGCCCCGGTCCCTGGGCCCGTCGCGTCCGCGCCGTCCCTGCCCCGGTCCCTGGGCCCGTCCCGTCCGCGCCGTCCCTGCCCCGGTCCCTGGGCCCGTCCCGTCCGCGCCGTCCCTGCCCCGGGCCCGTCCCGTCCGCGCCGTCCCTGCCCCGGTCCCTGGGCCCGTCCCGTCCGCCGTGTCCCTGCCCCGGTCCCTGGTCCCGGCCCGTCCGCGCCGTCCCTGCCCCCGTCCCTGCTCCCGTCCCGTCCGCGCCGTCCCTGCCCCCGTCCCTGCTCCCGTCCCGTCCGCGCCGTCCCTGCCCCCGTCCCTGCTCCCGTCCCGTCCGCGCCGTTCCTGCCCCCGTCTCGTCCGCCCCGTCCCTGCCCCCGGTCCCCGTCCGCGCCGTCCCTGCCCCGGTCCCCACCCCGGTCCCCGTCCGCGGCTTCCCTGGCCCCGGCCCCGTCCCGTCTGCAGCGTCCCGGCCCCGTCCCTTTTTGCAGCTCGGTTCCCCCTACCCCACTTCGCGGTTCCCGGCCCTGTCCCCTCCCCTCTGCGGCGCGGTTCCCCCCTCTGTTTGTGTTGTTCACTAAAGGTTTGGTTTTTGGTTCTTCAGACCTTTTCTGGCTGCTTTTTCCCTCCCCTTGGGGGACCCTGGGGCTGGGGCTCCCTCGGGGGTTGCCTGGGCCAGGCCATTCCTCCTGGCCTGGGCTCTAGTCTGGCTTCCCCCTCTCTACCATCATCGCAGGGGCTCTGGGGTTCTTCTTCTTAGCCTCTGTGGATCAGGCAGCCCCACTCATCTTCACAGGGGGAAGTTGAAACCAAAGGGCTCTCTTCTTTCATCCCCAACCTCCTGTGCTGCAGTTTCCATCCATTGCCCCTTGGCCTATCCCAGGGCACAGTGAGCAGAGGCTGTCCCTGTCCCTTCCTTCCTGACCCCCAGCCCTCAGCTCTTGATAGCCATTGATCAGATCCCTCTCAGCCTTCTCCGCTCCAGACTCAACAGCCCCAGGGCTCTCAGCCTCTCCTCCCCAGGCAGTGCTGCAGTCCCTTCCGCAGCCTTGCAGCCCTCCCTTGGACTCTCTCTAGCAGTCCCTGTCCCTCCTGACCTGGGGAGCCCAGAGTTGGATGCAATATTCCAGGTGGGGTCTCAGCAGGGCAGAGTAGAGGGGGAGGAGAACCTCCCTGGCTCTGCTGGACACACTCCCCTGAATGCCCCCCAGGACCCCGTTGGCCTTCTTGGCCCCCAGGGCACATTGCTGTCCCATGCAGAGCTTGCTGCCCCCCAGCACTCCCAGGTCCTGTTTCAACCTCTTCAAGGATGTGCTGCCTGTGGGAGCCTGGATGCTGCTCAGGGCTCCTGTGAGGAGCTCCAGACAACGAAATACTCTCTTCACTTCTTTTGATCCCCTGTTCCAAACCATTTCCCCTTGTGCCTCACAGCCAGCAATTTGATAACCTCTCCCACTGCCAGCCACACAAGGTGAGTTTCTCACATCAATCTTCATGCTACCTGTGCTTGCAGACAGGGCAAGATCAGCTAGGAGTCCTCAGGGAAAGGGCAAAACAAACCAAGGTTCTTTTGAGACCTTCAGAATGCCAAATCATTTGTTGCTCAGGTGTCAACCACCTGAGTTTCACCAATCATCTTTAATTCTTGTGAGGTGCTGAAGTCAGAACTGGGGGGTGGGGGTGGCTGACACCCCTCAGGCTGTGCTGTCATCCAGGGAACTCTGGAAGAGCTGAGAGCTGGCTGCAGGCAAACCTCATGGAGGTCAGCCAGGACAAGAGCAGGGTCTTGCATCTGGGGAGGAGTAACAGCAGGCACCAGGACAGGTTAGGAGCTGTCCTGCTGGAGAGCAGCTCCATGGAGTCCTTGTGGACAAGTTCTGCATGCGACAGCAATGTGCCCTGGGGGCCAAGAGAGCCAATGGGGTCCTGGGGTGCAGCAAGGAAAGTGTGGCCAGCAGGGCTGGGGAGGTTCTGCTCCCCCTCTGCTCTGCCCTGCTCAGACCACAGCTGCAATCCTGGGTCCAGCTCTGGGCTCCCCAGGTCAAGAGAGACAGAGACCTGCTGGAGAGAGTCCAAGGGAGAGCCAGGAGGATGCTTAGGGGACTTGAGGATCTCCCATGTGAAGAGAGACTGAGAGCCCTGGGGCTGTTTAGTCTGGAGAAGAGGAGGCTCAGGGGAGACCTTCTTGCTCTCTCCAACTCCCTGAAGGGTGGTTGTAGCCAGGTGGGGGTTGGTTTCTTCTCCCAGGCACCCAGCAGCAGAACAAGAGGCCACAGTCTCAAGCTGTGCCAGGGGAGATTCAGGCTGGAGCTGAGGAGAAATTGGCCATTGGGATGTGCTGCCCAGGGAGGTGGTGGAGTCACCATCCCTGGAGGTGTTCAACCTTGGCATTTGGAGCCATGGTTTAGTTGTCAGGAGCTGTTGGGTGGCAGGTTGGACTTGATGATCTCTGAGGTCTTTTCCACCCTTAGTGATTCAATGATTCTATACCAAGAGGCCCCAAGGAAGGCCACAAAGCTGAGAGCAGCAGCGTGGAGCATCTCTCCTATAAAGACAGTCTGGGAGAGTTGAAGGAGTTCAGCTTGGGGAGCAAAGGCTCCAAGGAGACCTTACAGTAGCCTTCCAGTGGCTGAAGGGGGCTGAGGAGGAGCTGTTTCCAAAGGTATGCAGCCAGAGGACCAGGGGCAGTGGCTTGAAACTGGAGCAGGGTAGGTTTGGATTGGATGAGGAAGAAGTTCTTTACTATGAGCACAACTACTGCAAGAAGGGGGCCGCTTATAACGACCAATTTGATCAGCGGATTCCAACTTTATTGAGCATCAGACACATCTTATATACAGTTTGCTATAATTATGCCCACTTGGCAACATACTATTGGTTTCTCTCTAAAAGGTTACATCATTGTTTTCACAACTCTGTGGAATTCTTCTATCCGGCCTAATTGCTCTCTTTCCCAGATCTCGCCTCCTCCTTATCTTGCTTGCCTCCCTTCTCAGGGGCAGCTGGACTTCAGCATACCAAGCAATCAACACTTTCTCACAGCTCCTGCTCCACCACTATATTATCAACAGAGAATCCTTCAAGGCCTGAATTGCACAGGTGTTCCTGGGACCCATGTCCCCTCTTGCCCGACAACAATTCCCCCGTTTTTCTTTTGTGCAAGTAAGGCCTTGGAAGTTATTCTTTGAACACTTTGCATAATACAATTATAAACAAGTTTAACAATAATCAAAATGAGTACAATGATACCTAAGAACCTTAAAACTTACTACTATAATTAACAAACATATTAACATTAAGTCTGGGTATCCCTATCAGACACGTCTGAAAAAGTTCAATCAATTCATTATTACCTGTTATGTTGCATCTTTATTTTCTCTAGGATGGTCAAAAATCATAATTTGTTTAATGGTAGCAAGATTTCTTTAATCTGTAAAGGTAGATCTGGCCAGGCTCTAGCTTCACAGACAGAAAACTTGCAGGCAATCAGCAAGAGCAAAAGAGCTTCATTGCTTTGCCCAATATAAAATTACCCATAATAATGTGTTTTTGGTCATCCTAGTAATACTAATCTCTTATTGGTACCAACTTCACCCAAAAAGCAACCTTACAATAGTTTTCTTCATCTTATATAGTTTCATCATCTATATAAGCAAACTTATGCTAATAGAAGGGAGGCATATGATAGTCTTAGAATAGGTGGTCAAATCCCTTCTCCCTACATTCAGTGTGGTAAGGGTCAAAGCATCCACTTTCACACATGCTCAATTGTGCAGGCTTCTTATCTGAAGAAAACAAATTCCCAGTTCTGAATGTTTATCTTTAAGACAGCTCCTTCTCAGCCGTGATGTCTCCAATTAACCAGACAGTGTCCTTGCAAGTCTGCAAGATAGGTTTCTTTCTCTTTACCCTCTAAACAGGCCTCACACGATCCTGACCCTTAATCCCAGTGCCCTCTAAGTCTTACAATTTTGACACAAATCACCAGTATTTTCATCACAATTCCCCCCCCTTTTTCTTTGTCACCATTGATTTGTGTTAAAATTTCCAGATATTTCAGAACCTTCTTAATTGGATCATAATTAAGTTCATCTGTTCTGATCACATTCTGATCATAATTCTCTACTTGTAACTCATTGACATGAGCAATCTTACTTAAAGGTCTTAGTATTTTGTAACAACAATTGCAGAGTATTATGCATAGCAATATTACAATTATTCCAACAATATTACAAACAAATGTTTAAGCCCATTTAGATTTGGTAACCAGAAAGTTAACTTATCCCATATTTCTTTAAATCCACAAGAAGTATCATCTAAAGAAATCTGATGTAATATCTGATTGTGGTTTACAATCGCCTGTAAATCTGTTTTCACTCGTTTATCTAGATTAACATAACTACAACAACTTACATTTATGACTACACATACACCCCCTTCCTTAACATATAAAAAATCCAAAGCTAATCTATTCTGAGTAGATATTTTCGAGAGACTATTGATTTCAATTTGCTGCACTTTTATTACATCTATGCTTGCATTCATCATGATTTCAACTGTAGCAGAAAAATTTACCATTGCTTTTTCAAGTTCAAGTCTTTTCTCTCCGGTCTGATCAAGATTCCACACATGGGAACATGGTTTTTGATTTCGATTGGACTACTTATGTACAAATAGGGTTAGGATCAAAATTAGGCTCCAGCAGTATATGTGAACTCTGCCTCCTCGGCCTGCTGGGGTGCAACCAGCAGCCGGGTGTATTTTCTTCTCGGCAGCAGTTACATTCTTCAGGAGCCCTACAGATTTTTTAACTCCTTAACCCACTTCAAAATTCCATTTGGAGTCTCTTCTCTACTTCCTTGGTTAGTTTGTTTACCATTTCCCATTGTGCTTTTGTTATTTCAATTCCTCTGCCTTCAAAATCTTATGTCTCTTACTTTTCCTTTTACTAATCCTTTTAATTATTCCTGATATTTCCCAACTAAAATTTCTCTAGTCTTTATTTCCCACTTATGCCAATCACTTTCAATAATTTTCCATGGGGATTTAAATCCTTTTCCTCACCACAAAATAGGTTTTCTGTATTTACCAGCCCAAACTGCCTATTTTCAAATTCAGCATTCAGGACAAAATTATTTTGATTGATGCTTTTGACCCCAGATTATCAGAACAGTTATTGTGATCGATGTTCGACTTCGTGGGAAATGCTGTTTCCTCTCAGTCTTGGTTCTTCTGCACATTAGTGAAGGAATAGTTGTTAAAATTAATACCTATTTACTACAAACCTTAACTTATGCTAATACCAAAAATCCTTAAGACCTTAAAAAGCTATGTTAAAATTAATCCATCAAATCAGTGTCTAAAAAGAAATAAAATTATTACATTAACTAAAAAACACTTTCCAAAATTAAAAGCTGTTCATACATTCCTTAACTATATTACATGGAGCTCCTTTGAAATGCCTAGGCAGACAACTAAGAAGGTTCGAACCAAAAGAAAATCTTACAATTTGAACTCTTAACTAAGTGCATACACCTGACTGCAATTACTATGTACTGAGTACTTATAAATACCAAATGCTTACTTATTCATTATGCTTATTAGAAAAACTTAACAAAACTCTAAATAACAAATCTCTGAAAGACGCTACAATCAGAAATGACAAAATGAGTACTGTTGCTTTAAATCAAAACAGAGTAGTGTGGCTAAAGCCGCTGCGGGGGAAAGGGGTGGGGGCTGCTGCCGTGGCAGCTGCTCCGCTGCTACTGTCGGTGCTGTCGGTGTCGGTGGTGCGTCAGCCGGTACCGCCTTGGTCGGAGCCGTCGGTGTCCGCGGGGGCCGGCAGGGCTCGCGGGAGGAGTGCGGTGGCAGGAACGCTGTAACCGCGAGCCTCCAAGCGCTCCATTTTTTCTAAGAGGGGCCGTAAAGCAAAGTCGGCGCTGTTTGAATTCCTCGCTGCCGGTATTGTCTTCCGAATCCGAGCCGTCGCTGGCGATGTCAGAGGAAGGTTCCCCGCTGTGTGCAAACGGCAGTGGTGACGGCTGGTAAACGCGGTGTGGTCACCGCAAGATGTATCGGGGGCGGCCCCGGTCGATCGGTCGACAGTTCTCAGACACATCTTTCAGCTGCAACTCAGATACACCTGGCGCTGCATCTCGTCCTGACAAAGTTGCTCTAACTGCAGCAGCCATTCGCTGTTTCAGTTCGTAGGTTTTAACACAGTTCATGCATTCTCGCCACGACTTTTGCAGCTTTACAGCAGTTTTATGACCATCTATAACCAAGTCCCACAACTTGTTCCTGTATTCTCTCCAACAAGCTTCATCAAAATAACTATCTCCGCTAGGGAAATGCCCTAAAGCGGATCTATGGGCCAAAAGTCCAGGCATTACTTTAGATGATATCTCCGCCTTACGCTTTTCGATGACACTGTATTTCGTCTGATGACTGCTTATAGGGTCGGCCTTGCCCTTTCGAGTTTGTGCGCAAAGGTACTAAGGCTGCCATAACCTGCTGACTATGCTCAAGCTGTTTTGTCATTGTCATTGACAACACCTCAGCCTGTTTTTGTAATCCCTTATCAATCACCTCCGTCAACATGGCCATCGGATTGCTTGGCAAGTCCTGAGCCCTCTGCAACAATTTGGCTACCGTCCATCTAGGATCTGCTGATGTAATAAGCTGCTGCGTCTGCTGGTTCCCATTCTGCATTAAACACTGCCTTAAAATTGCCTCTCGGATACCTTCTCCTATGCTTGCTGCTCTAAGTGCGGCAAGCAACTTATCTACAAATTCACCAAGAGGTTCCTGTCTACCTTGCTTAATTCCCATATAGTGAGGATTTGCATTTCCATCCTTCTGCTTGTCAAAAGCCCTCCTTACTATCTGGGCTGATGCTTGCAAAACAGGCGGCTGTAAAAGTGCCTGTAACTCTGGTCTCTCATTCTGTCCCGTTCCACACAACTGATCTACTGTTACACCAAATAATGGATCGTTTTGCTGTCTTTGTACTCCAGCTGATTGTCTAGCTAGGTGTTCCCACTCATTCAAAAATGTCATAAATTGAGATGCTGTTAGGATCAGCTTCATAACATTATAAGAATCTCTAGGTAACATATTATAGTTCATGTAAATAAAATCAATCATCTGTCTACCTGGTTCAGATTGAACCCCAAATTGACTCGCAGCTTGTCTTAATTGAGATAACAATTTCCATGGCAATTGGGTTACATCAGCCTGAAAAACATTTTGCTCCCCAGGGACCTGTGTATACATTACTGGAAGAACTTGATGTGAAGCAGCCAGCCGGCTAAGCCCTTCCTGATCTCCTTCGGCATTTAAGTGTTCTGCAACCTTTCGCCAATACTCTGCGTGCTTTCTTACATGATCTTTAACACCACCTCCAGGATCTATCGCCCTGTTTGTCTTCTCTCCCTCACCTACTTTCTTGTCCTGTACAATTTGCTCAGCTAAAAGATACGGGGAAGGCTCCTCAGCAGAGTCCTGTGTTACAGATTGTAATTCGACTCTGCCACCTAACCCTTTTACACACGCAGCCTTCTCCTTTCTTAAATAATCCTGAACCTCTTCTGACAAAGGCAACCCAGCATGTGTAACACTTGCTCCATTTGGGTCCGTATGATCTAATCGTACCCTGGCTTGATAAGCTGCCATTTGCTCAGCACGATGCTGATCCAATGCTGTCATAACCGTCTTCCACCATTTTCCACACTCCTTTGCTCGTTTTTCATCACCTAAGCCATGCAGCCACAAGTCTTGTCCAGACTTTTCCCACTGCAATCTTTCAAACACCTCATTTGGGTCCTTAAAATATCCTAACTCTCCTGCATAGCTTAACAGCGGCACCAACTCCTTTGTAAAATTTAACTTACACTGTCGCTTTTCTAACAAGCATATAAATAAATCATACGCTGCCTGCCTATCCATGTCCGTATTTAAACGTTAATACCTGTGCGCACAGACCTCGTTTAAGCAGTTTCCGGCTCTACAGCGTCTTCGGCTTCAAGGCTGTCTTCCCTTTTCTTGCAGCCTCCGGTACTGCTATCCCGGGCCGGCCGTCTTCTTGCCTCCCGGCTTACTGCGAATCTCCCAACGTCCCGAAGAACTTCTTAAACCCTAACGTTTGTCTTCATTAGGGTCCCGTGTTCGAGCGCCACTTACTGCAAGAAGGAGGCCGCTTTAACGACCAATTTGATCAGCGGATTCCACTTTATTGAGCATCAGACACATCTTATATACAGTTTGCTATAATTATGCCCACTTGGCAACATACTATTGGTTGCTCTCTAACAGGTTACATCATTGTTTTCACAACTCTGTGGAATTCTTCTATCCGGCCTAATTGCTCTCTTTCCCAGATCTCGCCTCCTCCTTATCTTGCTTGCCTCCCATCTCAGGGGCAGCTGGACTTCAGCATACCAAGCAATCAGCACTTTCTCACATCTCCTTTCCGCCAGTATATTATCAACAGAGAATTCTTCAAGGCCTGAATTGCACAGGTGTTCCTGGGACCCATGTCCCCTCTTGTCCGACAACAAGCCCCTGCCCTGGACCCAGCCCCAGCCCAGCCCCAGCCACAGCCACAGCCCAGCCACAGCCCTGGACCCAGCCCCAGTGACATGCCCCGGCCCCAGCCCAGCCCTAGCCCAGCCCCAGCCCCACCCTCAGCCCCAGCCCAGCTCCAGCCACAGCCCAGCCACAGCCCTGGACCCAGCCCCAGCCCAGCCCCAGCCGCAGCCCAGCCCCAGCCCTGGACCCAGCCCCAGTCGCAGCCCCGGCCCCAGCCCAGCCCTAGCCCAGCCCCAGCCCAGCTCCAGCCACAGCCCAGCCACAGGCCCTGGACCCAGCCAAAGCCCAGCCCCAGCCCCAACCCAGCCCTAGCCCAGCCCCAGCCCCACCCTCAGCCCCAGCCTGGCTCCAGCCACAGCCCAGCCACAGCCCTGGACCCAGCCCCGGCCCAGCCCCAGCCCCAGCCCTGCCCCAGCCCCAGCCCCAGCCCCACCCTGGACCCAGCCCCAGCCCCAGCCCAACCCCAGCCAGCCCCAGTCCAGCCCCTGCCCTGGACCCAGTACCAGCCCCAGCCCAGCCCCAGCCCAGCCCCAGCCCCACCCTGGACCCAGACCCAGACCCAGCCCAGCACCAGCCCAGCCCCAGCCCCGGCCCCAGCCCCAGCCCAGCCCCAGCCCCAGCCCCAGCCAAGCCCCACACACGGCCCCATCCCCGGCCCCAGCCCTGCCCTGCCCCAGCCCCAGCCCTGCCCCAGACCAGCCCCAGCACCAGCCCCAGCCCTGCCCCAGCCCAGCCCCAGCCACAGACCAGCCCCAGCCCTGGACCCAGCCCCAGTCGCAGCCCCGGCCCCAGCCCAGCCCTAGCCCAGCCCCAGCCCAGCTCCAGCCACAGCCCAGCCACAGGCCCTGGACCCAGCCACAGCCCAGCCACAGCCCTGGACCCAGCCCCAGTCGCAGCCCCGGCCCCAGCCCAGCTCTAGCCCAGCCCCAGCCCCACCCTCAGCCCCAGTCCAGCTCCAGCCACTGCCCAGCCACAGCCCTGGGCCCAGCCCCATCCCAGCCCCATCCCCAGTCCTGCCCCAGCCCCGGCCCAGCCCCAGCCCCGGCCCCAGCCCGGGACCCAGCCAAGCCCCACTCACGGCCCCATCCCTGGCCCCAGCCCAGCTCTAGCCCAGCCCTGCCCCAGTCCCCGCCCTGCCCCAGCCCCAGCCCAGCACCGAATTCAGCCCCAGCCCGGCCCCAGCCCAGCCCCAGCTCTGGCCCCAGCCCCTTCCCCAGCCCCGGCCCCTGCCCCAGCCCCAGCCCCAACCTCGGCCCCAGCCCAGCCCCTGCCCCAGCCTTGCCCCGTCCCAGCCCCAGCCCCAGCCCAGCCCCGGCCCTGGACCCAGCCCCAGCCCCAGCCCAGCCCCAGCCCCAGCCCTGCCCCAGCCCAGCCCCAGCCCTGGACCCAGCCCCAGTCGCAGCCCCGGCCCCAGCCCAGCTCTAGCCCAGCCCCAGCCCCACCCTCAGCCCCAGTCCAGCTCCAGCCACTGCCCAGCCACAGCCCTGGACCCAGCCCCATCCCAGCCCCATCCCCAGTCCGGCCCCAGTCCTGCTCCAGCCCCGGCCCCAGCCCCACCCTGGACCCAGCCCCAGCCCCAGCCCAGCCCCAGCCAGCCCCAGTCCAGCCCTTGCCTTGGACCCAGTCCCAGAACCAGCCCAGCCCCAGCCCAGACCCAGCCCCACCCTGGACCCAGACCCAGCCCCTGCCCAGCCCCAGCCCTGCCCCCAGCCCAGCCCCAGCCCCACCCTGGACCCAGTCCCAGCCCCAGCCCCAGCCACCGCCCAGCCCCAAGCCCAGCCCCAGCCTAGCCCCAGCTCTGTCCCCATCCCCAGCCACAGCCCAGCCCCAGGCCCAGCCCCAGCCTAGCCCCAGCCCTGCCCCAGCCACAGCCCCAGGCCTGACCTCAGCCCTGCCCCAGCCCTGGCTCCTGCCCCAACCCTGGCTCCAGCCCCAGCCCCAGCCCTGCCCAAGCCTTGGTTCCAGCCCCAGCCCCGGCCCTAGCCCCAGCCCAGCCCCAGCCCACCTCCGGCTCAAGCCCCGGCCCCAGCCCCACCCTGGACCCAGACCCAGCCCCAGCCCAGCCCCAGCCAGCCCCAGTCCAGCCCTTGCCTTGGACCCAGTCCCAGCCCCAGCCCAGACGCAGCCCCACCCTGGACCCAGTCCCAGCCCCAGCCCAGCCCCAGCCCTGCCCCAGCCTAGCCCCAGCCCCAGTCCAGACCCTGCCCTGGACCCAGTCCCAGCCCCAGCCCAGCCCCAGCCCAGCCCCAGCCACCGCCGAGCCCCAGCCCTGCAACCAGCCCAGCCCCAGCCCCACCCTGGACCCAGCCCCAGCCCCAGCCCTCTCCCAGTCCCCGCCCCAGCCCCAGCCCCAAACCCGGCCCCATCCCCAGCCCCAGCCCAGCCCTGCCCCAGCCCCCGCCCTGCCCCAGCCCCAGCCCTGCACCGAACCCAGCCCCACCCCCGGCTCCATCCCCGGCCCCAGCCCAGCCCTGCCCCAGCCCCCGCCCTGCCCCAGCCCCAGCCCTGCACCGAACTCAGCCCCAGCCCGGCCCCAGCCCTGCCCCAACCTTGGCCCCAGCCCAGCCCCAGTTCCAGCCCTGCCCCAGGCCTGCCCCTGCCTTGGCCCCAGCCCCGGCCCCAGACTTGGCCCCAGCCCAGCCCCAGGCATAGCCCTGCCCCAGTCCCCGCCCCAGACCCAGCCTCAGCCCCCGCCCTGTGCCAGCCCTACCCCAGCCCAGCCCCGGTTCCAGCCCAGCCCAAGCCCTGGCCCAGCCCCAGCCCAAACCCCATCCTTGCCCCCAGCCCAGCCCTAGCCCAGCCCCAGTCCCAGCCCCAGCCCAGCCCCAGCCCCGGCCCCAGCCCGGGACCCAGCCAAGCCCCACTCACGGCCCCATCCCCGGCCCCAGCCCAGCTCTAGCCCAGCCCTGCCCCAGTCCCCGCCCTGCCCCAGCCCCAGCCCTGCACCGAATTCAGCCCCAGCCCCGGCCCCAGCCCAGCCCCAGCTCTGGCCCCAGACCTTTCCCCAGCCCCGTCCCAGCCCCAGCCCCAGCCCAGCCCCTGCCCTGGACCCAGCCTTGCCCCGTCCCAGCCCCAGCCCCAGCCCCAGCCCTGCCCCAGCCCAGCCCCAGCCACAGCCCAGCCCCAGCCCTGGACCCAGCCCCAGTCGCAGCCCCGGCTCCAGCCCAGCTCTAGCCCAGCCCCAGCCCCACCCTCAGCCCCAGTCCAGCTCCAGCCACTGCCCAGCCACAGCCCTGGACCCAGCCCCATCCCAGCCCCATCCCCAGTCCGGCCCCAGTCCTGCCCCAGCCCTGGCCCCATCCCCACCCTGGACCCAGCCCCAGCCCCAGCCCTGCCCCAGCCAGCCCCAGTCCAGCCCTTGCCTTGGACCCAGTCCCAGCCCCAGCCCAGACCCAGCCCAGACCCAGCCCCACCCTGGACCCAGACCCAGCCCCTGCCCAGCCCCAGCCCAGCCCCAGCCCCGGCCCCACCCTGGACCCAGCCCCAGCCCACCCCAGCCTCGGCCCCAGCCCCTGCCCTGGACCCAGCCCCAGCCCCAGCCCTGCCCCCAGCCCAGCCCCAGCACCACCCTGGACCCTGTCCCAGTCCCAGCCCAAGCCCCAGCCCCAGCCCAGCCCCAGCCCTGTGCCAGCCCTACCCCAGCCCAGCCCCGGTCCCAGCCCAGCCCAAACCCTTGCCCAGCCCCAGCCCAAACCCGATCCTTGCCCCCAGCCCAGCCCCAGCCCAGCCCCAGCCGTGCACCGAACCCAGCCCCAGCCCTGGCCCCAGCCCTGCCCCAGCTCTGGCCCCAGCCCTGTCCCCAGCCCCGGCCCCTGCCCCAGCCCTGCCCTCAGCACCAGCCCCAGCCCCAGCCCCAACCTCGGCCCCAGCCCAGCCCCTGCCCCAGCCCTGCTCTGGCCCAGCCCCAGCCCCAGCCCAGCCCCTGCCCTGGACCCAGCCCCAGCCCAGCCCCAGCCCTGGACCCAGCCCCAGTCGCAGCCCCGGCCCCAGCCCAGCCCTAGCCCTGCCCCAGCCCCACCCTCAGCCCCAGCCCAGCCCCAGCCACAGCCCAGCCACAGCCCTGGTCCCATCCCCAGCCCTGCCCCAGCCCCAGCCCTCAGCCCAGCCCCAGCCCCAGCCCGGCCCCAGTCCTGCCCCAGCCCTGGGCACAGCCCCACCATGGACCCAGTCCCAGCCCCAGCCCAGCCCCAGCCCTGCCCCAGCCTAGCCCCAGCCCCAGTCCAGCCCCTGCCCTGGACCCAGTATCAGCCCCAGCCCAGCCCCAGCCCAGCCCCAGCCACCGCCGAGCCCCAGCCCTGCAACCAGCCCAGCCCCAGCCCCACCCTGGACCCATCCCCAGCCCCAGCCCTCTCCCAGTCCCCGCCCCAGCCCCAGCCCCAGACCCACCCCCGGACCCATCCCCGGCCCCAGCCCAGCCCTGCCCCAGCCCCCGCCCTGTCCCAGCCCCAGCCCTGCACCGAACCCAGCCCCAGCCCGGCCCCAGCCCTGCCCCAGCCCAGCCCTGCCCCGGCCCAGCACCAGGCCCAGCCACAGCCCCAGCCAAGCCCCACACACGGCCCCATCCCCGGCCCCAGCCCTGCCCTGCCCCAGCCCCAGCCCTGCCCCGGACCAGCCCCAGCCCAGCCCCAGCCCCAGCCCTGCCCCAGCCCAGCCCCAGCCCTGGACCCAGCCCCAGCCCCAGCCCTACCCATGTCTTGGTTCCAGCCCCAGCCCCAACCCTGCGCCAACCCAGCCCCAGCCCAAGGCCCAGCCTCAAGCCTAGTCCTGCCCCAGCCCTGGCCCCAATCCAGCCCCAGCCCTACCCCTACCTCAGCCCTAGCCCCAGCCCTGTCCGCAGCCCCAGCCCCAGCCCCACCCTCGTCACCAGCCCAGCCCCAGCCCCAACCTTGGCCCCAGCCCAGCCCCAGTTCCAGCCCTGCCCCAGCCCTGCCCCTGCTCCGGCCCCAGCCCCGGCCCCAGACTTGGCCCCAGCCCAGCCCCAGGCCTAGCCCTGCCCCAGTCCCCGCCCCAGACCCAGCCTCAGCCCCAGCCCTGTGCCAGCCCTACCCCAGCCCAGCCCCGGTCCCAGCCCAGCCCAAGCCCTGGCCCAGCCCCAGCCCAAACCCCATCCTTGCCCCCAGCCCAGCCCTAGGCCGGCCCCAGTCCCAGCCCCAGCCCAGCCCCAGCCCTGGACCCAGCCCCAGCCCCAGCCCCACCCCAGCCTCATCCCCAGCCCAGGCCCAGCCCTGCCCCAGACCCAGCCCCACCCCCGGACCCATCCCTGGCCCCTGCCCCAGCCCCAGCCCTAGCCCAGCCCTGCCTTCAGCCCCAGCCCCAGCCCCACCCTCGGCCCCATCCCAGGCCCTGACCCAGCCTTGCCCTGGCCCAGCCCCAGTGCCAGTCCAGCCCCTGCCCTGGACCCAGCCCCAGCCCCAGCCCGGCCCCAGTCCTGACCCAGCCCCGGCCCCAGCCCCAGCCCTGGCCCCAGCCCGGGACCCAGCCAAGCCCCACTCACGGCCCCATCCCCGGCACCAGCCCAGCTCTAGCCCAGCCCCACCCTCGGCCCCAGCCCAGCCCCTGCGCCAGCCTTGCCCCGTCCCAGCCTGAGCCCCAGCCCAGCCTCTGCCCTGGACCCAGCCCCAGCCCCAGCCCTGCCCCAGCCCAGCCCCAGCCCCAGCCCAGCCCCAGCCCTGGACCCAGCCCCAGTCGCAGCCCCGGCCCCAGCCCAGCTCTAGCCCAGCCCCAGCCCCACCCTCAGCCCCAGCCCAGCTCCAGCCACTGCCCAGCCACAGCCCTGGACCCAGCCCCATCCCAGCCCCATCCCCAGTCTGGCCCCAGTCCTGCCCCAGCCCCGGCCCCAGCCCCACCCTGGACCCAGTCCCAGCCCCAGCCCAGCCCCAGCCAGCCCCAGTCCAGCCCCTGCCCTGGACCCAGTCCCAGCCCCAGCCCAGCCCCAGCCCAGACCCAGCCCCACCCTGGACCCAGGCCCAGACCCAGCCCAGCCCTGCCCCAGCCCCCGCCCTGCCCCAGCCCCAGCCCTGCACCGAACCCAGCCCCACCCCCGGCTCCATCCCCGGCCCCAGCCCAGCCCTGCCCCAGCCCCCGCCCTGCCCCAGCCCCAGCCCTGCACCGAACTCAGCCCCAGCCCGGCCCCAGCCCTGCCCCAACCTTGGCCCCAGCCCAGCCCCAGTTCCAGCCCTGCCCCAGGCCTGCCCCTGCCTTGGCCCCAGCCCCGGCCCCAGACTTGGCCCCAGCCCAGCCCCAGGCATAGCCCTGCCCCAGTCCCCGCCCTGCCCCAGCCCCAGCCCTGCACCGAATTCAGCCCCAGCCCCGGCCCCAGCCCAGCCCCAGCTCTGGCCCCAGACCTTTCCCCAGCCCCGTCCCAGCCCCAGCCCCAGCCCAGCCCCTGCCCTGGACCCAGCCTTGCCCCGTCCCAGCCCCAGCCCCAGCCCCAGCCCTGCCCCAGCCCAGCCCCAGCCACAGCCCAGCCCCAGCCCTGGACCCAGCCCCAGTCGCAGCCCCGGCTCCAGCCCAGCTCTAGCCCAGCCCCAGCCCCACCCTCAGCCCCAGTCCAGCTCCAGCCACTGCCCAGCCACAGCCCTGGTCCCAGCCCCAGCCCACCCCAGCCTCGGCCCCAGCCCCTGCCCTGGACCCAGCCCCAGCCCCAGCCCTGCCCCCAGCCCAGCCCCAGCACCACCCTGGACCCTGTCCCAGTCCCAGCCCAAGCCCCAGCCCCAGCCCAGCCCCAGCCCCAGCCCCAGCCCTGCACCGAACTCAGCCCCAGCCCGGCCCCAGCCCTGCCCCAACCTTGGCCCCAGCCCAGCCCCAGTTCCAGCCCTGCCCCAGGCCTGCCCCTGCCCCGGCCCCAGCCCCGGCCCCAGACTTGGCCCCAGCCCAGCCCCAGGCATAGCCCTGCCCCAGTCCCCGCCCCAGACCCAGCCTCAGCCCCCGCCCTGTGCCAGCCCTACCCCAGCCCAGCCCCGGTTCCAGCCCAGCCCAAGCCCTGGCCCAGCCCCAGCCCAAACCCCATCCTTGCCCCCAGCCCAGCCCTAGCCCAGCCCCAGTCCCAGCCCCAGCCCAGCCCCAGCCCCGGCCCCAGCCCGGGACCCAGCCAAGCCCCACTCACGGCCCCATCCCCGGCCCCAGCCCAGCTCTAGCCCAGCCCTGCCCCAGTCCCCGCCCTGCCCCAGCCCCAGCCCTGCACCGAATTCAGCCCCAGCCCGGCCCCAGCCCAGCCCCAGCTCTGGCCCCAGACCTTTCCCCAGCCCCGTCCCAGCCCCAGCCCCAGCCCAGCCCCAGCTCTGGCCCCAGACCTTTCCCCAGCCCCGTCCCAGCCCCAGCCCCAGCCCAGCCCCTGCCCTGGACCCAGCCTTGCCCCGTCCCAGCCCCAGCCCCAGCCCCAGCCCTGCCCCAGCCCAGCCCCAGCCACAGCCCAGCCCCAGCCCTGGACCCAGCCCCAGTCGCAGCCCCGGCTCCAGCCCAGCTCTAGCCCAGCCCCAGCCCCACCCTCAGCGCCAGTCCAGCTCCAGCCACTGCCCAGCCACAGCCCTGGACCCAGCCCCATCCCAGCCCCATCCCCAGTCCGGCCCCAGTCCTGCCCCAGCCCCGGCCCCAGCCCCACCCTGGACCCAGCCCCAGCCCCAGCCCTGCCCCAGCCAGCCCCAGTCCAGCCCTTGCCTTGGACCCAGTCCCAGCCCCAGCCCAGACCCAGCCCCACCCTGGACCCAGACCCAGCCCCTGCCCAGCCCCAGCCCAGCCCCAGCCCCGGCCCCACCCTGGACCCAGCCCCAGCCCACCCCAGCCTCGGCCCCAGCCCCTGCCCTGGACCCAGTCGCAGCCCCAGCCCTGCCCCCAGCCCAGCCCCAGCACCACCCTGGACCCTGTCCCAGTCCCAGCCCAAGCCCCAGCCCCAGCCCAGCCCCAGCCCCAGCCCCAGCCCCAGCCCCATCCATTACCCCAGCCCAGCCCAACCCCATCCCCATCTCTGCCCCCAGCCCAGCCCCAGCCTCAGCCACCGCCCAGCCCCAAGCCCAGCCCCAGCCTAGCCCCAGCTCTGTCCCCAGCCCCAGCCACAGCCCAGCCCCAGGCCCAGCCCCAGCCTAGCCCCAGCCCTGCCCCAGCCACAGCCCCAGGCCTGACCTCAGCCCTGCCCCAGCCCTGGCTCCTGCATCAACCCTGGCTCCAGCCCCAGCCCCAGCCCTGCCCAAGCCTTGGTTCCAGCCCCAGCCCCAGCCCCAACCTTGGCCCAAGCCCAGCCCACCCCCAGTTCAAGCCCTGCCCCAGCCCTGCCCCTGCCCCAGCCCCAGCCCCGGCCCCAGACTCGGCCCCAGCCCAGCCCCAGGCCTAACCCTGTCCCAGTCCCCGCCCCAGACCGAGCCACAGCCCCAGCCCTGTGCCAGCCCTACCCCAGCCCAGCCCCGGTCCCAGCCCAGCCCAAGCCCCAGCCCTACCCTGCACTCAGCCCCATCCCCATCCGGCCTCATCCCCAGCCCAGGCCCAGCCCCAGCCCCATCCCCATCCCCATCCCCATCCCCATCCCCATCCCCATCCCCATCCCCATCCCCATCCCTGCCCCCAGCCCAGCCCCAGACCCTGCCCTGCCCCTGCCCAGCCCCAGCCACCGCCCAGCCCCAGGCCCAGCCCCAGCCCCAGCCCCAGCCCTGCCCCAGCTCTGGCCCCAGCCCTGTCCCCAGCCCCGCCCCCTGCCCCAGCCCCAGCCCTAGCCCAGCCCTGCCCACAGCCCCAGCCCCAGCCTCAGCCCCAACCTCGGCCCCAGCCCAGCCCCTGCCCCAGCCTTGCCCCGTCCCAGCCCCAGCCCCAGCCCAGCCCCTGCCCTGGACCCAGCCCCAGCCCCAGCCCAGCCACAGCCACAGCCCAGCCCAGCCCCGGTCCCAGCCCAGCCCAAACCCTTGCCCAGCCCCAGCCCAAACCCGATCCTTGCCCCCAGCCCAGCCCCAGCCCAGCCCCAGCCGTGCACCGAACCCAGCCCCAGCCCTGGCCCCAGCCCCGGCCCCTGCCCCAGCCCTGCCCTCAGCACCAGCCCCAGCCCCAGCCCCAACCTCGGCCCCAGCCCAGCCCCTGCCCCAGCCCTGCTCTGGCCCAGCCCCAGCCCCAGCCCAGCCCCTGCCCTGGACCCAGCCCCAGCCCAGCCACAGCCACAGCCCAGCCCCAGCCCTGGACCCAGCCCCAGTCGCAGCCCCGGCCCCAGCCCAGCCCTAGCCCAGCCCCAGCCCCACCCTCAGCCCCAGCCCAGCCCCAGCCACAGCCCAGCCACAGCCCTGGTCCCAGCCCCAGCCCAGCCCCAGCCACAGCCCATCCCCAGCCCTGCCCCAGCCCCAGCCCTCAGCCTAGCCCCAGCCCCAGCCCGGCCCCAGTCCTGCCCCAGCCCTGGGCACAGCCCCACCATGGACCCAGTCCCAGCTCCAGCCCAGCCCCAGCCCTGCCCCAGCCTAGCCCCAGCCCCAGTCCAGCCCCTGCCCTGGACCCAGTATCAGCCCCAGCCCAGCCCCAGCCCAGCCCCAGCCACCGCCGAGCCCCAGCCCTGCAACCAGCCCAGCCCCAGCCCCACCCTGGACCCATCCCCAGCCCCAGCCCTCTCCCAGTCCCCGCCCCAGCCCCAGCCCCAGCCCCACCCCCGGACCCATCCCCGGCCCCAGCCCAGCCCTGCCCCAGCCCCCGCCCTGTCCCAGCCCCAGCCCTGTCCCAGCCCCAGCCCTGCACCGAACCCAGCCCCAGCCCGGCCCCAGCCCTGCCCCAGCCCAGCCCTGCCCCGGCCCAGCCCCAGGCCCAGCCACAGCCCCAGCCAAGCCCCACACACGGCCCCATCCCCGGCCCCAGCCCTGCCCTGCCCCAGCCCCAGCCCTGCCCCGGACCAGCCCCAGCCCAGCCCCAGCCCCAGCCCTGCCCCAGCCCAGCCCCAGCCCAGCCCCAGCCCTGGACCCAGCCCCAGTCGCAGCCCCGGCCCAAGCCCAGCCCTAGCCCAGCCCCAGCCCCAGCCCCATCCGTTACCCCAGCCCAGCCCAACCCCATCCCCATCTCTGCCCCCAGCCGCAAGCCCAGCCCCAGCCTAGCCCCAGCCCTGGACCCAGCCCCGGCCCCTGCACCAGCCCCAGCCCTAGCCCAGCCCTACCCTCAGCCCCAGCCCCAGCCCCAGCTCAGCCCCTGCCGTGGACCCAGCCCCAGCCCAGCCCCAGCCACAGGTCTGCCCTCAGCCAAGCCCCAGACCCAGCCTGGCCCCAGCCCTGGCCCCAGCCCCAGCCCCAGCCCCAGCCCCAGCCCTGCCCCAGCCGCAGCCCCAGGCCTGACCTCAGCCCTGCCCCAGCCCTGGCTCCTGCCCCAAACCTGGCTCCAGCCCCAGCCCCAGCCCTGGCTCCAGCCCCAGCCCCAGCCCTACCCATGTCTTGGTTCCAGCCCCAGCCCCAACCCTGCGCCAACCCAGCCCCAGCCCAAGGCCCAGCCTCAAGCCTAGTCCTGCCCCAGCCCTGGCCCCAATCCAGCCCCAGCCCTACCCCTACCTCAGCCCTAGCCCCAGCCCTGTCCGCAGCCCCAGCCCCAGCCCCACCCTCGTCACCAGCCCAGCCCCAGCCCCAACCTTGGCCCCAGCCCAGCCCCAGTTCCAGCCCTGCCCCAGCCCTGCCCCTGCTCCGGCCCCAGCCCCGGCCCCAGACTTGGCCCCAGCCCAGCCCCAGGCCTAGCCCTGCCCCAGTCCCCGCCCCAGACCCAGCCTCAGCCCCAGCCCTGTGCCAGCCCTACCCCAGCCCAGCCCCGGTCCCAGCCCAGCCCAAGCCCTGGCCCAGCCCCAGCCCAAACCCCATCCTTGCCCCCAGCCCAGCCCTAGGCCGGCCCCAGTCCCAGCCCCAGCCCAGCCCCAGCCCTGGACCCAGCCCCAGCCCCAGCCCCACCCCAGCCTCATCCCCAGCCCAGGCCCAGCCCTGCCCCAGACCCAGCCCCACCCCCGGACCCATCCCTGGCCCCTGCCCCAGCCCCAGCCCTAGCCCAGCCCTGCCTTCAGCCCCAGCCCCAGCCCCAGCCCCACCCTCGGCCCCATCCCAGGCCCTGACCCAGCCTTGCCCTGGCCCAGCCCCAGTGCCAGTCCAGCCCCTGCCCTGGACCCAGCCCCAGCCCCAGCCCGGCCCCAGTCCTGACCCAGCCCCGGCCCCAGCCCCAGCCCTGGCCCCAGCCCGGGACCCAGCCAAGCCCCACTCACGGCCCCATCCCCGGCACCAGCCCAGCTCTAGCCCAGCCCCACCCTCGGCCCCAGCCCAGCCCCTGCGCCAGCCTTGCCCCGTCCCAGCCCGAGCCCCAGCCCAGCCTCTGCCCTGGACCCAGCCCCAGCCCCAGCCCTGCCCCAGCCCAGCCCCAGCCACAGCCCAGCCCCAGCCCTGGACCCAGCCCCAGTCGCAGCCCCGGCCCCAGCCCAGCTCTAGCCCAGCCCCAGCCCCACCCTCAGCCCCAGCCCAGCTCCAACCACTGCCCAGCCACAGCCCTGGACCCAGCCCCATCCCAGCCCCATCCCCAGTCCGGCCCCAGTCCTGCCCCAGCCCCGGCCCCAGCCCCACCCTGGACCCAGCCCCATCCCAGCCCCAGCCCTAGCCCAGCCCCAGTCCCAGCCCCAGCCCAGCCCCAGCCCCGGCCCCAGCCCGGGACCCAGCCAAGCCCCACTCACGGCCCCATCCCCGGCCCCAGCCCAGCTCTAGCCCAGCCCTGCCCCAGTCCCCGCCCTGCCCCAGCCCCAGCCCTGCACCGAATTCAGCCCCAGCCCCGGCCCCAGCCCAGCCCCAGCTCTGGCCCCAGACCTTTCCCCAGCCCCGTCCCAGCCCCAGCCCCAGCCCAGCCCCTGCCCTGGACCCAGCCTTGCCCCGTCCCAGCCCCAGCCCCAGCCCCAGCCCTGCCCCAGCCCAGCCCCAGCCACAGCCCAGCCCCAGCCCTGGACCCAGCCCCAGTCGCAGCCCCAGCTCCAGCCCAGCTCTAGCCCAGCCCCAGCCCCACCCTCAGCCCAGTCCAGCTCCAGCCACTGCCCAGCCACAGCCCTGGACCCAGCCCCATCCCAGCCCCATCCCCAGTCCGGCCCCAGTCCTGCCCCAGCCCCGGCCCCAGCCCCACCCTGGACCCAGTCCCAGCCCCAGCCAGCCCCAGTCCAGCCCTTGCCTTGGACCCAGTCCCAGCCCCAGCCCAGACCCAGCCCAGACCCAGCCCCACCCTGGACCCAGACCCAGCCCCTGCCCAGCCCCCCGCCCAGCCCCAGCCCCGGCCCCACCCTGGACCCAGCCCCAGCCCACCCCAGCCTCGGCCCCAGCCCCTGCCCTGGACCCAGCCCCAGCCCCAGCCCTGCCCCCAGCCCAGCCCCAGCACCACCCTGGACCCTGTCCCAGTCCCAGCCCAAGCCCCAGACCCAGCCCAGCCCCAGCCCCAGCCCCAGCCCCAGCCCCATCCATTTCCCCAGCCCAGCCCAACCCCATCCCCATATCTGCCCCCAGCCCAGCCCCAGCCCCAGCCACCGCCCAGCCCCAAGCCCAGCCCCAGCCTAGCCCCAGCTCTGTCCCCAGCCCCAGCCACAGCCCAGCCCCAGGCCCAGCCCCAGCCTAGCCCCAGCCCTGCCCCAGCCACAGCCCCAGGCCTGACCTCAGCCCTGCCCCAGCCCTGGCTCCTGCATCAACCCTGGCTCCAGCCCCAGCCCCAGCCCTGCCCAAGCCTTGGTTCCAGCCCCAGCCCCAGCCCTGCGCCAACCCAGCCCCAGCCCAAGGCCCAGCCTCAAGCCTAGTCCTGCCCCAGCCCAAGCCCCAATCCAGCCCCAGCCCTACCTCTACCTCAGCCCTAGCCCCAGCCTTGTCCACAGCCCCAGCCCCAGCCCCACCCTTGCCACCAGCCCAGCCCCAGCCCCAACCTTGGCCCAAGCCCAGCCCACCCCCAGTTCAAGCCCTGCCCCAGCCCTGCCCCTGCCCCAGCCCCAGCCCCGGCCCCAGACTCGGCCCCAGCCCAGCCCCAGGCCTAACCCTGTCCCAGTCCCCGCCCCAGACCGAGCCACAGCCCCAGCCCTGTGCCAGCCCTACCCCAGCCCAGCCCCGGTCCCAGCCCAGCCCAAGCCCCAGCCCTACCCTGCACTCAGCCCCATCCCCATCCGGCCTCATCCCCAGCCCAGGCCCAGCCCTGCCCCAGCCCAAGCCCCAGCCCCAGCCCCATCCCCATCCCCATCCCCATTCCCATCCCTGCCCCCAGCCCAGCCCCAGACCCTGCCCTGCCCCTGCCCAGCCCCAGCCACCGCCCAGCCCCAGGCCCAGCCCCAGCCCCAGCCCCAGCCCCAGCCCCAGCCCTGCCCCAGCTCTGGCCCCAGCCCTGTCCCCAGCCCCGCCCCCTGCCCCAGCCCCAGCCCTAGCCCAGCCCTGCCCACAGCCCCAGCCCCAGCCTCAGCCCCAACCTCGGCCCCAGCCCAGCCCCTGCCCCAGCCTTGCCCCGTCCCAGCCCCAGCCCCAGCCCAGCCCCTGCCCTGGACCCAGCCCCAGCCACAGCCCAGCCACAGCCACAGCCCAGCCCAGCCCCGGTCCCAGCCCAGCCCAAACCCTTGCCCAGCCCCAGCCCAAACCCGATCCTTGCCCCCAGCCCAGCCCCAGCCCAGCCCCAGCCGTGCACCGAACCCAGCCCCAGCCCTGGCCCCAGCCCTGCCCCAGCTCTAGCCCCAGCCCTGTCCCCAGCCCCGGCCCCTGCCCCAGCCCTGCCCTCAGCACCAGCCCCAGCCCCAGCCCCAACCTCGGCCCCAGCCCAGCCCCTGCCCCAGCCCTGCTCTGGCCCAGCCCCAGCCCCAGCCCAGCCCCTGCCCTGGACCCAGCCCCAGCCCAGCCCCAGCCACAGCCCAGCCCCAGCCCTGGACCCAGCCCCAGTCGCAGCCCCGGCCCCAGCCCAGCCCTAGCCCAGCCCCAGCCCCACCCTCAGCCCCAGCCCAGCCCCAGCCACAGCCCAGCCACAGCCCTGGTCCCAGCCCCAGCCCAGCCCCAGCCACAGCCCATCCCCAGCCCTGCCCCAGCCACAGCCCTCAGCCCAGCCCCAGCCCCAGCCCGGCCCCAGTCCTGCCCCAGCCCTGGGCACAGCCCCACCATGGACCCAGTCCCAGCCCCAGCCCAGCCCCAGCCCTGCCCCAGCCTAGCCCCAGCCCCAGTCCAGCCCCTGCCCTGGACCCAGTATCAGCCCCAGCCCAGCCCCAGCCCAGCCCCAGCCACCGCCGAGCCCCAGCCCTGCAACCAGCCCAGCCCCAGCCCCACCCTGGACCCATCCCCAGCCCCAGCCCTCTCCCAGTCCCCGCCCCAGCCCCAGCCCCAGCCCCACCCCCAGACCCATCCCCGGCCCCAGCCCAGCCCTGCCCCAGCCCCCGCCCTGTCCCAGCCCCAGCCCTGCACCGAACCCAGCCCCAGCCCGGCCCCAGCCCTGCCCCAGCCCAGCCCTGCCCCGGCCCAGCCCCAGGCCCAGCCACAGCCCCAGCAAAGCCCCACACACGGCCCCATCCCCGGCCCCAGCCCTGCCCTGCCCCAGCCCCAGCCCTGCCCCGGACCAGCCCCAGCCCAGCCCCAGCCCCAGCCCTGCCCCAGCCCAGCCCCAGCCCTGGACCCAGCCCCAGTCGCAGCCCCGGCCCAAGCCCAGCCCTAGCCCAGCCCCAGCCCCAGCCCCATCCGTTACCCCAGCCCAGCCCAACCCCATCCCCATCTCTGCCCCCAGCCGCAAGCCCAGCCCCAGCCTAGCCCCAGCCCTGGACCCAGCCCCGGCCCCTGCACCAGCCCCAGCCCTAGCCCAGCCCTACCCTCAGCCCCAGCCCCAGCCCCAGCTCAGCCCCTGCCGTGGACCCAGCCCCAGCCCAGCCCCAGCCACAGGTCTGCCCTCAGCCAAGCCCCAGACCCAGCCTGGCCCCAGCCCTGGCCCCAGCCACAGCCCCAGCCACAGCCCTGCCCCAGCCGCAGCCCCAGGCCTGACCTCAGCCCTGCCCCAGCCCTGGCTCCTGCCCCAAACCTGGCTCCAGCCCCAGCCCCAACCCTGGCTCCAGCCCCAGCCCCAGCCCTACCCATGTCTTGGTTCCAGCCCCAGCCCCAACCCTGCGCCAACCCAGCCCCAGCCCAAGGCCCAGCCTCAAGCCTAGTCCTGCCCCAGCCCTGGCCCCAATCCAGCCCCAGCCCTACCCCTACCTCAGCCCTAGCCCCAGCCCTGTCCGCAGCCCCAGCCCCAGCCCCACCCTCGTCACCAGCCCAGCCCCAGCCCCAACCTTGGCCCCAGCCCAGCCCCAGTTCCAGCCCTGCCCCAGCCCTGCCCCTGCTCCGGCCCCAGCCCCGGCCCCAGACTTGGCCCCAGCCCAGCCCCAGGCCTAGCCCTGCCCCAGTCCCCGCCCCAGTCCCAGCCTCAGCCCCAGCCCTGTGCCAGCCCTACCCCAGCCCAGCCCTGGTCCCAGCCCAGCCCAAGCCCTGGCCCAGCCCCAGCCCAAACCCCATCCTTGCCCCCAGCCCAGCCCTAGGCCGGCCCCAGTCCCAGCCCCAGCCCAGCCCCAGCCCTGGACCCAGCCCCAGCCCCACCCCAGCCTCATCCCCAGCCCAGGCCCAGCCCTGCCCCAGACCCAGCCCCACCCCCGGACCCATCCCTGGCCCCTGCCCCAGCCCCAGCCCTAGCCCAGCCCTGCCTTCAGCCCCAGCCCCAGCCCCAGCCCCACCCTCGGCCCCATCCCAGGCCCTGACCCAGCCTTGCCCTGGCCCAGCCCCAGTGCCAGTCCAGCCCCTGCCCTGGACCCAGCCCCAGCCCCAGCCCGGCCCCAGTCCTGACCCAGCCCCGGCCCCAGCCCCAGCCCTGGCCCCAGCCCGGGACCCAGCCAAGCCCCACTCACGGCCCCATCCCCGGCACCAGCCCAGCTCTAGCCCAGCCCCACCCTCGGCCCCAGCCCAGCCCCTGCGCCAGCCTTGCCCCGTCCCAGCCCGAGCCCCAGCCCAGCCTCTGCCCTGGACCCAGCCCCAGCCCCAGCCCTGCCCCAGCCCAGCCCCAGCCACAGCCCAGCCCCAGCCCCGGCCCCAGCCCCAGTCGCAGCCCCGGCCCCAGCCCCAGCCGAGCCCCAGCCCAGCCCCAGCCTCGGCCCCAGCCCCTGCCCTGGACCCAGCCCCAGCCCCAGCCCTGCCCCCAGCCCAGCCCCAGCCCCACCCTGGACCCAGTCCCAGCCCCAGCCCAAGCCCCAGACCCAGCCCAGCCCCAGCCCCAGCCCCAGCCCCAGACCCAGCCCCAGACCCATCCGTTACCCCAGCCCAGCCCAACCCCATCCCCATCTCTGCCCCCAGCCCAGCCCCAGCCACTGCCCAGCCCCAAGCCCAGCCCCAGCCTAGCCCCAGCCCTGTCCCCATCCCCAGCCACAGCCCAGCCCCAGGCCCAGCCCCAGCCCAGCCCAGCCCCAGCCCTGCCCCAGCCGCAGCCCCAGGCCTGACCTCAGCCCTGCCCCAGCCCTGGCTCCTGCCCCAACCCTGGCTCCAGCCCCAGCCCCAGCCCTGCCCAAGCCTTGGTTCCAGCCCCAGCCCCAGCCCCAAACTTGGCCCCAGCCCAGCCCCAGTTCAAGCCCTGCCCCAGCCCTGCCCCTGCCCCGGCCCCAGCCCCGGCCCCAGACTCAGCCCCAGCCCAGCCCCAGGCCCAGCCCTGTCCCAGTCCCCGCCCCATCCCCATCCCCATCCCTGCCCCCAGCCCAGCCCCAGCCCCTGCCCTGCCCCTGCCCAGCCCCAGCCACCGCCCAGCCCCAGCCCCAGCCCGAGCCCAGCCCCAGCCCTGCCCAAGCCTTGGATCCAGCCCCAGACCCGGCCCTAGACCCAGCCCAGCCCCAGCCCAGCTCCGGCTCAATCCCAGCCCCAGCCCTGCCCCTGCCCCGGCCCCAAACTCAGCCGTAGCCCAGCCCCAGCCCAGTACAAGCCACAGCCCAGCCCCAGCCCTGGACCCAGCCCCAGTCGCAGCCCCGGGCCCAGCCCAGCCCTAGCCCAGCCCCAGCCCCACCCTCAGCCCCAGCCCAGCTCCAGCCACAGCCCAGCCACAGCCCTGGACCCAGCCCCAGCCTTGCCTCGGCCCAGCCCCAGCCCCAGCTCAGCCCCTGCCCTGGACCAAGCCCCAGCCCAGCCCCAGCCACAGCCCCAGCCCTGCCCCAGCCCAGCCCTAGCCACAGCCCAGCCCCAGCCCTGGACCAAGCCACAGCCCAGCCCCAGCCCCGGCCCCAGCCCTGCCCCAGCTCTGGCCCCAGCCCTGCCCTCAGCCCCAGCCCCAGCCCCAGCCCCAACCTCGGCCCCGGCCCAGCCCCTGCCCCAGCCCTGGACCCAGACCCAGCCCCATCCCAGACCCAGCCCAGCCCCAGCCCCACCCTGGACCCAGACCCAGCCCCATCCCAGACCCAGCCCAGCCCCAGCCCAGCCCCAGCCCAGCCCCAGCCTCGGCCCCAGCCCCTGCCCCGGACCCAGCCCCAGCCCCAGCCCCAGCCCTGCCCCCAGCCCAGCCCCAGCCCCACCCTGGACCCAGTCCCAGCCCCAGCACAAGCCCCAGCCCCAGCCCAAGCCCCAGCCCCAGCCCAGCCCCAGCCCCAGCACAAGCCCCAGCCCCATCCATTACCCCAGCCCAGCCCAACCCCAGCCCCATCTCTGCCCCCAGCCCAGCCCCAGCCCCAGCCCTGCCCCAGCCCAGCCCCAGCCACCGCCCAGCCCCAAGCCCAGCCCCAGCCTAGCCCCAGCCCTGTCCCCATCCCCAGCCACCACCCAGCCCCAGGCCCAGCCCCAGCCTAGCCCCAGCCCTGCCCCAGCCGCAGCCCCAGGCCTGACCTCAGCCCTGCCCCAGCCCTGGCTCCTGCCCCAACCCTGGCTCCAGCCCCAGCCCCAGCCCTGCCCACAGCCCAGCCCCAGCCCCACCCTTAGCCCCAGCCCAGCTCCAGCCACAGCCCAGCCACAGCCCTGGACCCAGCCCCAGCCCAGCCCCATCCCCAGCCCTGCCCCAGCCCAGCCCTCAGCCCAGCCCCAGCCCCAGCCCGGCCCCAGTCCTGCCCCAGTCCTGGACACAGCCCCACCCTGGACCCAGTCCCAGCCCCAGCCCAGCCCCAGCCCAGCCCCAGCCACCGCCGAGCCCCAGCCCTGCAACCAGCCCAGCCCCAGCCCCTCCCTGGACCCAGCCCCAGCCCCAGCCCTCTCCCAGTCCCCGCCCCAGCCCCAGCCCCACCCACGGCCCCATCCCGGCCCCAGCCCAGCCCTGCCCCAGCCCCCGCCCTGCCCCAGCCCCAGCCCTGCACCGAACCCAGCCCCAGCCCGGCCCCAGCCCTGCCCCAGCCCAGCCCTGCCCCGGCGCAGCCCCAGCCCCAGCCCCAGCCCCAGCCAAGCCCCACACACGGCCCCATCCCCGGCCCCAGCCCTGCCCTGCCCCAGCCCCAGCCCTGACCTGCCCCAGCCCCAGCCCCGGCCCGAGCCCAGCCCCAGCCCTGCCCAAGCCTTGGATCCAGCCCCAGACCCGGCCCTAGCCCCAGCCCAGCCCCAGCCCAGTTCCGGCCCAATCCCAACCCTAGCCCTGCCCCTGACCCGGCCCCAAACTCAGCCGTAGCCCAGCCCCAGCCCAGTACAAGCCACAGCCCAGCCACAGCCCTGGACCCAGCCCCAGTCGCAGCCCCGGGCCCAGCCCAGCCCTAGCCCAGCCCCAGCCCCACCCTCAGCCCCAGCCCAGCTCCAGCCACAGCCCAGCCACAGCCCTGGACCCAGCCCCAGCCTTGCGTCGGCCCAGCCCCAGCCCCAGCCCAGCCCCAGGACTGGACCAAGCCACAGCCCAGCCCTAGCCCCAGCCCCAGCCCTGCCCCAGCCCAGCCCTAGCCACAGCCCAGCCCCAGCCCTGGACCAAGCCACAGCCCAGCCCCAGCCCCGGCCCCAGCCCTGCCCCAGCCCTGGCCCCAGCCCCGGCCCCTGCCCCAGCCCCAGCCCCAGCCCCAGCCCCAACCTCGGTCCCAGCCCAGCCCTGCCCCAGCCCTGCCCCGGCCCAGCCCCAGCCCCAGCCCAGCTCCAGCCACAGCCCAGCCACAGCCCCGGCCCCAGCCCAGCCCTAGCCCAGCCCCAGCCCAGCTCCAGCCACAGCCCAGCCACAGGCCCTGGACCCAGCCAAAGCCCAGCCCCAGCCCCAACCCAGCCCTAGCCCAGCCCCAGCCCCACCCTCAGCCCCAGCCTGGCTCCAGCCACAGCCCAGCCACAGCCCTGGACCCAGCCCCGGCCCAGCCCCAGCCCCAGCCCTGCCCCAGCCCCAGCCCCAGCCCCAGCCCCACCCTGGACCCAGACCCAGCCCCAGCCCAACCCAAGCCAGCCCCAGTCCAGCCCCTGCCCTGGACCCAGTACCAGCCCCAGCCCAGCCCCAGCCCAGCCCCAGCCCCACCCTGGACCCAGACCCAGACCCAGCCCAGCACCAGCCCAGCCCCAGCCCCGGCCCCAGCCCCAGCCCAGCCCCAGCCCCAGCCCCAGCCCCAGCCAAGCCCCACACACGGCCCCATCCCCGGCCCCAGCCCTGCCCTGCCCCAGCCCCAGCCCTGCCCCAGACCAGCCCCAGCCCCAGCCCCAGCCCTGCCCCAGCCCAGCCCCAGCCACAGCCCAGCCCCAGCCCTGGACCCAGCCCCAGTCGCAGCCCCGGCCCCAGCCCAGCCCTAGCCCAGCCCCAGCCCAGCTCCAGCCACAGCCCAGCCACAGGCCCTGGACCCAGCCAAAGCCCAGCCCCAGCCCCAACCCAGCCCTAGCCCAGCCCCAGCCCCACCCTCAGCCCCAGCCCAGCTCCAGCCACAGCCCAACCACAGCCCTGGACCCAGCCACAGCCCAGCCCCAGCCCCAGCCCTGCCCCAGCCCCGGCCCCAGCCCCACCCTGGACCCAGCCCCAGCCCCAGCCCCACCCCAGCCAGCCCCTGTCCAGCCCCTGCCCTGGACCCAGTACCAGCCCCAGCCCAGCCCCAGCCCAGCCCCAGCCCCACCCTGGACCCAGACCCAGACCCAGCCCAGCCCCCAGCCCAGCCCTAGCCCCGGCCCCAGCCCCAGCCCAGCCCCAGCCCAGCCCCAGCCCCACCCTGGACCCAGTCCCAGCCCCAGCCCTGCCCCCAGCCCAGCCCCAGCACCACCCTGGACCCAGTCCCAGCCCCAGCCCAAGCCCCAGCCCCATCCATTACCCCAGCCCAGCCCAACCCCATCCCCATCTCTGCCCCCAGCCCATCCCCAGCCCCAGCCCTGCCCCAGCCCAGCCCCAGCCACCGCCCAGCCCCAAGCCCAGCCCCAGCCTAGCCCCAGCTCTGTCCCCATCCCCAGCCACAGCCCAGCCCCAGGCCCAGCCCCAGCCCAGCCCCAGCCCTGCCCCAGCCGCAGCCCCAGGCCTGACCTCAGCCCTGCCCCAGCCCTGGCTCCTGCCCCAACCCTGGCTCCAGCCCCAGCCCCAGCCCTGCCCAAGCCTTGGTTCCAGCCCCAGCCCCAGCCCCAACCTTGGCCCCAGCCCAGCCCCAGTTCAAGCCCTGCCCCAGCCCTGCCCCTGCCCCGGCCCCTGCCCCGGCCCCAGACTCGGCCCCAGCCCAGCCCCAGGCCTAGCCCTGTCCCAGTCCCTGCCCCAGCCCCATCCCCATCCCCATCCCCATCCCCAGCCCCAGCCCCAGCCCTGCTCCCAGCCCAGCCCCAGCCCCTGCCCTGCCCCTGCCCAGCTCCAGCCACCGCCCAGCCCCAGCCCCAGCCCCAGCCTTGCCCCAGTCCCTGCCCCAGCCCAGTCCTGATCCCCAGCCCAGCCCTGATCCCCAGCCCAGCCCCAGCCCAGCCCCAGCCCTGCCCCAGACTAGCCCCAGCCCCAGCCTAGCCCCTGCCCTGGACCCAGCCCCAGCCCCAGCCCCACCCCAGCCTCATCCCGAGCCCAGGCCCAGCCCTGCCCCAGCCCCAGCTCCACCCCCGGCCCCAGACCTGGCCCCAGCCCAGCCCCAACCCTGCCCATGCCCTGGCCCGAGCCCAGCCCCAGCCCTGCCCCAGCCCCAGCCCCGGCCCGAGCCCAGCCCCAGCCCTGCCCAAGCCTTTGATCCAGCCCCAGACCCGGCCCTAGCCCCAGCCCAGCCCCAGCCCAGCTCCGGCTCAATCCCAGCCCCAGCCCTGCCCCTGCCCTGGCCCCAAACTCAGCCCTAGCCCAGCCGCAGCCCAGTACAAGCCACAGCCCAGCCCCAGCCCTGGACCCAGCCCCAGTCGCAGCCCCGGGCCAGCCCAGCCCTAGCCCAGCCCCAGCCCCAACCTCAGCCCCAGCCCAGCTCCAGCCACAGCCCAGCCACAGCCCTGGACCCAGCCCCAGCCTTGCCTCGGCCCAGCCCCAGCCCCAGCCCAGCCCCTGCCCTGGACCAAGCCACAGCCCAGCCCCAGCCACAGCCCCAGCCCTGCCCCAGCCCAGCCCTAGCCACAGCCCAGCCCCAGCCCTGGACCCAGCCCCAGTCGCAGCCCCGGGCCCAGCCCAGCCCTAGCCCAGCCCCAGCCCCACCCTCAGCCCCAGCCCAGCTCCTGCCACAGCCCAGCCACAGTCCTGGACCTAGCCCCGGACCCAGCCCCGGCCCCAGAATCGGCCCCAGCCCAGCCCCAGGCCTAGCCCTGTGCCAGCCCTACCCCAACCTAGCCCCGGTCCCAGCCCAGCCCAAACCCTGGCCCAGCCCCAGCCCAAACCCGATCCTTGCCCCCAGCCCAGCCCCAGCCCAGCCCCAGCCCTGCACCGAACCCAGCCCCAGCCCCGGTATTAGCCCTGCCCCAGCTCTGGCCCCAGCCCTGTCCCCAGCCCCGGCCCCTGCCCCTGCCCCAGCCCTAGCCCAGCCCTGCCCTCAGCCCCAGCCCCAGCCCCAGCCCCAACCTCGGCCCCAGCCCAGCCCCTACCCCAGCCCTGCCCCAGCCCAGCCCCAGCCACAGCCCAGCCCCTGCCCTGGACCCAGCCACAGCCCAGCCACAGCCACAGCCCAGCCCCAGCCACAGCCCAGCCCCAGCCCTGGACCCAGCCCCAGTCACAGCCCCGGCCCCAGCCCAGCCCTAGCCCAGCCCCAGCCCCACCCTCAGCCCCAGCCCAGCTCCAGCCACAGCCCAGCCACAGCCCTGGACCCAGCCCCAGCCCAGCCCCATCCCCAGCCCTGCCCCAGCCCTGCCCTCAGCCCAGCCCCAGCCCCAGCCCGGCCCCAGTCCTGCCCCAGCCCTGGACACAGCCCTACCCTGGACCCAGTCCCAGCCCCAGCCCAGCCCCAGCCCTGCCCCAGCCTAGCCCCAGCCCCAGTCCAGCCCCTGCCCTGGACCCAGTCCCAGCCCCAGCCCAGCCCCAGCCCAGCCCCAGCCACCGCCGAGCCCCAGCCCTGCAACCATCCCAGCCCCAGCCCCACCCTGGAGCCAGCCACCGCCCCAGCCCTCTCCCAGTCCCCGCCCCAGCCCCAGCCCCAGCCCCACCCCCGGCCCCATCCCGGCCCCAGCCCAGCCCTGCCCCAACCCCCGCCCTGCCCCAGCCCCAGCCCTGCACCGAACCCAGCCCCAGCCCGGCCCCAGCCCTGCCCCAGCCCAGCCCTGCCCCGGCCCAGCCCCAGCCCCAGCCCCAGCCAAGCCCCACACACGGCCCCATCCCCGGCCCCAGCCCTGCGCTGCCCCCGCCCCAGCCGTGAGTCCCTTCCCTGATCCGAACTTTCCTGCTCCACAGGCAGTCTCCTTGTGAGACAAGTTCCCGCGCAAATGCCACACCCTGCTGAGCCGAGCCTGCGCCGGTGCCTCCCCTCGGGGCCGCGCCAGCCTCATGTGGTCATTGGATGGCTCCTGCTGACGTTGGTGGCCAGGATTGGCTCACTGCTTACCTGTACACCAATGCCTCCTTCCTCCCAGTGATCAACCCACAGCAACTGGATGGAGGGATGGATGGAGGGATGGAGGGATGAACAGATGGAAGTGTGGATAGTTGCAAGGAAGGATAGATGGATGGACAGATGGAAGGATAGATATTTGGATGGAAGGAAGGAAGGAAGGGAGGAAGGGAGGAAGGGAGGAAGGGAGGGAGGGAAGGAAGGAAGGAAGGAAGGAAGGAAGGAAGGAAGGAAGGAAGGAAGGAAGGAAGGAAGGAAGGAAGGAAGGAAGGAAGGAAGGAAGGAAGGAAGGAAGGAAGGAAGGAAGGAAGGAAGGAAGGAAGGATGCATAGACAGGTGGATGGATGGATGCATGCATGGATGTATTCATGGATGGGTGGTTGGAGTGCTTCTGGCACTCAGTCGTTGAAATGATCCTCAGTATTGTTCAGAGGGAAAGTCAGAGCTGCTGTCATGTTCCTCATGATCTTAAAGGTCTTCCCCAGCCTGAAGAATTCTTTGATCCCAATGTGAGCCCCAGAAACCATTTCAGGGGCCCTGGGCCTGCCCAAGGATGGAGTGAAATGTCAGCGGGGAGAACCCAGACCTCACCCTATCAGTGAACCTCCAAACCAGCTCTCAGCCCCACCAAAAAGCAGGATGAGCCAAGGCACCCGGATACATCTAGGCAGGGGGGAGGTTGGGGGAAATGGGACACAGGACCCCACCAAAGCCAAGCCCCAAGGCAGGGTCACCATGATGTTGAAATTTTGCAGGAGGAGCAGAAAAGGAGGTGGATGGTGGTTGTCTCAACTGAATAAAGCCCAGGGCAGGGGGGAAGCCTGGGCACTGCAGCTGCTCCCACACCCCTTTCCTGGGGGACAGGAGGGAGGGTCAGCCCTGACATCCCCCACTCTGCTGGAGTTTTGCCCAAGATTCTGCCATTACCTCAGCACGGGAACAGCTTGCCCAGAGAGGTTGTGGATGCCTCCTCCCACCAAAGGTTCAAGCATTCAGCTCCCTGGGCAACCTGTTCCAGTGTCTTACCACCCTCACTGTAACGAATGCCTTCCTCATCTCCAGGCTCAATCTCCCCTCGTTGAGTTTCAATCCCTTCCCCCTCGTCCTAGCACTACAAGCCCTACTCAAAAGTTCCTCCCCAGCTTTCCTGCACTCCCTCTTCTACTTATGGGAGGCATATGCCCATCTCCTGGATGTTAAGCCCCTCTTTAGTGTTTTTGTCATAACACAGAAGGCTGTGGCCCAGCACAGCTGAGGGCTTCCTGAGGGGCTCAGCTGGGGCTTGGGCTCTGTCCTGACAGGCACTGGATGTGCCACAGCCCTGGGACACGCTGGGCAGAGCAGGACTCTGCTGCCAGTGCTGAGCCTTGCCTGGCCTGAGGGTTACACTTGGGTGGCTGAGCCCCTTGCCCAAAGAGGGGGAGTGCTGAGGGCAGCAGGGTGGTGGCAGTTGTGCCAGCAGGAGAAGGGGAGCAGAGGGGTTCTCAGGGCAGCAGAGTGGTTGGGTTTGTGCCACCTTAGGAAGGGCACAGGGTGCTGTGTCCCTGCAGTGGAGATCACCGTCCCCAGCTTGGCAGCAGCTGACCCAAGCCAGATCTGGGCCGAGGATGGGGAGCACTCCCCTGCTTTGGTGGGGGGCCCTGGTCCACCTGCATTGTCTGCCCTCCCTCTCCATCAACCTCTACTGACCCCTCTGAACATTCATCTACCTCCAGCATCCCTTTCCCTGCCTGGACACCATGCCCCCTGTGTGGCAGTGCTGTGTCTAGCACTGCACAGAGACTGTGAAAGAATCCCTGCTGGGCAGTCTCAGCTGCTGAGTAGTTTCTCTCTCTCTGATTCACATCTTGCCTTGGATCAGCTACAGTGTGGCCCCAAGGACCAGGCAGTGATCTTAGCCCTGTGCCAGGCACTGGGGAGGCCACACCTGGAGCACTGGGCTCAGTTCTGGGCCTCTCACTAAAAGGACATTGAGGGACAGAGCTGCTCAAGAGTAGGGCAACGAAGCTGGGGAAGGGTCTGGAGAACAGGGCTGGGGAGGAGCAGCTGAGGGAGCTGGGGGTGTGGAGTGTGGAGAAGAGGAGGCTGAAGGAGGCCTTCTTGCTCTCTACAACTGCCTGAGAGAGGAGGTTGGAGCCAGGCGGGGAGCAGCCTCTTCTCTTAGGGAAGAAGTGATAGGATGAGAGGAAGAAGCCTGAAATTGTGCCAGGGGAGCTTCTGCTTGGATGTTAGGAAAAGTCTTCACTGCAAGGCTCATGGGGAACTGGCACAGGCTGCCCCAGCAGGTGCTGGAGTCCCCATCCCTGGAGGGGTTTAAAAGACCTTTGCAAGAGAAGCTCAGGGCCATGCTCTGCCACTTGTGCACCTGGCATCGCCCGGCGCAGCGCCAGCACTTCCCTCCTGCCCATGCTGCCGAAAGGGAGCTCATGGCTGCCCACACCAAACATGGCGCTGAGCGGCACCAGGTGAGGACGGCGCTCATGGCTGCCCACACCAAACATGGCGCTGAGCGGCACCAGGCCAGGACAGAGCTCATGGCTGCCCACACCAAACATGGCGCTGAGCGGCACCAGGTGAGGACGGAGCTCATGGCTGCCCACACCAAACATGGCGCTGAGCGGCACCAGGTGAGGACGGCGCTCATGGCTGCCCACACCACATACAGCGCTGAGCGGCACCAGGCCAGGACAGAGCTCATGGCTGGCCACACCAAACATGGCGCTGCGCGGCACCAGGCCAGGACGGAGCTCATGGCTGCCCACACCAAACATGGCGCTGAGCGGCACCAGGTGAGGACGGCGCTCATGGCTGCCCACACCAAACATGGCGCTGAGCGGCACCAGGTGAGGACGGCGCTCATGGCTGCCCACCCCAAATACAGCGCTGAGCGGCACCAGGCCAGGACGTGACTTCCGCCCTTCCTGCAGGCCCCTGGGCTCCGCTAGCCCTGCCTGTGCGCATGCGCCGCCCGGGTCCTGCTGGGGCGCAGCGGCGCCGCGGCAGCTGCTGCCCTGTGCGAGCCCCGAGGGCAGCAGTAGCGCAGCTCTGCCTTGGCCCTGAGGGGCTTGGGGCTTTCTAGCCTGGGGAGAGAGCACTGAGGGGGAGCCTGAATGCTTCTCCACACGTCTGGGTGGGCGTCAGGAGCCTGCGGGCAGGCTCTGTCAGTGGAGCCCAGCAGCAGCAGGAGGGCTGCCAGTCCCAGGTTGCAGCACCAGAAGTTCATCTGAACATGAGGAGGAACTGCTTTCCCTTGAGGGTAGTAAAGTCCTGCAACAGGCTGCCCACAGAGGTGGTGGAGTCTCTGGAGGCATTCCAAGCCCAAGACTGTGCTGTAGGGCAGGAGTCTCAGCACCGTGCCCCCTTTTGTCTGCTGGCAAGAGCCATGGGGAAGGGTGGGCCCTGGGCACATCCCCAGCAGGAGGGACAAGCTCTGCAGGCTGGGCTGCTGAGATTCCAGTGCCCAGCATGTAGGGATCAGAATGCATTCCTGCCTGAAATGCTCTACATGGGCATCCGAGTCCCTGTCAGGTTGGTCTCCTTCCATCCACCTCCCAAGGCAGGAAGGTGCAAGCACTCTGCTAGCCCAGGGCCTGCCCCTGCAGTCCTGGCTCCCTGCTCTCCTGGGAGTCCTGGCTTCAGCTTCAGGGAGGAGCTGGAGCCAGGGCAGGGCAGGGTGAGCAGGATGGCCTGCATCTGCCTTCTGCCAGGGTGGCAGCAGGGACTCATCCATATCCCTTTCTCCACCAGACTGCCATCCTGGCTAGTCCAGGAAAATGTAGAAGAACTAGGTGAGAGGCACAGGCACTGTGATGCCAGCGAGTGCCTGTGCCCAGGAGGCAGGGAGCAGGCAGAGCAAGAAGGGTAAGTTGGCAAAGCTGCAACCTGGGGCTCTGCACAGGATCCCTGTCTGGCCAAGGGCTCCGAGCAGGAGCTCTAGGAAGAAGAGCTGTGCCAGATGGTGCAGTGCTGCCCTCAGTCTGTCCCCACAGCCATGAACCCCTTTCCTTCCCCAGGCCCTGGCAACTGCTGTTATGCAGCTCCTGTGCTGCTGAGGGCACCCACAGGCAATGCTCCCATCTGAGGCCCAGCACCGGCAGCTGGGAGTGCAGCAGCTGTGCTGGCCCCAGCAGAGGTAAGAGGCAAAGCACTCAGCTGCTCCCCAGCCCGGGCTGGGGTGCTGGCAGTGGTGCCCAGGCTGGGCTTGGCAGAGCCTCTCTGCTCGGGGAGGGCTGGGGGCACTGCAGAGGCCTCTGCTGCCACACAGCTGGAGGCTGTGCCCTTGACCTTTCTGCTTTCCTCTACAGACTCCAGTGACAGCTGGCAGCTCCCTGACCCAGGTGCCCCCAGACAGGAGACAGGGGCAGCATCCTCCAGCAGTTCAGAGGAAGTGGAGAGGGGCAGCACCCCTGGGCCTGTGAGGGTGCAGGATGAGTCCTGCCTGCAGCGTCTGGAGGAAGCTGCTCCCCACAGCCTGTCCAGAAGAGGCTTTGAGGGACATCACAGGGCTGCAGCAACTCTTCATCCTGAGGGCCTCCCCTCCAGCCAGATGCTGCTTGTGCCATCCCACAGCTCAACGGTTCCTGAGACCAGCAGCCCCAGGAGCCCCCCAGAGACACCCTCAGCAGAGCAGGGCAGCTCCCCAGTGCAGGAGACTGGCAGCCAGGCCGGCAGCCGTCGGCGCAGGAGGAAACGAGGTGGCTCCCAGCTGCAGGGTCGGGGTGAAGCTCCTCCTTGCAGGCGGCCCAGAAGACGCCGGGGGAGACCCTGCAGGGCAAGAGCAGCCAGCCAGAGCAGCAGCTCCAGACAGGGGCAGCTGGAGCCATCCTGCAGCTCCCTGCACCCGCAGAGCAGCAGCCCAAGGCCCAGCAGAGAGAGGGCAGCAGGGCAGCTGCCCAGGGCTTGAGCCTGCCAGCCAGTCCAGCAGCCCTGGGCCTGTGCAGGCGCGCGCTAGGTCCCGCCTGCAGCGTCGAGAGGAAGCTGCTCCCTACAGCCCAGCCCCAGCCAGGAGCCTCCGCAGAAGGAACAACCCTGCAGCATCCCCAAGTGCTGGCCCTGATCCCCCTGCACCACCTCCACAGTGAAGGTGCTTTGGAATCTCCACGCTGGCAGATTCCGCACTCCTCTGCCTCTCCCTCACTCTCCTCTCCCTTTCTCGGGAGCAGCATTAGGAGCTGGGCCCAGGGACTGGGAGCACCTTGCCCACAGCTCCTCCTTGCTGCCTGCCCTTGCCCAGCTGCCCAGCACCACGGACATGGACTGTGTGCTTTGGCCCTTGCTGGCCCCACGGCCTTCTGCAGGCTCGGGGATGCCTGCTGCTTTTCCCCAGCCTGGGAGGTAGCCAGCATGGCCCAGTCAGTGCTGCTGTGCCTCTCCCTTCAGTGCAGTCCTTGTGGGAGGGACCCTGCCTGCCGCCGTGCCGCGTCCCAGCCGGGAGAGGAAGCGATGCTGCGCAGAAAGGCTTCGCAAGCAACCCCCCAGCCCTGCCAGTAGCCACGGGAAAAGGAACTCACAGAGCCCCCCTGAAAGCTCTGATCCCTCACCGCTGGACTGGGGCCAGCAGTGGATTTCCCTGGCAGTGCCAGAGCACCTTGCAAGATGTGCCAGCAGGAGAAGGGTTCAGCTTGCTGTGTCCCTGCAGAAGGTGCTCCTTGGGGTCCCTTTCAAAGCTGACAGCTCTGTGATTCTAGACTGAGAGAAGGACTTGAACATCTTGACAGAAAGACAAACCCAAACCAGGTTACAAAAGGACTTAAACCAATGACTGAAAAAAGAAATAAACCAAGCCACAACCAAACACCAAACAGCAAATCTTCTCTGCATGACTTCCTTCTGCTCCAGTCCCCACAGCTCTGAGGAAGCTGGAGGCAAAGGCAGGGATGTGGCTGTTGGCCCAAGGAGCAGCCCCTGGCCCAGCACAGCTGAGGCCTTCCTGAGGGGCTCAGCTGGGGCTTGGGCTCTGTCCTGACAGACACAGGTCCCCCTGCATTGTCTCCTCCCCTTCCTCACCAACCTCCATGGGTACCTCTGAATATTCATCTGCCTCAGGCATATCCTCTCTTGCAAGCCTGAGGTGGCAGCTCCTAAGCCAAAAGTCAAGCAGGAAAGTGCATTGGCCCTGCCCTGGGCAGCCAAGCAGCCTCACAGGACAGCTCTCTGGCCACCCCTGCTCCCTTTTCTCTGCTGGCAAGAGCCATGGGGCAGGGGGGCCCTGGGCACATCCCCAAGAGGAGCTGGCTGGAGGTTGGTGACTCCTTTGCCACCAGCTGCCAGTGGCAGTGCCAGGCCTGTGTCTGCAGCCACCTGGTCCCTGGGGATGGGGCTGTGGAGCCTACAGAGCTGGGATGGGCTACAGAGCCCCTTGGCCTTGGGAGGGCTGGGAAGAGCCTGACAGCTCCAGGGTGAGACAGGACCCAAAGTGGTAGCAGTGTTGCTGTGCTGCAGAGCCAGCTCGCCTGGCAGCTGCGGTAACTGCAAGCCAGCTGCTAACAACTCTTCCTCTGCTTGGACAGTATTTGAGTGAAGGCTCCACAGCTCAGGGTTTCCACTGCTTCTTGCCCAGCTCATGGCCTTGCCCTGAGAAGGGAATGAACTGCCTTGCAGCTTCCTCCTGGAGAAAGGGAAGAGGGACAAGAGGTTGTTAGCTCTGTGTGCTGCCTGTGCGTGGGGAAAGCTGAGCCACTGACACAAAGAATGCTGCAGCAGCACAGCAAGGGGCTGTGGATGTTCCCCATCCTTCACCTACAGCCTCACACTTTCTTGCTGCCCATAAAGCAGGAGCCTTTCAGGGCCCTTTCAGCCAGCTGCAGCACACAGCTGCTGGCTCTTCCACCTCCTCTCAGGCCAGGCTGCTGACAGCAGCAAGCGAGGCCATGGCAGGCTCCAAGCCCTGTGCAACTCCTCCCCCCTTTGAACAGCAGTGTGCTGGCAAAAGCCAGAGGAGCACAGCCTGGGGCAGTAGGTTTGCACAGGGCCCTGTGCAGCCTGGGGCTGGATCCACTTTTCCTTACCTCTCCTCGGGCTCTCCCAGCTGCTGGCTGAGAGTCTCTCTGGAAGGTGATTCTGCCCAGCTTGAAGCTGTAGTTTGGGATTCCTCTGGAAAAGAAGCAGCAGAGTGCCATGAAAGGAGGAATTTGAGAGCAGCTGAAGAGAGTGGCTGAGAGAGTTTGGGCAGCATGAAGTCAGCAGCTGCAGCTGAAGGAGCCAGGGATGTCCCAGGCAGCCTAGCAGGGCTCCTTCCCTTGCTGAGAAGTGAGTGAAAGGGACATACCTTGGAGCGGCTGCTGGAGCTGCACGAGGCTCAGCATCTTCCTCCTCCTTGCCATCCAGCAGCCTGGGGCCTGCTGCAGGCAATGCCTGTGGGGACAGGAGGAGCTGCCATGTACCCACACCTTGGAGTTGAAAGCCAGTGCTGAGCCCAGCCTGGCCTTAGGGTTACACTTGGGTTGCTGAGCCCTAAGGAATGGCTCCCTGCCCAAAGCAGGTGGGTGCTGAGGGCAGCAGGATGGGGCAGCTGTGCCAGCAGCAGGGAACAGCCTGCTGCATTCCAGCAGTGGGGATCCCCCTCCTCAGACAGGGCTGCAGATTGGCAGCAGCTGACCAACCCAACTATGGGCACAGGATGGGCAGCACCCAGCTGTTTTGATGGGGGCCCTGGACCTCCTCCCTTGGATATTCTTCCACTTCCATCTTCTCCTGTCCAACCATATCCACCTGCATCTCCTCACCATCATCCACTTCCAGTTCCTCTCCACCTTTCAGCTTGAGGGGGCACATCCTAAGGCAAAGCTCAAGCAGGAAAGAGCACTGGTCCTGGCCTGGCCAGCCAAGCAGAGCTGTGGGACAGGGGGCTTGGCACCTCTGCCCCTTTTTGGCACCTGGCAAGAGCCACAAGGCCATGGAGCCAGCAGCAGTAGAGAGAAGTGGGGAAGATGCTGGGAGAGGTGAGAAGGGCTGGGGATGGCTTCGAGGCACTGGGAGAAGAGGCCAAGGGCTGCAGAGGGAGCAGGAGCCAAGGGCTGCAGAGGGAGCAGGGCAGAGGAGCTGTGTTGTGCCCAGTGCCAGGTGCTGGCAGGTGCAGCTGGCCAGGGGAGTCTGCTACTATGGCATAGCTCATGCAAGAAACTTCCAGAAGCTTCCTCCCCTCCAGGCTGGAGCTGCCTCTGGCCAAGGCCAGGCCAATCAGCCCCTCAGAGAGGACATCCCTGCAGGAGTGGTCCAGGGCTGAGAGGACTGCAGCCTGTGCAGGGACTGCTGCTGGTAGGAGCAGTTGGTGGGGCAGGGTCTGCTGTGGCAGGGCCATCCTGGAGCTGCAGGCAGGCCTGGCAGGAGTTTTCTCTCATGCCAAGCAGCCCCATTGTTCAATTCCAACTGTCACTTGCAGCACAATGCAGAGCAGCTCCCATTCCAGCCCAGCCTTCAGCTGTGCCACGAGGCCTCCCCTCAGCCTCCTCTGTTTCACACTAACGTACTTCCTGCCCTGCTCCTCCCCTGTGCAATACTCAACTCACCAAGTCATAGCCACTGTCACCAGGGCTGTTTCCAACCTTGATGTCCCCAACCAGTCCTTCTCTATTAGTTCCTACAAGGTGCAGCAGTGCCTCTCCTTGTTGGCTCCTCCACTACCTGCATCAAGAAGTTATCATCCATGCAGTGCAGGAGCCTTTTGGCCTGGCTGTGCCTGGCTGTGTGGGCCCCCAGCAAATGTCAGGGGGATGGAAGTCACCCAGGAGTACCAAGCAGTGTGTGCTAGAGGCTGCCTGCAGTTGACTGGAGAAGGTCTCAGCAGCATCTTCTGCTTGATTTGCTGCTCTAGAGTAGATCCCCACAACAGTTTCACCTCCCTTCCACATCCCTTCATTTTGACCCACAAGCTCTCCACCTGCTCTGCCTCTGGACACAGGACTCAAGGTGTGGCCTAACCAGTGCAGTGTACAGGGGCACAATGACTTCCCTGCTCCTGCTGGCCACTCTGTTCCTGATGCAGGCCAGGATGCCATTGGCCTTCTTGGCCACCTGGGCACACTGCTGCTTCATGTTTAGGCAGCTGGCAATCAGCACCCCCAGGTCCCTTTAGGCCTAGAGAGGCTCTCTAGAGGCTCCCCAGGACTCTAGAGAGGCTGCATTTGGGCTCTAGAGAGGCTCCATAGAGGCTACATAGGATGCTACAGAGGCTAGGGTTGGGTAGGCTAGGCTAGGGTGGGGTAGTCTCTATCTGGCAACAGAGGCATCTGTAGAGGCTCTCTCCAGGCTCTAGAGAAGCTTCTTAGGGCTCCTTAGGGCACTCTAGAGGCTCCACAGGGCTCCATAGGGTTCTATAGAAGCTCCATAGGGCTCTAGAGAGTCTCCATAGGATGCTACAGAGGCTCCATAGGGATCTATAGAGGCTCCATTAGGCATTATAGAGGCTTCACTGGGCTCTATATAGGCTATATAGAGCTCTCTAGAGGCTTCAAAGGGCTCCATAGAGGCTCTCCCGAGGCTCCATAGGACACTACAGAGGTGCCTTAGGGCTCTATGGAATCTCTGTACAGGCTCTATAGAGGTTCCATAGGGCATTATAGAGGCCAGGAAGGGCTCTATAAAGGCTCTTTGAAGGCTTCTTAGGACACTCTAGAGGCTGCATTGGGCTCTATGGAGGCTCTATAGAGCACCATGAAGCCTCTATAATGCCTAATGGAGCCTACCTAAATCCCTATGCAGACCTCTGGAGCCTCTGTGGCATCCTATGGAGCCTCTACAGAGCCCAATACAGCCTCTATAGAACCCTATGGACCCTCCATAGAGACCTCTGGAGCCTCAATAGAGCCTCTGTAGAAGGTCTCAGCAGCATCTTCTGCTTGATTTGCTGCTCTAGAGTAGATCCCCACAACAGTTTCACCTCCCTTCCACATCCCTTCATTTTGACCCACAAGCTCTCCACCTGCTCTGCTTCCCCCCTGGGTGGAACTCAGCACATTGCAGTTGCTCTGGCAGCCAGAGAGCAACAGCACTGCCTTGCCTGCTTGCTCTGAGTGTCCTGAGCAGGACAGAGCCAGCTGTGACAGCACTCCGGCCGTGGCAGCTGTGCCACCATGTCTCAGGGACTGCAGTGGAATCATAGTCATGCAGCCTAAGACAGATCTCCAGCTCCTGCTCACTCCCCATGCTCCATGCATTGCTCTGGAAGCATTTCAGAGGGAGCTAATCCTTTTGTTTTCACTCCTGCTGTCCTGCTGCTCCTGGCCACCTCCATGGCCACCAAGCTGCCAGTGAGCCCTGCAGGTGCTGATGGTTCCTTGTTGGCTCTTGCATCTCCCCCAGCACATGGCTCCCCATGCCCTGCCTGCCCTGCAGTAGCAGTGCAGCTGGCACACCACCTCTCAAGCATCCCAGCCTTGTTCCCAGCCAGCCTGCCTTCTCCCCTTTGCCCCTTGGAAGCCAGTTTCAAGCTGGATTGATGAGCCCAGCCAAGCCCTGCCATGTAAACCTCCTCCCCCTTGGACAGAGATGCACCCCACCTGCCAGCAGCAGGCCTGGCCTCATGTGGGATGAGCCATGGTCAAAACCCCCAAAGTGCTCTTGGAGGCACCAGGCTCAAAGCCAAGAAGCGATCTGCTGAGTCCTCCTCAGTCTTTCTGGCTTGGGGCCTGCCCTTGGGAGGATAGAAGAGAGCACTGCCTGAGCTCCCACTGCCTTCAGCAGCTGACCCAAGGCCCTGCTGCAGTCTCTTTTGCCCCAACTCTAGCATATCAATTTCTTCTTCAAGCCCCTTTTTTTCAGTCCCTTTGCAAGGAAAGGCTCTGCTGGCAGCATTCCCGCAGGCAGGAGGTGAGGTGAGGGGGGCTGGGAAACTATGCCCAGGGAGCACACAAGGAACACACAGTGCACAGTGGAGAGTTACTTCTCAATGCACAGGTTTAGCTGAACGATTTTTCTGGGTTTGTGAGGCATTTTTAATAAGAGCAAGGCCAATGCCAAGTGCAGCCTTACATCCCACGTCCCCTTTCAGACCAGGGAAGTCACAGGTTCACGCAAAAAGCAGGCAGGCAGCCTGTAGGGAAGGCAAAAGGACAACCTGGTGGAGTCGCCGTCACTGGAGGTGTTCAGGAGGAGACTTGACAGGGTGCTTGGTTACATGGGTTAGTTGATTAGGTGGTGTTGGGTGATAGGTTGGACGTGATGATCTTGAAGGTCTCTTCCAAGCTGGTCTATTCTATTCTATTCTATTCTATTCTATTCTATTCTATTCTATTCTATTCTATTCTATTCTTTGGAGAGCCCTCAGCTGCCTTCTTTCAAGGGCCTCCTCACCTCTCTGGAAGGTTAACAATGGGCAAGAATCTGTGGGCTGTAGCAGGGGAGGAAGCCTTCTGAGCACATCCTTGGCCCGGGCCCTGGGCAGAGAGCAGAGTTGCCTTTGGAGTGGCTCAGGTCTGCAGATTGGACCTTCTGTTCCCCTCAGAAGGGAGTCAGCCAGAGCAATGCCTCTTCTCTCCTTCTGAGAGCAGATGTTTGGCTGCTAGGCTTGGGCTTGCTGAGGCTTGGGAAGCCTTCCAAGGCAGATGCTTGATGTCTCTGCTGGGCTGGCTGCACTTGCAGGGCATCCTAGCTGTTCTGCAAGGGCACCTGGGGGGCTGGGGGAGTAAGCGAAGCAACTCTGCTGCCACGCCGGGCAGGAACTTGTTGCCACTTGCCCCCGCTGAGGGGCAGGGGGGAGCTGGGCAAGGCAGGAGTCTCTTGGCTGCCTTGCCCATGGCCCTGCTGCACTCCCTCCTTTGCCTTAGGTTACTGCCTTCAGCCTGGGGGGGCAAGGCTACAGGGGCTATTGCCCTTCAGTGCTATTGCATAGGTGTTCCTGACTCTTCTTCAGGGCAGTCAGAGCCTGGCTGCAGCAGGCAGTGTCGCCCTCAGCTTGCCTGATGCTCCTCTAAGGCCAGCAGCTTCCTCTGTCAAGCTGTCAGCCTTGCTTTGAAGCTGTGCTGCAGGCCTGAGTAGAACTTGCAGCTGCTCAGCATGCACAGCTCCCTGCTAGCAAGGAGAGCCTGAGGCACTCCCTACAGCCAGCACCTGAACCACTGCATCCTCCTGGGGAGCTCCGTCTGGGTACCCACCTCCATTTGGGCTGCCATTAAAGGATGACCTCCTTCTGCCAGGCACAGCCCACACAGATCATTCTATTTGCACTGAGACCAGGACAAGGAATTATATATATTTGGGGGGTTTTTTATTGGTTTTTTCATTTTTTTGGGGGGTATGGGGTGGTGTTTTTTGGGGGTTGTTGGGGTTGGGTTGGGTTTGGTATAGCTACAGTATTTACACAGTAGTTGAGTGAAGGCTCCACAGCTCAGGCTTTTCACTACTTCCTGCCCAGCACATGGCCTTGCCCTGAGAAGGGAATGAACTGCCTTGCAGCTTCCTCCTGGAGAAAGGGAAGAGGGACAAGAGGTTGTTAGCTCTGTGTGCTGCCTGTGCGTGGGGAAAGCTGAGCCCCTGCTAAGTGCAAGCCCTGTGCAACTCCTCCCCCCTTTGAACAGCAGTGTGCTGGCAAAAGCCAGAGGAGCACAGCCTGGGGCAGTAGGTTTGCACAGGGCCCTGTGCAGCCTGGGGCTGGATCCACTTTTCCTTACCTCTCCTCGGGCTCTCCCAGCTGCTGGCTGAGAGTCTCTCTGGAAGGTGATTCTGCCCAGCTTGAAGTCGTAGTTTGGGATTCCTCTGGAAAAGAAGCAGCAGAGTGCCATGAAAGGAGGAATTTGAGAGCAGCTGAAGAGAGTGGCTGAGAGAGGTTGGGCAGCATGAAGTCAGCAGCTGCAGCTGAAGGAGCCAGGGATGTCCCAGGCAGCCTAGCAGGGCTCCTTCCCTTGCTGAGAAGTGAGTGAAAGGGACATACCTTGGAGCGGCTGCTGGAGCTGCACGAGGCTCAGCATCTTCCTCCTCCTTGCCATCCAGCAGCCTGGGGCCTGCTGCAGCACAAAGTCCAGAGCCACAGGCACTGGGGCCTGCTTCAGCATCCTGTGAGGGAAGAGTCAGGTCCTGCATGCTGTTCCCGTGGGGATATGCAGAGCACATGGAAACAGCTTCCCAGAGCTGCAGCCAGAGCAAACTTGACCAAAATGCTCTTCCCCAAGCAGCAGGTGGTAAGCAAGCACCTCCTAAGGAAGGCCAGCAAAAGCATGGGGCAAGGAAAGCTTAGCCTTCAGAAAGTCTTGGCAAAGCCAAGTCTGTTGGAGCTCAGTGCTCCCCCACAAGCAAGGCTGCTCTTTAGAGACTGGCATTTGGAAGAGCAGAAGCTTCACTTACTGTGCTCTCTTGAGGTGCTGCCTGCTCCTCCTGCCTGCTGCTGCCTGCTGCAGGATGCTGGGCAGGGCTGGCCCGGGGCCTCCTCTTCCTCACAGACCTCAGTGGCATCTCCACAAGTCCTTTGCCACACAGCAAATGCCTGAGCCTGGGCACCTTGCTGCAGCCAAGAGCAACCTGATGCTCCAGCGGCCCTGGCAAATGCTCCACTCCCCTGGGGGGGGTTGTTTGGGGGCATTTGTGCCCCCCAGGGCCTTTGTGACCTCACAATCACCCCAGGCTGTCACCAAGGCCCCAGACTGCATCCTGTCACCATGGGGGCACAGGGGGTGGCAAGCAGAGGAGCCTGGGCCACAGCAGGGCTGTCCCTCTAGCTTCCTTTCAATCCCTGCTGCACTCACAGCAGCTCTGAGGCTCTGGCTTCTCTTTGGGAGGCTCTTGGCAGTGGGGCCAGGGCAGGCCTTGCTTGCCTGCTCCTTTCCTCTCTCCTGGGCACCCATGCTCTGCCCTGCTTGCTCTTGGCCTCTCTCCCAGGCCTGGCCTCACTCCTGGGGCCCTGCAATGCTGCAGTGCTGCCAAGGTGCCAGCTCAGGCCACCTCCCCAGTGGAGACCCTCTCACCACTCAGCTCAGCTCCCCCTGCCCCCAGGGTGGCTGTGCCAGCACCCCCAGCTGCCTCCAGCCCAGGAACCACAGAAGGTTCCAGGGAGACCCTAGAGCAGCCTGCCAGAACCTGCAGGGGCTCCAGGAGAGCTGGGCAGGGACTTCTGACAAGGGCTGGCAGTGCCAGGAGCAGGCACAATGACTGCAGCTTGAGGACAGGAGCCTGAGACTGGAGATGAGGAAGAAATTCTTCCCACCAATGGGGAGAGGCAGGAACAGGCTGCCCAGGGGGGCTGTGCTTGCCCTGTGCCTGACAGTGTGCAAGGCTGGGTTGGATGAGGCCTTGGGCAGCCAGCTCTAGTGGGAGGTGACACTGCCTCTGGAGGAAGTGCTGCAATGAGATGATCTTGACAGTGCCTTGCACCCCAAACTAGATGCTTCTTGGGGTCCCTTTCAAACCTGACATCTTGACAGAAAGACAAAGCCAAAGCTAGTTACAAAAGGACTTCCAGAAATGCCTTTAGAAAAATAAAGCAAGCCACAAGCAAACAGCAGAGAACAAATCTTCTCTAAATTCCTTTGTTCTGCTCCAGACCCCACAGCTCTGATCAACCTGGAGGCAAAGGCAGGGATGTGGCTGTTGGCCCAAGGAGCAGCCCCTGGCCCAGCACAGCTGAGGCCTTCCTGAGGGGCTCAGCTGGGGCTTGGGCTCTGTCCTGACAGGCACTGGATGTGCCACAGCCCTGGGACACGCTGGGCAGAGCAGGACTCTGCTGCCAGTGCTGAGCCCTGCCTGGCCTGAGGGTTACACTTGGGTGGCTGAGCCCCTTGCCCAAAGAGGGGGAGTGCTGAGGGCAGCAGGGTGGTGGCAGTTGTGCCAGCAGGAGAAGGGGAGCAGAGAGGTTCTCAGGGCAGCAGAGTGGTTGGGTTTGTGCCACCTTAGGAAGGGCACAGGGTGCTGTGTCCCTGCAGTGGAGATCACCGTCCCCAGCTTGGCAGCAGCTGACCCAAGCCAGATCTGGGCCGAGGATGGGGAGCACTCCCCTGCTTTGGTGGGGGGCCCTGGTCCACCTGCATTGTCTGCCCTCCCTCTCCATCAACCTCTACTGACCCCTCTGAACATTCATCTACCTTCAGCATCCCTTTCCCTGCCTGGACACCATGCCCCCTGTGTGGCAGTGCTGTGGCTAGCACTGCACAGAGACTGTGAAAGAATCCCTGCTGGGCAGTCTCAGCTGCTGAGTAGTTTCTCTCTCTCTGATTCACATCTTGCCTTGGATCAGCTACAGTGTGGCCCCAAGGACCAGGCAGTGATCTTAGCCATGTGCCAGGCACTGGGGAGGCCACACCTGGAGCACTGGGCTCAGTTCTGGGCCTCTCACTAAAAGGACATTGAGGGACAGAGCTGCTCAAGAGAAGGGCAACGAAGCTGGGGAAGGGGATCACAGTATCACAGTGTCACAGTGTCACAGTGTCACAGTGTCACAGTATCACAGTGTCACAGCATCACAGTGTCACAGTGTCACAGTGTCACAGTGTCACAGTATCACAGTATCACAGTGTCACAGTGTCACAGTGTCACAGTGTCACAGTATCACAGTGTCACAGCATCACAGTGTCACAGTGTCACAGTGTCACAGTGTCACAGTATCACAGTGTCACAGTGTCACAGTGTCACTAAGGTTGGAAGAGACCTCAAAGATCCTCGAGTCCAACCTGGCACCACAGACCTCATGACTAGTCCATGTCAGCAAGTGCCACATCCAATCCCCTCTTGAACACCTCCAGGGATGGGGACTCCACCACCTCCCTGGGCAGCACATCCCAATGAGCAATGACTCTCTTGGTGAAGAACTTTCTCCTCCCCTCGAGTCTAAACCTCCCCTGGCACAGCTTGAGACTGTGTCCCCTTGTTCTGTGTGGAGAACAGGGCTGGGGAGGAGCAGCTGAGGGAGCTGGGGGTGTTGAGTGTGGAGAAGAGGAGGCTGAGGGAGCTCTCCTTGCTCTTGTGAGAATTTGTTTTTAATGTTTGGCTTTGGCCAGGGGAATTGCTGGGGACGGTGAGGTTGGTTGGTTGGTTGTGGTCTTTATCGTGCGGGGTTTGGGGAGAGAAAGCAGGAGGCAGAAGGCAGGAGCCTTTTGGCCTGGCTGTGCCTGGCTGTGTGGGCCCCCAGCAAATGTCAGGGGGATGGAAGTCACCCAGGAGTACCAAGCAGTGTGTGCTAGAGGCTGCCTGCAGTTGACTGGAGAAGGTCTCAGCAGCATCTTCTGCTTGATTTGCTGCTCTAGAGTAGATCCCCACAACAGTTTCACCTCCCTTCCACATCCCTTCATTTTGACCCACAAGCTCTCCACCTGCTCTGCCTCTGGGCACAGGACTCAAGGTGTGGCCTAACCAGTGCAGTGTACAGGGGCACAATGACTTCCCTGCTCCTGCTGGCCACTCTGTTCCTGATGCAGGCCAGGATGCCATTGGCCTTCTTGGCCACCTGGGCACACTGCTGCTTCATGTTTAGGCAGCTGGCAATCAGCACCCCCAGGTCCCTTTAGGCCTAGAGAGGCTCTCTAGAGGCTCCCCAGGACTCTAGAGAGGCTGCATTTGGGCTCTAGAGAGGCTCCATAGAGGCTCCATAGGATGCTACAGAGGCTAGGGTTGGGTAGGCTAGGCTAGGGTGGGGTAGTCTCTATCTGGCAACAGAGGCATCTGTAGAGGCTCTCTCCAGGCTCTAGAGAAGCTTCTTAGGGCTCCTTAGGGCACTCTAGAGGCTCCACAGGGCTACTTAGAGTTCTAGAGAAGCTCCATAGAGCTCCATAGTGCTCTAGAGAGGCTCCAAAGGGCTCTAGAGAGGATCCAAAAGGCTCTCGAGAGGCTCCATAGGGTTCTAGAGAGGCTCCATAGGCCTCCAGAGAGGCTCTAGGGAGGCTCTAGAGGGGTCCATAGGGGTGTATAGAATCTGTGTAGAGGCTCCCTAGGGCTCTCTACAGGCTCTACAGAGGCTCCTTAGGGAACTGTAGAGCCTCCACAGGGCTACTTAGGGCTCTAGAGAAGCTCCATAGGGCTCCACAGTGCTCTAGAGAAGCTCCACAGGGCTCTCTAGAGGCTCTAAAGTGGCTCCATAGGGATCTATAGAGGTTCTGTAGGGCTCTTTAGGGCACAGTAGAGGCTCCATAGGGCTCTATATTGGCTCCTTAGGGCTCTCTAGTGGCTCTCTAGAGGCTCTGTAGAGGCTCCATAGGGTTCCACTGGGCTATATAGAGGATCCTTAGGGCTCTAGAGAGGCTCCTTTGGGCTCCATGGGGCATTATAGAAGATACACAGGACTCTATAGAGGCTCATTCAGGCTCTCTAGTGGCTCTCTAGAGGCTCCATAGTACTCCATAGGGCTACACAGCAGCTCTATAGAGGCTCTCTAGAGGCTCCATGGGGCTCCATAGGGCTCCATAGAGGCTCCATTGGGTATTATAGAGGCTGCATTGGGCTCTAGAGAGGCTCCATTGACACTATAAAGGGCACTACAGAGGCTCTCTAGAAGCTCCATAGGGCTCTAGAGAGGCTCCATAGGGTTCTATAGCAGCTGCATTGGGCTCTATAGAGGCTCTCCACAGGCGCCTCAGGGCTAGGCTAGGGTGGGGTAGGCAATGCTAGGTGGGGGTAGGCTCTATCTGGCAACACAGGCATCCATGGAGGCCGCACTGGGCTCTAGAGAAGCTTCTTAGGGCTCCTTAGGGCACTCTAGAGGCTCCACAGGGCTCCATAGGGTTCTAGAGAAGCTCCATAGGGCTCTAGAGAGTCTCCATAGGATGCTACAGAGGCTCCATAGGGATCTATAGAGGCTCCATTAGGCATTATAGAGGCTTCATTGGGCTCTATATAGGCTATATAGAGCTCTCTGGAGGCTTCAAAGGGCTCCATAGAGGCTCTCCCGAGGCTCCATAGGACACTACAGAGGTGCCTTAGGGCTCTATGGAATCTCTGTACAGGCTCTATAGAGGTTCCATAGGGCATTATAGAGGCCACGAAGGGCTCTATAAAGGCTCTTTGAAGGCTTCTTAGGACACTCTAGAGGCTGCATTGGGCTCTATGGAGGCTCTATAGAGCACCATGAAGCCTCTATAATGCCTAATGGAGCCTACCTAAATCCCTATGCAGACCTCTGGAGCCTCTGTAGCATCCTATGGAGCCTCTACAGAGCCCAATACAGCCTCTATAGAACCCTATGGACCCTCCATAGAGACCTCTGGAGCCTCAATAGAGCCTCTGTAGAAGGTCTCAGCAGCATCTTCTGCTTGATTTGCTGCTCTAGAGTAGATCCCCACAACAGTTTCACCTCCCTTCCACATCCCTTCATTTTGACCCACAAGCTCTCCACCTGCTCTGCCTCCCCCCTGGGTGGAACTCAGCACATTGCAGTTGCTCTGGCAGCCAGAGAGCAACAGCACTGCCTTGCCTGCTTGCTCTGAGTGTCCTGAGCAGGACAGAGCCAGCTGTGACAGCACTCCGGCCGTGGCAGCTGTGCCACCATGTCTCAGGGACTGCAGTGGAATCATAGTCATGCAGCCTAATGTTGTCGGGCAAGAGGGGACATGGGTCCCAGGAACACCTGTGCAATTCAGGCCTTGAAGAATTCTCTGTTGATAATATAGTGGCAGAGTAGGAGATGTGAGAAAGTGCTGATTGCTTGGTATGCTGAAGTCCAGCTGCCCCTGAGATGGGAGGCAAGCAAGATAAGGAGGAGGCGAGATCTGGGAAAGAGAGCAATTAGGCCGGATGGAAGAATTCCACAGAGTTGTGAAAACAATGATGTAACCTGTTAGAGAGCAACCAATAGTATGTTGCCAAGTGGGCATAATTATAGCAAACTGTATATAAGATGTGTCTGATGCTCAATAAAGTGGAATCCACTGATCAAATTGGTCGTTAAAGCGGCCCCCTTCTTGCAGTAAGTGGCGCTCGAACACGGGACCCTAATGAAGACAAACGTTAGGGTTTAAGAAGTTCTTCGGGACGTTGGGAGATTCGCAGTAAGCCGGGAGGCAAGAAGACGGCCGGCCCGGGATAGCAGTACCGGAGGCTGCAAGAAAAGGGAAGACAGCCTTGAAGCCGAAGACGCTGTAGAGCCGGAAACTGCTTAAACGAGGACTGTGCGCACAGGTATTAACGTTTAAATACGGACATGGATAGGCAGGCAGCGTATGATTTATTTATATGCTTGTTAGAAAAGCGACAGTGTAAGTTAAATTTTACAAAGGAGTTGGTGCCGCTGTTAAGCTATGCAGGAGAGTTAGGATATTTTAAGGACCCAAATGAGGTGTTTGAAAGATTGCAGTGGGAAAAGTCTGGACAAGACTTGTGGCTGCATGGCTTAGATGATGAAAAACGAGCAAAGGAGTGTGGAAAATGGTGGAAGATGGTTATGACAGCATTGGATCAGCATCGTGCTGAGCAAGTGGCAGCTTATCAAGCCAGGGTACGATTAGATTATACGGACCCAAATGGAGCAAGTGTTACACATGCTGGGTTGCCTTTGTCAGAAGAGGTTCAGGATTATTTAAGAAAGGAGAAGGCTGCGTGTGTAAAAGGGTTAGGTGGCAGAGTCGAATTACAATCTGTAACGCAGGACTCTGCTGAGGAACCTTCCCCGTCTCTTTTAGCTGAGCAAATTGTACAGGAAAAGAAAGTAGGTGAGGGAGAGAAGACAAACAGGGCGATAGATCCTGGAGGTGGTGTTAAAGATCATGCAAGAAAGCACACAGAGTATTGGCGAAAGGTTGCAGAACACTTAAACGCTGAAGGAGATCAGGAAGGGCTTAGCCGGCTGGCTGCTTCACATCAAGTTCTTCCAGTAATGTATACACAGGTCCCTGGGGAGCAAAATGTTGTTCAGGCTGATGTAACCCAATTGCCATGGAAATTGTTATCTCAATTACGACAGACTGCGAGTCAGTTTGGGATTCAATCTGAACCAGCTAGACAGATGATTGATTTTATTTATATGAACTATAATATGTTGCCTAGAGATTCTTATAATGTTATGAAGCTGATCCTAACAGCATCTCAATTTATGACATTTTTGAATGAGTGGGAACACCTAGCTAGACAATCAGCTGGAGTACAAAGACAGCAAAACGATCCATTATTTGGTGTAACAGTAGATCAGTTGTGTGGAACGGGACAGTATGAGAGACCAGAGTTACAGGCACTTTTACAGCCGCCTGTTTTGCAAGCATCAGCCCAGATAGTAAGGAGGGCTTTTGACAAGCAGAAGGATGGAAATGCAAATCCTCACTATATGGGAATTAAGCAAGGTAGACAGGAACCTCTTGGTGAATTTGTGGATAAGTTGCTTGCCGCACTTAGAGCAGCAAGCGTAGGAGAAGGTATCCGAGAGGCAATTTTAAGGCAGTGTTTAATGCAGAATGGGAACCAGCAGACGCAGCAGCTTATTACATCAGCAGATCCTAGATGGACGGTAGCCGAATTGTTGCAGAGGGCTCAGGACTTGCCAAGCAATCCGATGGCCATGCTGACGGAGGTGATTGATAAGGGATTACAAAAACAGGCTGAGGTGCTGTCAATGACAATGACAAAACAGCTTGAGCATAGTCAACAGGTTATGGCAGCCTTAGTACCTTTGCGCACAGACTCGAAAGGGCAAGGCCGACCCTATAAGCAGTCATCAGACGAAATACAGTGTCATCGAAAAGCATAAGGCGGAGATATCGTCTAAAGTAATGCCCGGACTTTTGGCCCATAGATCCGCTTTAGGGCATTTCCCTAGCGGAGATAGTTATTTTGATGAAGCTTGTTGGAGAGAATACAGGAACAAGTTGTGGGACTTGGTTATAGATGGTGATAAAACTGCTATAAAGCTGCAAAAGACGTGGCGAGAATGCATGAACTGTGTTAAAACCTACGAACTGAAACAGCGAATGGCTGCTGCAGTTAGAGCAACTTTGTCAGGACGAGATGCAGCGCCAGGTGTATCTGAGTTGCAGCTGAAAGATGTGTCCGAGAACTGTCGACTGATCGACCGGGGCCGCCCCCGATACATCTTGCGGCGACCACACCGCGTTTACCAGCCGTCACCACTGCCGTTTGCACACAGCGGGGAAAAAGCCGGAAAAAGGCAGCTCAGTGTGTTCGACCCCTTTTTATCAACACCTTCCTCTGACATCGCCAGCGACGGCTCGGATTCGGAAGACAGCACCGGCAGCGAGGAATTCAAACAGCGCCGACTTTGCTTTACGGCCCCTCTTAGAAAAAATGGAGCGCTTGAAGGCTCGCGGTTACAGCGTTCCTGCCACCGCACTCCTCCCGCGAGCCCTGCCGGCACCCGCGGATACCGACGGCTCCGACCAAGGCGGTACCGGTTGACGCACCACCGACAGCACCGACAGTAGCGGCGGAGCAGCTGCCACGGCAGCAGCCCCCACCCCTTTCCCCCGCAGCGGCTTTAGCCGCACTACTCTGTTTTGATTTAAAGCAACAGTACTCATTTTGTCATTTCTGATTGTAACGTCTTTCAGAGATTTGTTATTCAGAGTTTTGTTAAGTTTTTCTAATAAGCACAATGAATAAGTAAGCATTTGGTATTTATAAGTACTTAGTACATAGTGATTGCAGTAAGGTGTATGCACTTAGTTAAGAGTTCAAATTGTAAGATTTTCTTTTGGTTCGAACCTTCTTAGTTGTCTGCCTAGGCATTTCAAAGGAGCTCCATGTAATATAGTTAAGGAATGTATAAACAGGTTTTAATTTTGGAAAGTGTTTTTTAGTTAATGTAACAATTTTATTTCTTTTTAGACACTGATTTGATGGATTAATTTTAACATAGTTTTTTAAGGTCTTAAGGATTTTTTGGTATTAGCATAAGTTAAGGTTTGTAGTAAATAGGTATTAATTTTAACAACTATTCCTTCACTAATGTGCAGAAGAACCAAGACTAAGAGGAAACAGCATTTCCCACGAAGTCGAACATCGATCACAATAACTGTTATGATAATCTGGGGTCAAAAGTATGATCAAAATAATATTTTGTCCTGAATGCTGAATTTGAAAATAGGCAGTTTGGGCTGGTAAATACAGAAAACCTATTTTGTGGTGAGGAAAAGGATTTAAATCCCCATGGAAAATTATTGAAAGGGATTGGCATAAGTGGGAAATAAAGACTAGAGAAATTTTAGTTGGGAAATCTCAGGAATAATTAAAAGGATTAGTAAAAGGAAAAGTAAGAGACATAAGATTTTGAAGGAAGAGGAATTGAAATAACAAAAGCACAATGGGAAATGGTAAACAAACTAACCAAGGAAGTAGAGAAGAGACTCCAAATGGAATTTTGAAGTGGGTTAAGGAGTTAAAAAATCTGTAGGGCTCCTGAAGAATGTAACTGCTGCCGAGAAGAAAATACACCCGGCTGCTGGTTGCACCCCAGCAGGCTGAGGAGGCAGAGTTCACATATACTGCTGGAGCCTAATTTTGATCCTAACCCTATTTGTACATAAGTAGTCCAATTGAAATCAAAAACCACATTCCCATGTGTGGAATCTTGATCAGACCGGAGAGAAAAGACTTGAACTTGAAAAAGCAATGGTAAATTTTTCTGCTACAGTTGAAATCATGATGAATGCAAGCATAGATGTAATAAAAGTGCAGCAAATTGAAATCAATAGTCTCTCGAAAATGTCTACTCAGAATAGATTAGCTTTGGATTTTTTATATGTTAAGGAAGGGGGTGTATGTGTAGTCATAAATGTAAGTTGTTGTAGTTATGTTAATCTAGATGAACAAGTGGAAACAGATTTACAGGCGATTGTAAACTACAATCAGATATTACATCAGATTTCTTTAGATGATACTTCTTGTGGATTTAAAGAAATATGGGATAAATTAACTTTCTGGTTACCAGATCTAAATTGGCTTAAACATTTGTTTGTAATATTGTTGGAACAATTGTAATATTGCTATGCATAATACTCTGCAATTGTTGTTACAAAATACTAAGACCTTTAAGTAAGATTGCTCATGTCAATGAGTTACAAGTAGAGAATTATGATCAGAACGTGATCAGAACAGATGAACTTAATTATGATCCAATTAAGAAGGCTCTGAAATATCTGGAAATTTTAACACAAATCAATGGTGACAAAAAAAAAAAAGGGGGGAATTGTGATGAATATACTGGTGATTCGTGTTAAAATTGTAAGACTTAGAGTGCACTGGGATTAAGGGTCAGGATCTTGTGAGGCCTGTTTAGAGGGTAAAGAGAAAGAAACCTATCTTGCAGACTTGCAAGGACACTGTCTGGTTAATTGGAGACACCACGGCTGAGAAGGAGCTGACTTAAAGATAAACATTCAGAACTGGGAATTTGTTTTCTTCAGATAAGAAGCCTGCACAATTGAGCATGTGTGAAAGTGGATGCTTTGACCCTTACCACACTGAATGTAGGGAGAAGGGATTTATCTGTTATCTCACCAGTTCGCTATAATTTTACACACCTAGAGGGAAAATCAAAATTCATAACAACACAACATGCATTTTCATTTTCAATTGAAAACATCAACAAATGGTACCAATAAGAGATCAGTATTACTAGGATGAGCAAAAACACATTATTATGGGTAATTTTATATTGGGCAAAGCAATGAAGCTCTTTTGCTTTTGCTGATTGCCTGCAAGTTTTCTGTCTGTGAAGCTAGAGCCTGGCCAGATCTACCTTTACAGATTAAAGAAATCTTGCTACCATTAAACAAATTATGATTTTTGACCATCCTAGAGAAAATAAAGATGCAACATAACAGGTAATAATGAATTGATTGAACTTTTTCAGACGTGTCTGATAGGGATACCCAGACTTAATGTAAATATGTTTGTTAATTATAGTAGTAAGTTTTAAGGTTCTTAGGTATCATTGTACTCATTTTGATTATGGTTAAACTTGTTTATAATTGTATTATGCAAAGTGTTCAAAGAATAACTTCCAAGGCCTTACTTGCACAAAAGAAAAACGGGGGAATTGTTGTCGGGCAAGAGGGGACATGGGTCCCAGGAACACCTGTGCAATTCAGGCCTTGAAGAATTCTCTGTTGATAATATAGTGGCAGAGTAGGAGATGTGAGAAAGTGCTGATTGCTTGGTATGCTGAAGTCCAGCTGCCCCTGAGATGGGAGGCAAGCAAGATAAGGAGGAGGCGAGATCTGGGAAAGAGAGCAATTAGGCCGGATAGAAGAATTCCACAGAGTTGTGAAAACAATGATGTAACCTGTTAGAGAGCAACCAATAGTATGTTGCCAAGTGGGCATAATTATAGCAAACTGTATATAAGATGTGTCTGATGCTCAATAAAGTTGGAATCCGCTGATCAAATTGGTCGAATAAGCGGCCCCCTTCTTGCAGTACAGGTTCGAGTCCAGTTCCTCGATGCGTTGCCAACCTGCTGAGAGCCCAATGATCGCAGCTCTTGGGGATCATACGGTAACCGCTGAGGCAGTCCCTTAATCAATAATGCACTACAATTTGCCACTTCACTCTCATTACTACAACTATTACTACTATCATTAACAAACATATTTACATCAAATCTGGGTATCCCTATCAGACATGTCTGAAAAGGTTCACCCACAGTCTGAAGGCTCAAACAAAATTCATTGCTGCCTGTCCTGTTGGGCCATGTTCCCTAGACAAGGCACAAAGCTTAAGCTGAACTGGATAGAATGCTCTAACAGAGCTGGCATAATGCATGGTCAGAGAGAACAGACATTGTAAAGAAGAACTTAGATCTTAACAGTTCTGATCTTTACATTTCACTCCTCTTACTGACAGAGAAGACTTGCTTCTGCCTGAACACATTGCACACAGAGGTTGAGGCACAACTGCAATCCTCAGCACTGTCTCTTGCAATCTGCTTTAGGGTTATCTTGCATCTTTATTTTCTCTAGGATGGTCAAAAATCATGAATTGTTTAATGGCAGCAAGATTTCTTTCATCTGTAAAGGTAGATCTGGCCAGGCTCTAGCTTCACAGACAGAAAACTTGCAGGCAATCAGCAAGAGCAAAAGAGCTCCATTGCTGTGCCCAACATAAAATTACCCATAATAATGTGTTTTTGCTCATCCTGGTAACACCGATCTCTTATTGGGACCATTGGAAAAACACCTTTTTTGTTTTGCTATGGGCTATTCTCTCTCCCCCCTTTTTCTTTGTTTGTTTCTTTCTTTGTTGATGTTTTCAGCCCAAAATGCAAATGCATGTTGTGTTGTTATGAGCTTTGATTTTCCCTCTAGGTGTGTAAAATTACAGCAAACTGCTGAGATAACAGATAAGTCCCTGTGAACATTTCCTCTAATCACTCAGCCAACCATAACATTCAGTCCTAATTCACCTGGTGCTGTGGTACATGCTTCTGGGTGATGCTTTTGATCCCAGATTATCATAGCAGCTATCGTGATCCATGTTCGACGGCATGGGAAGTGCTGCTTCCTCTTAGTCTTGATTCTTCTGCACATTAGCGAAGGAATACTTGTTACAATTAAACCCTCTTTACTACAAACCTTAACTACATTACATGGAGCTCCTTTGAAATGCCAAGGCACGCAGCTAAGAAGGTTCCAACCGAAAGAGAATCTTACAATGTGAACTCATGACTAAGTACTTACACCTTACTGCAATCACTGTGTACTAAGTACCTGTAAATACCAAACGTTTGCCGTGCATTATGCTTACCAGGAAAATCAGCACAGCTCTAAATAACAAAGCTCTGAGAGACATCGCAATCAGAAGTGAAGCAATTAGCACTGTTGCTTTCAATCAGAACAGAGCCATGGGCGACAGTAGCCGTACCAGAGACCGCTGGGGGTGTGGGGGGGTGTAGTGCAGCTGGAGCCGCTGGGGGGGGGGTTCCGCTGGTGCCTGCCACCACCGGGGGGGGGGTCCGCTGGTGCCTGCTACCGCCGGGGGGGTTCCGCTGGTGCCTGCCACCGCCGGGGGGGGTCCGCTGCTGCCTGCCACCGCCGGGGGGGGTCCGCTGCTGCCTGCCACCGGGGCCAGCGCTACGGTCGGTGCTGCCTGTGTCATCGGAGCTGTCGGTGCCGCCTCGGCCGGAGCTGTCGGCGCCCGCGGGGGCCATCGGGGGTCGCGGGAGGGCTGTGCTCGTAAGAATGCCGTAACCGCGAGCCTCCAAGCGCTCCTTGTTCTCTAAGGGGGGCCGTAACGCAAAGTCGGCGCTGTGTCATAGTATCATCATAGTATCATAGTATCACAGGATCAGTCAGGGCTGGAAGGGACCACAAGGATCAGCCAGTTCCAACCCCCCTGCCATGGGCAGGGACACCCCACACTAGGTCAGGCTGCCCAGAGCCTCATCCAGCCTGGCCTTAAACACCTCCAGGGACAGGGCCCCAACCACCTCCCTGGACAACCCATTCCAGGGCTTCACCACTCTCATGGGGAAGAACTTCCTCCTCCCCTCCAGCCTGAATCTCCCCACCTCCAGCTTCATTCCATTCCCCCTAGTCCTATCACTGCCTGAGATCCTGAGCAGTCCCTCCCCAGCCTTCCTGTAGCCCCTTTCAGATCCTGGAAGGCCACAATGAGGTCACCTGGGAGCCTTCTCTTCTCCAGACTGCACAGCCCCAACTCCCTCAGTCTGTCCTCACAGCAGAACAGCTCCAGCCCTCTGCTCATCCTCCTGGCCCTTCCCTGGACACGTTCCAGCACCTCCAGATCCCTCTTGTCATAGGGGCTCCAGAACTGGACACAGTACTCCAGGTGGGGTCTCACCAGGGCTGAGTAGAGGGGGAGGATCACAGTATCACACTATCACAGTATCACTTAGGTTGGAAAGGACCTCGAGGATCATCGAGTCCAACCTATCAACACAGACCCCATGCCTAGACCATGGCACCAAGTGCCACGTCCAGTCTCCTCTTGAACGCCTCCAGGGTCGATGACTCCACCACCTCCCTGGGCAGCCCGTTCCAATGACGAACGACTCGCTCAGTGAAGAACTTCCTCCTCACCTCGAGTCTGAACCTCCCCTGGCGCAGCTTGAGACTGTGTCCCCTTGTTCTGGTGCTGGGTGCCTGGGAGAAGAGACCAACCCCTTCCTGGCTACAACCTCCTTTCAGGTAGTTGTAGAGGGCAATGAGGTCACCCCTGAGCCTCCTCTTCTCCAGGCTAAACAACCCCAGCTCCCTCAGCCTCTCCTCACAGGGCTGTGCTCAAGGCCTCTCCCCAGCCTTGTTGCCCTTCTCTGGACACCTTCAAGTCTCTCAATGTCCTTCTTGAACTGAGGGGCCCAGAACTGGACACAGGACTCAAGGTGTGGCCTAACCAAAGCAGAGTACAGGGGCACTATGACCTCCCTGCTCCTGCTGGCCACACTATTCCTAATGCAGGCCAGGATGCCATTGGCCCTCCTGGCCACCTGGGCACACTGCTGGCTCATATTCAGGCGGCTGTTGATCAGCACCCCCAGGTCCCTCTCTGTTTGGCAGCTCTCAGCCACTCTGACCCCAGCCTGTAGCTCTGCCTGGGATTGCCGTAGCCAAAGTGCAGCCCCTGGCACTTGGACTTGTTGAATGCCATCCCATTGGACTCTGCCCATCTGTCCAGTCGGTCGAGGTCCCTCTGCAGAGCCCTTCTGTCCTCTGACTGACCAACATCTGCCCCTAACTTGGTGTCATCTGCAAACTTGCTGATGACTGACTCTACCCCCTCATCCAGATCATCGATGAAGATGTTGAAGAGGACAGGGCCCAGCACTGATCCCTGGGGGACACCACTGGTGCCTGGCTGCCAGCTGGCTGTGGCACCATTCACCACCACTCTCTGGGCTCAGCCTCCAGCCAGTCCCTAACCCAGCACAGAGTGCTGCTGTCCCAGCCAGGGGCTGACAGCTTGGCCAGGAGCTTGCTGTGGGGGATGGTGGCAAAGGCCTTGCTGCAGTCCAGGCAGAGCACATCCACAGCCTGCCCCACACCCACCAGGCAGTCACCTGGTCATAGAAGGAGATCAGGTTGGAGAGGCAGGACCTGCCCCTCCTAAATCCATGCTGGCTGGACCTGAGCCCTTGGCCGTCCTTCAGGTGCGCAGTTATTGCCGCCAGGACAATCTGCTCCATCACTTTCCCTGGCACTGAGCTCAGGCTGCCAGGCCTGGAGTCTCCATGACACTGCTCCCTGACCCCATCGCCCAGCTCCGGAGGCCACTCGTCCTGAGCTCCTCCTGCCTTGCTGTTAAACATTGAGGCACAGAAGGTGTTCAGGACCTCAGCCTTTGCCTCCTCTTCAGTCACAGTGTTCCCCTCCAGGTCCAACAGGGAGTGCAGGTTCTTCCTGCCCTTCTTCTTAGTGTTAATATATTTATAACAATACTTTTTATTGTCTTTGTCAGAGGTGTTCAGCTTCAGTTCCAGCTGGGCCTTAGCCTCCCTAATTTTATTCCTACATAATCTAACAGCTTCCTTGAACATACCTGGAGAAGCCTTCCCCTCCTTCCAAAGGTGATACAGCCTCCTCTTCCCCCTTAACTCCTCCAGGAGCTGCTTGCTCATCCAGGCCGGTCGCCTTCCCCGCCGGCTCGCCTTCCGGCACGTGGGAACCGCCAGTTCCTGTGCCTTCAAGAGCTCCTGTTTGAAGTAGGTCCAAGCCTCCTGGACCCCTTGGTTCATGAGGGCTGGTACCCAGGGGACTTTACAAACAAGTTTCTTAAATAGGCTGAAGTTTGCCCTCCTACAGTCCAAGGTGAAGGTCCTGTTGGTGCTCCTCCCTAGCTCCCTGCATATTGAAACCTTCACTATCTCGTGGTCACTGCACCCTAGGCAGCCTCCCACCATCACCTCTCCCACCAGCCCTTCCCTATTGGAGCACAGCAGGTCAAGCAGAGCCTGGCCCCTGGTAGGCTCGCTTAACAGCTGTGTCAGGAAGCTGTCCTCCATGCACTCCAGGAACCTTCTGGACTGCCTCCTCCCTGCTGAATTAAGTTCCCAGGAGATATCTGGCAGGTTGAAGTCACCAACAAGGACAAGATCTGATGATCTTGAGACGGCCTCCAGCTGCTTGTAGAATACTTCATCAGCCTCCTCATCCTGGTTGGGTGGTCTGTAACAGATTCCAATCAGGATGTCAGACTTGTTAGGCTGTCCTCTGATTTTGACCCACAGGCTCTCAACTCCCTCATCTTCCACCTCAAGTTGTGTGGCAGAGAGTGACTCTCTAATACACAGAGCCACCCCTCCTCCTCTCCTCCCTCGCCTGTCTCTCCTACAGAGCCTGTAACCCCCCAGTGCAGCACTCCAATCGTGGGTGCTGTCCCACCAAGTTTCTGAGATGGTGACTACATCATAGTCACCCTGATGGATCAGGACCTCCAACTCCTCTTGCTTGTTGCCCAGGCTGCCTGCATTGGTGTACATGCACTGCAGCTGGGTTCCTGACTTCTCAACTGACCCTACCTTGTGCCCTACTCTTACCTCTGCAGAGGGACCGATTGCCTCACCCACCCCCTTCAGACCTAGTTTAAAGCCCTCCTAATGAGCCCTGCCAACTCCAGTGCCAGGACTCTCTTACCCCTTCTAGATAGATGCACCCCATCGAGACCCAGCAGGTCAGGTGCGGTGAAAGTTGTCCCATGGTCAAAGAACCCAAAGTTCTGCCTCTGGCACCATCCCCTGAGCCAGTTGTTGATGGTGTGGGTTCTTCCATTCCTCTCAGTGTACACCCCTGCCACTGAGGGAACTGAGCAGAACACCACTTGAGCTCCTGCCCCATCAATCAATTGTCCAAGGGCCCTGAACTCCTTCTTAATCGCCCTGGTGCCCTTCCTGTCAATCTCATCGCTCCCAGCCTGTATTACCAGCAGAGGGGAATAGTCAGAGGGCTGGATTCATTTAGGGAGTCTCTTTGCAATGTCCCTAACCCCTGCCCCTGGTAGGGAGCAGACCTCCCTGTGGGATGGGTCGGGACGACATATGAGTCCCTCAGTACCCCCCAGGAGAGAGTCCCCAACAACTATAACCCTTCTCCTTTTCTTTGTGGAGCTGGTCGTTATAGCTGGTGAGGACCGCTTGGGCTTAGGCTCCCCTCTGGATGGCTGCTCCTCAGCCTCAGCCCTCTCATCCTTACTGCCCTCAGCCTGCAGGGCCTCATACTTATTATGCAAGGGCAGCGGAGGAGGAGGAGAGGGCAGGGGTGGATTTCTCTTGCCACCCCTGGCAGGGACCTGTATCCATCCCTCTCTGCTTCCAGGGACCCTTCCCTCAGCAGGGGAGATCTGCAGAGCCTTCTCCCTTGCCCTGCTAGCCACACTTCTCCTGATACAGCCCAGGACCTGATTGGCTTTGCGGGCTGCAAGTGCACACTGAGAGCTCCTGGTGAGCTTCTCCTCCCCCAGCACCCCCAAGTCTCTCTCCTCAGGGCTGCTTTCCAGCCAGTCCCTGCCCAGCCTGCATTTGTGCCTGGGATTGCCTCGACCCAGATGCAGGACCCTGCACTTGCTCTTGTTGAACCTCCTGAGGTTGGCTTGTGCCCACCTCTCCAGCCTGTCCAGCTCCCTCTGGATGGATCCCTTCCCTCCAGCTGTCTGCTGCCCTACACAGCTTGGTGTCATCAGCAACCCTGCTGAGGGTGCACTCAATGCCACTGTCCATGGCACCCACAAAGATGTTGAACAAGACAGGTCCCAGGACTGATCCCTGAGGGACTCTGCTTGTCCCTGGCCTCCACTGGGACATGGAGCCATTGACAGCCACTCTTTGGGTGCAGCCATCAAGCCAGTTCCTTATCCATCTAGTGGTCACCCCTCACACCCATGTGTCACCAGCCTGGAGACCAGGATGTGGTGCGGGACAGTGTCGAAGGCTTTGCTCAGCTCCAGGTAAATGACATCAGCTGCTCTCCCCTCAGCTATTGATGTTGTCACCTGCTCAGAGAAGGCCACCAGGTTGGTCAGGCAGGATTTGCCCTTGGCAAAGCCATGCTGACTGTTCCCAATCACCTCTTCACTATTCTTCTGAGCCAGTAGTGCCTCCAGGAGGATCTGCTCCATGATCTTTCCAGGCACAGAGGTGAGACTGACTGGCCTGGAGTTCCCTGGTTCCTCCTTCTTACCCTTTTTGCAGATGGGGGCAATGTTTCCCCTTCTCCAGTCTGTGGGGACTGCCCCAGACTGCCAGGACTTTTGAAATAGAATAGAGAGGGGTTTAGCAACCTCCTCTGCCAGTTCTCTCGGCACCCGTGGGTGTATCCCGTGGGGTCCCATGGACTTGAACACTTTCAGGTTCTTCAGGTGATCACCAACCTGATCCTCACTTCCCATGGGCAGTTCTTCCTCCCCGTCCCTGGCTTTGACTTCCATAACATCAGGAGTGTGGCTGGAGGCCCTTGCAGTGAAGACTGAGGTAAAGAAGTTATTAAGTACCTCAGCCTTTTCCTCATCACTTGTGGCCATGTCACCAGTTTCCTTTCTGAGGGGGCCCACACCTTCCCTAGGCTTCTTCTTCCCATTCATACGCCTGTAGAAGTTCTTAGTGTTCCCTTTAACCTCCCTGGCTAGATTCAATTCAAACTCTGCTTTGGCTTTCCTAACCAGGACTCTTGCTGCTCGGGCAGCTTCCTTACCTCCACCCTGTTCTAGCTGTCCTTCTCTCCACTGCCTGTAGAGTTTCCTTTTAAGTAACAGTGTGCCCAGTAGCTCCTTGCCCATCCAGGCAGGCCTCCTAGCATTCTTACCTGCTTGTCTCTTTGTTGGTATACAGAGCTCCTGGACACAGAGGAGGTGGTCCCTGAATACTGCCCAGCTGTCCTGGGTCCCTCTTCCCTCCAGGGCTTTGTCCCACGACACTTTGGCTATCAGATCCCTGAAGCGATCAAAATCTGCACGCCTAAAGTCTAGGGTCATGAGCTTGGAATACTTCCTCCTGATTGCCCTGAGGAGATTAAATGCAACTGCTTCATGGTCACTGCAGCCAAGGCCATCTCTGAGCCTCACATTGCTTACCAGCCCTTCCCTGTTGGTGAGAACAAGGTCCAGCATAGCACCATTTCTTGTTGGTTCCTCTACCATTCGGAGGAGGAAGTTGTCTTCTATGCAGTCCAGGAACATCCTGGATTGCTGGTGCCTTGCTGTGTTGTCCCTCCAGCAGATGTCTGGGTGGTTGAAATCACCCATGAGGACCAGGGCTTGTGACCTGGAAGCCGCTTCTATTTGCCTGTGGAGGGCCTCATCTGCTTGGATCTGCTGGTCAGGTGGCCTGTAGGAGACCCCCACAGTAATATCTCCTTCCCCTGTCCTGCCTTTAATTGTAACCCATACGCTCTCAACCAGCTCATCATCCCTCCCCAGTTGGAGCTCCACTGATTCCAACTGGCTATTGACATAGAGGGCAACACCTCCTCCTCTCCTTCCCTGCCTATCCTTCCTAAAGAGTTTATACCCATCTATCCCTACATCCCAGTCATGGGATTCATCCCACCAAGTGTCAGTAACAGCCACTGTGTCGTGGCACCCCAGCAGCACAGTGCCCTTAACTCATCCTGTTTGTTGCCCAAGCTGCGCGCATTTGCACAGAAGCACTTCAGCTGGGCTGGCCCTGTCCTCCTCTTGTGCCAGTTCCCCTCGGTTTCCACAGAATGTCCTGGTGGATCATTCGTGGCTTGCCTCAGGGCAGCAAGTTGAGAGCCCTCACCAGCTCTCCTTCTCTCTGCTGCTGGTGAGCTGCCCCTCTGTTTGTCACCGGCCAGCAGGAGACTATGAACCCCTTCCCCCTTCAAATCTAGTTTAAAGCCCTATCAATGAGCCCTGCCAATTCCTGCCCCAGGATTCTTATCCCCCTCTGGGACAAGTGTGTCCCATGAGTTGTTTTCAGCTCAGGTGCCTTGAAAACCACTCCATGCTTGTGGAACCCAAAGCCCTGTCGATGGCCCCAGCCCCTGAGCCCCTGAGTTTGAATCTTCCGAATGCGAGCCCTCGCTGGCGATGTCCGAGGAAGATGTAGATGAACGGGATCGAGCACGCCGAGGCACAGGTTTCGCTGCCCTTTTCCGGCTGTTTCTCTGCTTGAGGCGAAACAGCAGTGGCGGCGGCTGGCAAACGCGGTGTGGTCGCCGCAAGGTGTCTCGGGGGCGGCCCCGGTCGATCGGTCGATACTTCTCAAGCACATCCTTCGGTCGCAATTCAGATACAACTGGCGCTGCATCCCGCCCTGACAAATTCGCTGTAACCGCAGCAGCCATTCGCTGTTCTAACTAACAGTTTTTGATGCAGTTTCTGCATTCTCGCCACGGCTTTTGCAGCTTTATAGCAGTTTTATCACCATCAATGACCCAGTCCCACAGCTTGTTCCCGTACTCTCTCCAACAAGCTTCACCAAAACAACTCTCTCCGCTAGGGAAATGCCCCGAAGCGGATCCATGGGCCCAAAGCCCAGGCATTACTTTGGGTGCTCTCTCCGCCTTACGCTTTCCTAGAAAGCACTGAAATAAGGAGAGCGCTCCCTCTTTGCCCATATTCACCGAGGTCCGCGAACTTCACTGCCGCGTTCCGGTACCCGCCGGTGTCCGCTGCTCCTTTCCTCAGGCCCGCCGCTCCCGGCCCGCCCGAGCTCACCGCTGGCCCGCCACCTCCAGCCCGCCGACGTTTTCCACTGGCATGCCGATTCCGGCCCGCCAAGACTGGCCCGCCCCAGCCTTCCTCCGCGGTCGGCTCGCCCGTAATCCCCGGGTGCGGTCTCCACTGTCGTGCCCGTCGAAACGGCTCAGAGTACCCGCAGAATCGGGTCCCTGCTCGAGTGCCACTTGACGAGAACGGAGGGACGACAGCACTCAGTATGAGTGATAGTAATCATCCAACTTTATTGTCCCACACTTCATTATTTATAGTCTTATCTCATGCATAGTTAATTCTAATTTAGCACACACTGTTGGTTTCTCTCTAAAAGGTTACATCATTGTTTTCACAACTCTGTGGAGTTCTTTCCTACTCAGTCTAATTGCTCTTTTTCCCAGATCTCGCCTCCTCCTTATCTTGCTTGCCTCCCTTCTCAGGGGCAGCTGGACTTCAGCATACCAGGCAATCGACTCTTTCCCACAGCTCCTACTCCACCGCTCTATTATCAACAGAGAATTCTTCAAGGCCTGAATTGCACAGGTGTTGCTGGGACCCATGTCCCCTCTTGCTCAAAACGATCCCCAACAGTGGTGAATGGTGCCACAGCCAGCCGGCAGCCAGGCACCAGTGGTGCCCCCCAGGGGTCAGTGCTGGGCCCCATCCCCTTTGACATCTTCATTGATGATCTGGATGAGGGGATTAAGTCAGGCATCAGCAAGTTTGCAGATGACACCCAGCTGGGGGCAGATGTTGGTCAGTTAGAGGACAGAAGGGCTCTGCAGAGGGACCTCGACCGACTGGACAGATGGGCAGAGGCCAACAGGATGGCATTCAACAAGTCCAAGTGCCAGGGGCTGCACTTTGGCCACAGCAACCCCAGGCAGAGCTACAGGCTGGGGTCAGAGTGGCTGAGAGCTGCCAAGCAGAGAGGGACCTGGGGATGCTGATTGACAGCTGCCTGAACATGAGCCAGCAGTGTGCCCAGGTGGCCAAGAAGGCCAAGGGCATCCTGGCCTGCATCAGGAATAGTGTGGCCAGTGGGAGCAGGGAAGTCATTGTGCCCCTGGACTCTGCTTTGGTTAGGCCACACCTTGAGTCCTGTGTCCAGTTCTGGGCCCCTCAGTTTAGGAAGGAGGTTGACTTGCTGGAAGGGCTCCAGAGAAGGGCAACAAAGTTGGTGAGGGGCTTGGAACACAGCCCTGTGAGGAGAGGCTGAGGGAGCTGGGGTTGCTTAGCCTGGAGAGGAGGAGGCTCAGGGGTGACCTCATTGCTGTCCACAAATACCTGAAGGGAGGTTGTGGACAGGCAGAGGCTGGTCTCTTCTCTCTAGCAACCAGCCCCAGAACAAGAGGACACAGTCTCAGGCTGTGCCAGGGGAGGTTTAGGCTGGAGGTTAGGAGGAAGTTCTACACACAGAGAGTGATTGCCCATTGGAATGGGCTGCCCAGGGAGTTGGTGGAGTCACCATCACTGGAGGTGTTCAGGAGGAGACTTGATAGGGTGCTTGGTGCCATGGGTTAGTTGTTTAGGTGGTGTTGGATGATAGGTTGGACTCGATGATCTTGAGGGTCTCTTCCAACCTGGTCTATTCTATCCTATTCTATTCTATCCTATCCTATTCTATCCTCATCTCTATATTGACTGTTGGAGACCATGTAGACCATGGTAGCCTCTATAGAGGGCTATAGAGCCTCTATAGAGCATTATGGAGACTCCATAGACCCATGGGGGCCTCTATAGATGCTTATGGAGCCTCTATGGTGTCATATTGAGCCCATATTGAGCCAATGGGAGCAGCTATAGAGCCCGTGGGAACCTCTATAGAGGAATAGAGAGCCTCTGAAGAGCCCTTGGGAGCCTCTAGGGAGGCCCATAGAACCTCTATATTGACTGTTGGAGCCTCTACAGAGGTCTGTGGAGCCTCTGTCCTGGCCGTTGGAGGCTCTATGTAGACCATGGTAGCTTCTCTAGAGGCCTATGCAGCCTCTCTCTAGACAGTGGGAGCCTCTGTAAAGGCCTATGGAGCCTCTACAGAAGCCTATGGCACCTCTGTAGAGCCGGTGGGAGCCTCTCTAGAGGCCTATGGAGACTCTACATAAACCATGGGAGCCTCTCTCTAGACCTTGGGAGCCTCTCCTGTGGCCTGAGGAGCCCATATTGAGCCACTGGCAGCGACTATAGAGCCCGTGGGAGGCTCTGTAGAGGCCTAGGGAGCCCCTGAAGAGCCTGTGGGAGCCTCTAGGGAGGCCTGGGGAACCTCTCTATTGACCATTGGAGCTCCTGTAGAGGCTTATGCAGCCTCTATATACATAGTGGGAGCCTCTCTAGAGGCCTATGGAGACTCTCTCTAGACCTTGGGAGCCTCTCTAGTGGCCTATGGAGTCCATATGGAGCCAAAGGGAGCCTCTGTAGAGCCCCTGGGAGCCTCTCTAGAAGCCTATGGAGCCTCTCTAGACTCTCATGCAGACACTCTATCCCCCTGGGAGCCTCTCTCTAGACCTTGGGAGCCTCTCTTGTGGCCTAAGGAGCCCACAGTGAGCCCATGGGAGCGTCTCTAGAGCCCGTGGGAGCCTCTCTAGAGCCCTAGGAAAGAGCTGTTCAGGAGAAGGTTGGAGCCTGGAGCGGGGCCCAGCTGGGCACTCCTGCCCCCGAGCAGGCACTGCTTGGAGCTTGCCCTGCATCAAGCTGGGAAGGTAAAGAAAGGAAGATGAAAAATGGAAGACTGAAAAGCTTGGGGTCTAGGATCTGCCTTGAGAAGCTGGGGACCACCTCTCAAGCCTTGCTTGTCACACAAGCCCACAGCCTGGTTCCTGCTCAGTGCTGCAGCAGCAATCCTCAGCAGATGCTCCAAGGACTCTGTTCACAGCCTGCCCTCAGGCTCCAGGCTCAAGAAGGTCTAAGAATTGCCTGGAGGCTTTGTGTGCCAGAGTTCAGTTGAGTGACTCTCACTCCTGCTCCTGAAGAGCTTCTGCCCTTGCCAGAACATAAGGACAGCTCTGAGTCAAGAAGCAAAGAGCAGCCCAGAGCAGAACACCTTGTGAGGCCCAGCTGGCACCAAGCAGGATGGCTGAGCTGCAGAGCCAACCACCTGTGCCTTTGTGCCAGGGGTACCTGAGCACTGCCTGCAGCTGCTGGCACTGCCCCTGCTGAACTGCCAGAGCAGGCCAGGAGGGAAAGAGATCTCCTAAGAAAATGGCAGCTGCAAAGAATGTCCTGCTTGACAGACAAGCAGCTAGGGGAAAAGCTGGCCAGGAGCTCAGAGAATCACAGACTGCTAGGGGCTGGCAGGGACCTCTGGAGAGCAGCCAGTGCAGCAGCAGCCAGAGCAGCAGCAGCCAGAGCAGGTCCCACAGGAATGCAGCCAGCTGGCTTTGGAAAGGCTCCAGAGAAAGAGACTCCACCACCTCTCTGGGCAGCCTGCTCCAGGCCTCCAGCACCCTCACCCCAAACAAGTGTCTCCTCCTGTGGAGGTGGCAGCTCCTGTGCTCCAATTGGTGCCTCCTCTTCCCTGGCCTAGCCCTGGGCACCACTGAGAAGAGCCTGGCACCTCCAGCTGACTCCCAGCCCTCAGATATGGATAGACAGTGAGCAGGTCCCCTCTCAGCCTTCTCCTTGCCAGACTAAAGAGCTCTCAGTCTTTCTTCAGCACAGAGATGGTCCAGTCCCCTCCTCATCCTCCTAGCTCTCTGCTGGGCTCTGTGGCAGTTTGAGGCTGCTTGCCTTGAAGAACTGCAAAGCTCCAGCAGCTAGAAAGGTCCAGGAGGTGTCCCACAAAGTGTCACCTCTGGATTCCATGCCCAGGAGTCCTGCCCCCCTGGAACACTGCCTGCAAAGCTCCTTTCTTCCCTTTTCCCTTCCTCTCTCCTCCTGGGAAGATGTGCAGGTTCTTAGCTGAGGCCTGCTCAGCATTGGTGCTTCTGCCAAGCAGGCCTGGAGCAGCTGAACTGGGGCCTGGAGCTGCCAGGCTGAATCTTGTGCTGCGGCACAAGCGGTGGGGGAAGGGAGGGGAGAGAGGCAGTGGCAGGGAGGGGGCCGTGGAAGCCTGGGGGTGGGTGGCCTGGTAGAGAGAGAGGTCTGTGTGAAGCTTTGGCTTCAGGAGCTTCTGTGTGGAGCCCAGAGCAGGGATTTCTGTCTATTTGCTCTGCACTACAGCCCTGGAGCAGTGGAGTTTGTGAGCAGCCTCTCCAGTGCAACTTCCCCATCCTATCCCCTCCTCTCTGGGAGCCCAAGCCCTTCTCTTGCCCCTTGTGCAGCAACAGAGCAAGCTGCCTGCTCCTGAAAGCACCCCAGGCTCTCTCCAGCAGATCCCTGTCCCTCCTGACCTGGGCAGAGGCAAACCCACACCTGGGAACAAAGCTCCCTGAGCAATGCTGCTGGCTTGGCTCAGGCCCCGAGGCCTGGCAGCACAGGAACAAGGGCACTCCTGAGCCACACAGGAGGAGGTTGCTAAGAGGATGTCTGGGGGGGCTGCACAGCTGCCTCCAGAGGAAGTCAGCCTTGGCTCAGAGCAGTTGAAGTGCAACCCAGTTGTAAAAACACCAGAGGGGGAAAAGCAGCCAGGCAGAAACTGCTGGGAAAGTCTGCCCTGGAGTCAGCTCTCCTGCTCCAGGCACCAGGGCATGGCAGTGATCAGCGCTCCCTTGGCAGCTGAGAGCTGGCCCAGCAGCAGCCTTTAGCAGGCCAGGCTTACCTAGCTTGTGTCCAAGGGAAAACTAAGCCCATGGCTGCTCCCCCTTAAGCCCAGGAGGGGCAGGAAGAAGCCAAAGGAACCCTGCCTGCTGTGGGCACTTGAGAAACAAAGCCAGAGAGCCAAAGAGAAACCCCTGTGGAAAGAGAGCAGGAGAAAGCTGGAAGACAGCTGAAGGCAGAGCTGAGAGAACACAGCCCAGGCAGTGCCAGCTGAATACCTCTTGGCAGGATGTCCTGGGTGGACAGGACTAGGCCCAAAACAGGTTTCAGTCAGAGCCCCAAGAAGCTGGGGGAGACAGACCAAAGGAAAGATGTCCCAGCACAAAGCTAGCCAAAGCTGTTTGGCAGGGATCCTGACCACTCAGCGCTGTGCTGATGCCCAGCAGGGGATGGGCTAAGTTTCCAATCGCTTCTCTGCCAGGGCTCAGTTGTGTTTCACAGCAGCAGTTCAACAGAGAGCTTCTTCAGTCACCCGGCCCCTGTTTGCCTTTGCCTCTGGCTCCTCTTCAGCCAGCCAGGTGTGTGCCACTCGCCCATCCCCCTGCACCAGCATCCCCTACCTGTACTCCAGTTTCACTTTCAGTGTCAGGCACCGTGCTTGGGTCCTGTTTGTACTGTTCCTTGGCTTTACAGAATTATACCCAGCACAGAGTTCTGGGTGATAAACTTTCCTGCCCGCTGCTCCCAACCCCAGGTCTGGGCCTGACTCACAATCTCCGGCCTGAATATTGCTTCACAGTGTCACAGGATCACCAAGGTTGGAAGAGACCTCAAGGATCATCCAGTCCAGCCTGTCACCACAGACCCCATGACTAGACCATGGCACCAAGTGCCACATCCAATCCCCTCTTACTATGGTAGAGCCAAACACTGCATGGTTGGAAACTCATCCCGTACCTCCTGCTACTGCACCTAACACCATTCTTGGTCTGGAGAGACAAATCCTGTGGAGACATGGAACTCCAGAGAGGATTGAGTCAGACAACAGAACTCACTTCAAAAACAATCTTGTGAAGAACTGGGCCACAGAGCAGGCATGGAGTGGATATTCCACATCCCCTACTCTGCACCAGCTGCAGGGAAGATTGAGCACTACAATAGTTTGCTGAAGACCACTCTGGGAGAAACATCTAGCAGCAGCAACCTGGCTGGTAAATAGCAGAGGCTCAGTGAATGGAGCTGGACCTGCACACTCAGGTTTGTCCCGAAAGGTAGAAGGTGATAGAGTTCCTGTTGTTAGAGAAAAGGATCTGTTAGGCAAAACTCTTTGGATATTTTCTCCTTCAGGAGAGGCCAAACCTGTCTAAGGGGTGGTTTCTGCTGAAGGTCCTGGTCACACTTATTGGGTAATGCAAGAGAATGGAGAAATTCAGTGCATTCCCCAAAGAAATCCAACTTTAGCTGAGAGAGTTTCAATTCAGAGTGCTGTACAGATACAACCTTGTGCCCAAAGGAGTAATCCATGAGGCATCTACGGAGCACGAACCCTAAGAGCCCTGAGAGCCCTGAGTCACCTGAGAGTCCCTGCTCCTTTTCTTTGCTGCAATGCAGAGAGACAAACTGTTTTCTGTTTTCTTGGTGCCTGGTTTCTGGACTCCTGAATCATCTCCATCGGAAAGTATCCAGAATGGACTGTGAACTTTATTTACTCATTGTAGCTGTTGTTTTAGATGAGATGGATAGTATTAGCAGCCACTGGAATTGTTTAGAAGGGGTGGAGCTCAGTGTGGTGAAGGCACATTATGCCCAGAATTATGCCCAGATACTGAAACCTGTCCCAGCATGCGGACAAGTTCCCTCTCCTTTCATGAGGGGAACAAAGGCCGAGGCAGCACAGCCCACCGCACACACCCATGGCAGGGGATGCTGGTGCTAATACCAAGTATGGCATCATTCTAGCTTCATGCTTCCTGTAGGCTGCAGCCGATTGTTTACGGCATGCCCATTGGCCAAGTCTAGCCGCAAGAAACCTCTAAGTATTACCCCAACTTGTAAATACGTTGCCCTCTTTCACTTTGCTCTCTCTCCTTGCTCCAGCCTAACCTCATGCCATAGCCTTGCTCTTAAGCCTGCATCCAGGCAGGCCTGTTGAGCCTTGGCCCTGAGAGTATCTCCAGAGGAGTGACATACGCTGAGCGCCTGAGAAGCTACAGCCTTGTATTACCAGTCTCACAGGCCGGAAGACCCTGCCATGTCTTCAAGAGGACTGGACCCCTGAGGGTAAGATCTGCCCAGTTGCCAGGGAAGAGACTAGCCGAGTCCAGCAGTCCAAACATCTGCCTCAGCCTTAAGCAGCAGACTAACAAGCTGCACAACCCTGGGTGTCAGCCCAGTGACAGCAGACTGCTACAACAAAGGACACAGTGAATCTTCCCCCGTGCTTTCCACTTACTCATTAACATTTGGGTCAAAGCACCCACGTCTAGCAAAGTCACCTCTGATGCATTGTAATGTCTCTCTCTAGAATTAGGCAGCTGCCAATGTCCCATCAACCCGCCATCTGGTGGACAAGCGGTGGAATTGCACCCTTCTTTAGATTCATAGAAATTAACTCTGTAAATATTCCAATGGAGTCCAAATGATAAATACTAAACCACTTCTGGGATGTATTGCACAGCTGTGCACTAGAATATGTACATCAAATAGTGGTTATTAATTATTTTAATAATTAATACAATTAATATTTCTGTGTTTCATATTAATTAACAACCTCTTCATCACACTCTGAGCCAGTGACAACAGCGCTGAGGAAAATCTGCACCTCACGGCTGCTGTTCTCCAAGACAGTGTGAGCTGGTTCTACCTCTGGCTCCAGCACCTGCAAAGAGAAGAGAAGAGTCACTGAGCAGGGCCCTGAGTGCCAGGCTGATCAGGGAGCCTCCAACAGCAGCCACACAGAGGGGCTAGGAAGGACATTCCCATGGCTCATCCCATGAAGACGGCAGCAGGAGACCCTTCTGCTGTAGGCTGTGTGTCACCTGCTGACCAAAGCCAGCAGCGCCAGCACTGCAAGCACACACGTGGGAACTGCCACTGGGTACCAGTGCCTGACCTTGCTTTTCCTGGCCCCTATAAACCTAGCGGCCTCCAGTTTCCCTCCTGGAGGCTGTGGGTGGAGAACCCCAAGAATGAACAGCTCCGGAAACACTTTTTAGGACAAAGGACTTTCCGGAGAGATGTCTGGTGTGGGGCAGCCACCACACTGCTGGGGGCTGGGAAGGGGCATTCGGGGCTGGGAGTGAACTCATTTGGAAAGTCTCTGACTGCTCTGCCTCTGCTAGGCAAAACGATTTGGGTTCCAGGTCTTGCAGTGGTTCAGCAGCTGGGGCAGAGCCATCACCCAAGAGAAGTGTGTTGGGCAAGGAAAGTCAAAGCAGAAGCTGCTGCTGAGATCCCCACAGCCAACAGCAGAGGGTGTTGGAGTTGGAAAAGACCTGGATGATTGTCGAGTCCAACCATCAGCCCTGCTCTCCAGACCCTTGGCCAGCTTTGCTGCCTTGCTCAGTGCAGACAACGCTCAAAGCTCAGCCCCAGGGTGCTGGGGGGCTCCGCAGCACACACAGCAGAGTGCTGCTACTGCTGCTCTGCAGCCAAAACAAGAAGCAGGGGATTCAACTCCTTGGGAGTTCAAAGGCACTGAATCTAAACCAGATCTGAACTCCAGGGAATGGAGATCTGCTCAGTGCTGACCAACAGCTCAAGTGGGGGGCAGGAGGTTGGGGGGCAAGAGGATGAGGCCAGACTCTTTTCTCAGTCATGCCCAGTGACAGGAGAAGAAGCAAGGGGCACAAACTGGAGCCCAGGAGGTTCCATCTGACCAGGAGGAGAAGATTCTTTGCTGTGAGGGTGCTGGAGGCCTGGAGCAGGCTGCCCAGAGAGGCTGTGGAGTCTCCTTCTCTGCAGAGATCTCAACCCCCCCTGGTTATTGTGACCCTGGGCAAGCTGCTGGGGGTGTCCCTGCTTTAGCAGGGCGTTGAGACTGGATGACCTCCAGAGGTCCCTTCCAACCCCCACCATGCTGTGCAAGTGGGTTCAAAACTGTGAGCTCCCATCCAACACAGACTGCAACACTTCAGCTCTTGGTTTAGGGTTGGCCTCTCTTGTCCAAGAGACTTCCCCATCTTGTCTGAGCCCTCAGATCCCTCAGCAGCATCCTTTCCTCTAGCACATCCTGCTGGTTCCCATTCAGGGATGGATTCACTGTCAGGAGGAGCAGCTCAGCCAGCAGAGATGGAGATCTGCTGCCATCAGCAGACCTTCCTGTGGCAGCTCAGGGAGCTTTTGCTGCTGTGCTTCTCACCTTCTTCTTGACAGGCCAGGTGGCACCTGGGGCCCTTGTGGTATCCACCCACTTGATGGCCTGCAGGCTGTCATCCCAGTCAGGGACCTCCTCTGGTGGCAGCTGGAAGGAGATCCTGGACACCTGACACTTCACTGGGTGCTTTTTAAAGGTGACCTCAACTTCTGATTGCAAAGTCACTGTGATGTCCTTCACACAGCCAGCATGGAGGTGTCCCACCTAGGGAGAAGCAGAGAGCCAAGACCAACCTGGGATCACTGGCAAGGGATCACAGGCTGTGGGCATGGGGAGCAGCTGTGCCAGCAACACCTCTGTGAGGAGAGGCTGAGAGCCTGGGGAAGAGCAGCCTGAGAGACAATCTCTCAAAGCTTATCAAGAGCTAGAAGGTGGGGCACAAGAGGATGGGGCCAGACTCCTCTCAGTGGTGCCCAGGGACAGGGCAAGGGGCACAAACTGGAACCAAGGAGGTTCCATCTGAGCCAGAGGAGAAAATTCCTTGCTGTGAGGGTGCTGGAGCCCTGGAGCAGGCTGCCCAAAGAGGTTGTGGAGTCTCCTCCTCTGCAGAGATTCAAACACACCCCCCCGGCCATTGTGATCCTGGGCAAGCTGCTGTGGGTGCCCTGCTTTGGCAGGGGGGTTGCACTAGATGACTCCCAGAGGTCCCTTCCAACTCCCACCATGCTGGGATTGTGTCAAACTGCATCTTACTGAGGATTTATCTGGGTTTTGATGGAGAAGAACACCACCAAAAGATGCCATGTCCCACAACACGGAGCTCTTCTAGCCCCAGCAAAGCCAGGGATGGCATCTCCTAGGTGGCACTGAAAGGGGTTCTCACTGCTCCATGGTGGCTCCCAGAAAGCTGCCAGGCAGGGTCTGAGCAGCAGGGAAAAGCAGAGACAACCAAGCTCACCTGGGGGCAGAAGTGGAAGGGAGGCTCAGGCAGCCACTGGAAGCGCAGGGCCTGCCCCCTGCTGCGGTTGGCGATGGTGAAGGTCACGGTGCAGGGGGTGCCAACGGGACAGAACCCAAACTGGATGTGATCCCCTGGGTCAGCTGTTGGCAATGAGAGAGAGAGCTCTCAGCATGAGGGGAGAGCCCTCTGCCCCCCACAGACACACAGGACTCCAGCTCTACCTTCTCCAAGCCTTCCTTCCCCTGGGACATGCAGCCCAGGACATGTCTGGGCCTGGGCTGAGATCACAGCGCCAGCTCACCTCCAGATCTGCACCTTCCAGCACCCCCAAGTCCTTCTCTGCAGGGCTGCTCTGGGCCCAGCATGGACCCCTGAGGGACACCAGTCTCCATCTGGACATTGAGCTGTTGATCACTATCCTCTGGCTGTGACTATCCAACCAATTCCTTAGCCACCAAGCAGTCCACCCAGAGAGGACACAAATGATCAGATGTGCTCTTCACAGCACCCCATGGGCTGGCAGACCTCCTTTTAGAGCTCCTCAATCAAAAGCTGCTTCCTTTGAGCCCTCCCTGCTGGCCTGCAAACTTCTCCCTTGACAGGGCACCTGCCCTGGGGCTCCCAAGCAAGGCTGCTCTGCAGGCTACAAAAGGTGACAGCAGCTGGCTGCTAAATCTGGGCCAGCCCTGTGCTGCCACAAGGTGTGCCCAGCCCTGGAGGTTCCTTGCTACACCCTGGCAGCCTCTCCTCTTACCCTCCAGGCTGTCCTTCTCCAGGCTGCTCTCAGGGAGCTTCTGCTCCTCCCTGTCTGCCACTAGTCCCTGCATGTTGTCCAGGGTGAAGTCATCTTCATAGCCTTCCCCCAGCAGCCTGATGGTGGTCTCAGAGGGGTTGTCCAGCACGGACAGGTGGAGCTTCCCTTCCAGGCGTTGGGCCAGGGTGGGCTTGAAAACCACCTCAAACTCTGCTGTCTGCCCATGCTGCAGGAGCAGGGAAGCAGTGTGGGGCTTCCTCTCTGCACAGAGATGGACACCAGGGACAGGTGAGGCACTGCAAACATTTCCATGCTCCAGAAAAGGAACAGGAGCTTGAAAAACAGCTGTCTCTAAGCACAGCCTGGCTCACCAGTGCTTCCAGACCCTCCTCCCATGGTCACAAAGCTGTGACACTACCAGGGCCATCCCTGTTAGTTGTCTTAAGCTCAGCTCAGTGCTCAGCCCTGGCTCAAACTGCAGCCAGATAGCTCCTGCCTTAAGCAGAGCTGAGTCAGAGTGCTTTGGGCTTTTGCTGGCTGGCTGTGAGCTCAGGGGCAGCCTCCCTTCAGGCTGGGGACTCCCCATATGCAGCACAGACCTCAGATGCTCCACTGAAGTGGTGTTACACCCCCCAGGACTCAACCCACCACCTCCATAAGAATGGAAAAGCTTCCTAGAGCTTGCCAGGTAGAAATCAACCCTGCAAAGAGTCCATGTGCAAAAGCCCCAGGGAGCCCCAGGACACAAGCTCTGGCCAACAGCTGCTTGCTGCTTGGCCAAGCCAGCAGCAGGACACAAGTTTTCCCTCTGTGAGTGAGCACATTTCATGGGGGATGAATTCACCTTCCCCAGCAGAGTCCTTCATGCCCACAGCTTGGTAGAGGCATTTGGTGCTGGGCCTGGTTTTCAAGAAGAAAACTCCCTCTTCATCCAGCAGGTCCAGCAGCACCTGGGAAAAGAGCAGGACCAGACTGGGGTGGGCACAGCATGGCCCAGGGCCTGAGCCCACACTGCTGCTGTTCCACCACGGGCAGCCCAGCACGCTGCCCCCCTTCCAACACAGCTCTGAGCACAAGGCTGGAGCGAAACCAGCCCAAAGCCAGGCATCCAGAGACACTGGGAGGGGATGGAAACAGAAGCAGGCAGGACAGGAAGGCTCCAGCCTGACTCTCTGAGTTGTGTTTCCCTGAGAAGGTCCCAAAATCCCCTTTCCCAGAGGAACTCCCTTCCTGGCAAGCAGAAGTCAGCCAGGGGCTTCCAACAGACTTTCTGAGGCCCCTTCCCAGGCTGTTCCCTGAGGCAGGGAAAACACAAAGCCCAGGGCTGGCTCAAGGCTGGCAAGGACAGCAGCAGAGCTTGCAAAGGAGGTGGAGGCAAAAGTGAAGGGCTGCTGAGGCACGAGCCTCTGCCCACTGCTTTGCCACAGCAGAAGCTCAGGAGGTCGTCCTCCTGCCACAGAGGGGCTCTGAGCACAAGCCAAGGCTTTCCTTTGGGCTCCAAGGGCACCTGCAGAGCAGTGGGGCCCCTGCCCACCCTCACCGGCTGCGCTGGGCCCTCTCCTGCCCAGCAGCAGCCTTGTTCCCAGAGCAGAGCTCCCTCAGCAGCTGCTCACCTGGGCAGGGACAGGGCCAGAGTTCTGCAGGACCAGGGGCAGCTTCTCCCAGGCCCCCAGCAGGAGCCTCCTGAAGAGCAGCAGGGGGTTCCCTCTCCTGTCCTTCAGCGCCGGGCGCAGGACCCTCACCTCCGGCAGCTTCCCCTCGCCGCTGATCTCAAAGCTCAGGCTCTGTGCTCTCACTGCTGCAGGGCTGCAGGAGAGGGGCAGCAGAGCCACTGCTCACTTGGCAAGCAGTGGAGCCAGGGCCACCTGCTGCATTTCCCCTGCCTGGGGCTCCTGGCCCCCAGGACACAGCTCCCCCTTGCCCCTCTCCTCCCAGTCCCATCCAAGAGGAATCTGCTCTGCAGAGCCAGAGCCTCCCAGAGCACCAGTTCAAACCATTTCACTCAGAGGAGCCCTGCAGGGCAGCAGAGACATGAGGAGGTGACAGAGGCCATGGGGCAGGTTCCCTGGCTGTGCTGAGGTGAGACAGAAGCAAGGAGCATGAGCAGAGCATGGAAAAGTCTCCAAGGCAGAAGGGGCAAATCAGTGACCCCAGCAGGGAAGGTGATCTCCACAGAGGCTCAGAGCAGGAATTGCTCCTTAGGGCAGCAGACTGATGGATCCAGTCCCAGCTCAGCTACTAAAGGGCTGGGCAAGGGCAAGGCAGGCCCAGGACACACACAGGGCCTAGGGCAGAAGAGCTGGGGTCTTTTAGAGGGGATCCAATGGCTCCTTTAGCATCAAAGATCTTCATGCACCCCAGGAGATCCACCAGATCACCTCCTGAGCACAGGAACAAGGAGGCAACAAGGGCAGCTGGCTCAGGGCATGGAAACAATCCTCTGTCCTTGGCATTCTCCAGCTCAGCTGAAGCTGCACACAGCTCCATTGCTTCCTGATTCATCCACTCCCTGTTGGCTCCTTGGCATCAGAGAATCCTGGAATGCTTTGGCTTGGAAGGGACCTTGAAAGCTCATCCAGTCCAAGCCCCCTGCAGGCAGCAGGGCCCTTGGCAACTCCAGCAGTTTGCTCAGAGCCCCAGCCAACTTGACCTGGCATGGTTCCAAGCATGGGGCATTCCCCACCTCTCTGGGCACCCTGGGCCAGTGTCAGTGTCCCACTGCCCTCACAGGCACTGCTGCAGGCTACAGCAGGGCACTGACTCCCCGGCTCTGCTGGATCTCGCAGCTACAGCTTCTGAGTTCTCTGCAGCATCTCTGTCAGCAGGAGAGGCTGAGAGCCCTGGGGCTGCTGAGCCTGGAGAAGGGCAGCCCCAGAGGGGCTCCTGGAGGTGAGGGTGCTGGAGCCCTGGAGCAGGCTGCCCAGAGAGCTTGGGGAGTCTTCTCTGCAGAGATTCCACAGTCCCCTGGCCATGGGGATCCTGGGCAAGCTGCTGTGGGTGCCCTGCTCAGGCAGGGGGTGGGGCTGGATGATCCCTAGAGCTCCCTTCCAAGCCCCTCCCTGCTGGGATGCTGTAACGCTGAGTACTCTACCCCAGGCTACTCAAAGAGCTAGAAGCTCTCAGGAAGGTCCCCTCCCAAGCTCTCCTGAGGTGAGTTACCTTGTGTGGACATCGAGGGAGGCCTCAAAAGTGCAATGGTAGCTCTTCACCTTCCGTGGAGTGAAGGTGACCGTGGCAAAGGCCTGGGAGCAGCTGGGCACGGACAGCCGGACAGGATCCACCTCAAACACCTGGCCAGAGTGGCTCTTCAGCTTGGGGAAGCCCAGAGAAGGCTGTTAGGAGGAAACTTTTCTCCATGTGCTGCTGTCTCACCCATACAAGGATCATGAGGAACAGCCCCAGACAGTGTGGCCCCCTTCTGGCTTCCCTAGACAGGCTCCGTCTGTCTCGGGGGGGAATCCAAAGCAGTGCTGCCCCAGGGGGCTGCCATCAAGCCCAGGAGTGCAAAGCTTGCTTTCAGCACTGCTCAGACCTCCAGCACACATGGGAAGTGGGGACTGCATGGAGAACCCTGCAAAGAACCTGCCCCTGGCCTTTAAAGAGAAGGGGCAAAGAGCAGGGAGCCTAAGGAAAGCAGAGAATGGCTTTGGTTGGAAGAGACCTTTAGGATCATCAAGTCCAACTCTAAGCCCAGCACTGCCAGGTCACCACCAAACCATGGCCCTCAGCACCACAGCTCTGAAATCCCTCTAGAGATGGGGCTCCACCTCTGCCCTGGGCAGCCTGGGCCAGGCCTTGACAACCCTCAAGGGAAAGAAATTGCTCCTCATGTCCAACCTAACCCTCCCCTGGCACAACCTGAGGCCATGTCCTCTTGTCCTAGCACTTATTCCTTTTGAGAGGAGACCAAGCCCACCCCAAAAGGGTCTGCTTGGAGCCCTGGCTCAAAGCTGAGGAAAAGCTCCTCCTCTGCCTGTGCTTCCAAGAGATGTTCAGAAGGGCTCAGGTCTCACTCCAAAGCCCCAGGGGCCTGGAGCTAAAACCTTGCCTGAGACACACTGAATGCAGCCCAGCTCTCACCTGCCCTGAGCTGCACTAGGCTGGGCAAAAGGAAGCAAGGAAGCTGGAGAACAAGGCAGATGCCACACAGCCTTCAGAGACTCCCCAAGGCCTCCTGTTCTTACCTTGCTGGGGCTGGGTTTGCTGGAGAGGAGCACATGGCAGGGGATTCTGTTCACATTGCAGATCTTGAAGCGTGCCGTGGCCTGGTGCCCAACCAGGACGTTGGTGAAGATGAACTTGTTCTCATCTGTGAGGAACACCCCCTGCTGCTCCTGCACTGTCTGGAGGACCTGGCAGAGGTTGCTGCTGCTGCAGATCTGATGCCCCTCAAAGATGGCCTCAAGGTCATCAGCCACGAATGCTGTGAGCAGAGCAGAGGGAGGGCTGAGGATGGAGAATCCTTCCTGCTGACCTGCCCTGCCCCTGCTGGCCTCTGAGAAGCTCTTTCTGCCCAGGGAGCTGCAAACCCCAGCCTTGGGTGGGGGAGCTGCCTGTGAGGATGGAGCTCAGGCACCCTCAGTCTGAAAGGGTTTCTTTTGATCCTTCCATGCATCCCTCCCAGCCTCTCCCACTGGTGGGCTTGGCAAGAACCTCTGAGGATTGGCAGAGAGATGCAACGTCAGGCTCAGGCTGTCTGCTCTGTCCCAGGACTGAGGCTGGGTGCCGAGCAGCAGCAGCCTGGCCACAGGAACCCGTGGGCAGCACTCACCTGGAAGGCAGGACTCGGCCAGCAGGGTGTAGGGGATGCCAAGAGGGTTGTCCCTGGGGTCTCTGTTGCTGATGTCGATGAGCAGCTGCTCCTGGCACGGCCCTGGCAGCTCCGCAGCACAATCTACTGTCACCAGCTGCTGCTCCCCAGGAAGGATGGAGCCAAAGGCAGGGGACACTGTGAACATGCCCAGGGTGAGGCGAGCCTGCAGAAAGAGTCCCAGCAGAGGCTGATGGCAAACAGCCTCACTCTGAGCATCCCAGCAAGGAGGACCCTGGGCCTTGGCCTCCAGCTGGGCCCAGGGCAGGCAGGGATGACACCACGGCCCAGAGCACAACCCAGGATGAGAGGAACAAGCTAAGGAGATGTGCAGGCCTAGCCTGAGTGGCTTAGAGAAAGGAGTTGGGCTGTAAAGGGTGAAGGTGGGAGCTGGGGTCCTTCAGCCTCCAATGTGAAACAGGAGAGCAGAGAGAACTGTGAGAAACCATCAGAGAGGAGAGCAGACTGGGCAGAAGGCAAGGCAAGGTCATCTCCTGTCCCTGGACTGGGAGTTCAGCAGGGACACTCCACAGCTGTGGCACTCACAGCCTTATTTTGGCCAGCAGCTCCCAGGTACAGATCCCTTCCCCTTGGCCCCACAGCTCCAGGGCTGAGCAAGAGCACAGCATTGAGCAGCTCCTTCCTCTGCTCATGGCTGGCAGAGGATGGGTCTCCCCCATGCAGCCCCTGTCCCATGCCGTGGGCACAAGCCCCCAGCCTGGGCACAGCAGGGGAGGAGCCTGTCCTGGGGAGCAGGAGCCACCCACCTTCACGGAGGGCTTGGTTTCCTTTGGCAGCAAGGGCTTGCTCTGCTTGGCTGCAGCAGACCTTCCACTGGAGCTCCCCTGCTTGTGGGAGTCGGAGAACTTCCTTTGATGTGCACCCAGAGGAGAGAGCAGAGAGCATCCCTCAGGCTGAGCTCCTCCTGCCCTTCTCCACAGCCAAACCTTCCTCCCCAGGGAAGAAAGTCCTCCTGCTCTTCACAGCCCCCTGCACCACCTGTGGCTGTAGCTGATGGGCAGATGGGCTCCAGCAGCAGCTGCATGAGGATGAGCAGGAGGATTCTCTGGCATCTCTCTCCTCCCTGCTCACAAGCCAACTGCACAGGCAGACAATAACCCAGGGCTCACAGAACATGGACTTGTTTAGTTGGGAGAGACCTTTAAGGTCAGCAAGGCCAAGACTGACCCCAGCACTACAGGTCACCACTAAGCCATGGCCCTCAGCACCACACCTCACAGAGTCACAGAGGTGCTGGGGCTGGAACAGACCAAGCACCACATCTAAACGACCTTCAAACACACCCAGGCTTGGTGACTCCACCACCTCCCTGGGCAGCACATTCCTCTCCTGACCACTCTTGCTGGGACACAGTTTTTCCTAATGCCCAGTCTGAACCTACCCAGTCACAGCTTGAGGCTATTCCCTCTTTCCCTGTCACTAATTACCTGTGAGAGGAGACCAGCACCAACCTCTCCACAGCTCTGAAACCCCTCCAGCAGCAGGCACTCCACCACTGCCCTGGGCAGTCTGGGCCAGGCCTTGACAAGCCTCAAGGGGAAGAAATTGTTCTTCATGTGCAGCCTAACCCTCCCCTGGCACAACTTGAGGCTGTGTCCTCTTGTCCTAGCAGTTATTCCTTGGGAGAAAAGACTAACCTCACCTGGCTCCAGCCTCCCTTCAGGGAGTTGTAGAGAGCCAGAAGGGCTTCCCTCAGCCTCCTCTTCTCCAGGCTAAACAATGCTAGGTGCCTCAGCTGCTCCTCACAGCCCATGTGCTCCAGACCCTTCCCCAGCTTTGTTGTCCTTCCCTGGCCACCTTCCAGCACCTCAATGCTCTTGGAGTAAGGGGCCCAAACCTGGCCCCCGGACTCACAGTGCAGCCTGCTTGTGTGTCCTGGCTGCCTGCCACACGCCAGCCCTGCTGTGGGGCCTCCTCCAGCAGGAAGGTTGCTGCAGGCCTTCTCACCTTTTCTTTGTGGGCTCAGCTGCAGCCTGCTCTGCTCTGCAGATGAGGAACTGGAAGGGCAGGAGGCCTCTGTTCTGCAGCAGGAAGCTGCAGGCCCTCCTGGTGCCGCTGGCCATGGCCCCGCAGTCGAGCAGCGCCGCAGGGCTGATGCTGTACTGGCTGAAGACAGCTCTGGCTGAGAGCCTCACTGGGATGCTGGCAATGGGCTCCCCTCCTGCCCTCAGCTTGGGCTCCAGCACCTGCAACCAGGGCAGGCCTTGGTAAATCCAGCAGAGCCCAACCTCTGGCTCTGGCCTGTGGCCACAGCCCAGGTGCCCATCAGCTCATCCCCCTGCTCTGAAGTCCTTCTCCAGAACTGCATTTTCAGCCCCTCTTAGAATCATGGAATGGGTTGGCTTGGAGGAGTCATTGCTTCCATTTTCCTGCAGTCAGCAGGAACACCTGAGGGCAGAGCAGGTGCTTCAGAGCTCCAAACAACCTGACCTGCAGTGCTTCCAGTGATGGGGCAATGACCACCTCCCTGGCCAAGCTGGGCCAGGCTGGCACCACCCTCAGTGTCAGACATTTCTTCCTCCTATCCAGGCTGAATCTTCCTCTTTTAGTTTCAAACCATCACCCCTTGTCCTGTCCCAGCAGGCCCTGATCCAAAGTCTCTCCCCAGCTTTTGGATTGGCCCCCTCCAGCACTGGAAGGGCCAGAGCTGGCTTCTGAAAGCCTTTGCTGTGTGCAAATAACAGAAGGTTCCCCAGCTAAAGCTTGCTTTCCAGCACAGCCATGTCCTCCTGACCCCCTCAGCCCAGCTGTGCTCACCCTGCCTGCCCCAGGCAGCTCACCTGGCACAGCAGGATGGCTTTGTCCTCAATGCTGATCTCCCTCTGGGGGTGGAAGAGCAGCTGGACACGGACAGGACGCTCAGAGGCAGGCAGCAGGCCCTGCTGGGGCTGCACAGTGAGGTGGGAGGCCAGGTCACGGCTTCCGGGGTCTGTGGGGCGCAGCCTGAACCTGGGGAGGGAAGGAGAAGAAGATCTCTGCAGTGAACAGCCCAGGGGCCAGCAGCACAGCCAGGACCTGGCATGGGACCAGTAAAAACCAACCAAAGAATTCTGCTGTGCTTAGGAGCCCCAGGCCCTGGCAGAGCCAGGCAGTGCTGAGTGCTGGCAGCTCCCCTCCACCCCCAGCGTTTTCATTCCTGCTCTGAAGAGTCTCCTGAAGAGAAAGGACTTAGCCCTGGAAGGACAGCAACAGAGCTCAGCAGGGACTGGCCTCAACTTCAGGGGCACAAAATCCCAGACCCCCAGCATGGGAGGGTTTGGAAAGGACCTCTGGGGATCATCTGGTGCAACCCCCCTGCTAAAGTAGGGCACCCACAGCAGCTTGCCCAGGAGCACAAGGGCCAGGGGGGGTTGGAATCTCTGCAGAGAAGGAGACTCCACAACCTCTCTGGGCAGCCTGCTCCAGGCCTCCAGCACCCTCACAGCAAAGTTTCTCCTCCTGCTCAGATGGAACTTCCTGGGTTCCAGTTTGTGCCCACTGCCCCTTGGCCTGTCCCTGGACACCACTGTCAGGAGTCTGGCTCCAACCTCTTGCCTGCCACAGGTCCTTAATCTCCTGCTGAGCATTGCTCAGCTCCCCTCTGGGGCTGCTCTTCTCTAGGCTCAGCAGCCCCAGGGCTCTCAGCCTTTGCTCCTCACAGAGCTGCTCCAGGCCCCTCAGCACCTTTCTAGTTTCTGCTGGACTCTCTCCAGTGGTTCCCTCTTGCACTGAGGAGCCCAGAGCTGGAGCCAGGACTCCAGAGGTGGTCTCCCTAGGGCAGAGGACAGGCAGAGGAGAATGTCCCCTGACCTGCTGGCCACACTCTTCTTACTGCACCCCAGAGCCCAGGGGCTCTCCTTGTGGTGCCTGCTGAGCTGTGCAGAACTGCTGGGCTGGGGCTGGATTCTCCATGCAAATGGAGCCTGGAGCTCAGGACAGTCCCAGTGGTCACACACACCATGAGGCAGCCAGCATGGGAACAGCTTCTAGCCACAGGAGCAGACTGCAGGCCTGGGCAGGTGCTGGCCCCAGGCACTCCCAGAGCAGGCAGCTGGACCAACCTGTATGCAAGCTTGCACTGCCCTTGGTTCCTCAGGGTCAGCACTTGCTTGGCACTCCCCAGGACCTCCAGGACTCCAAAGTTCACACAGCCATCTGCACCTGCAGGACACCCCCAGAGCGAGGGAAGGGATGGGGAGGATGCTGGAGCTGCTGCAGGCTGCACCCAGTCAGGAGACAGAGACTGGGAGAGCTCAGGTGGGACAAAGCTCTGCTCAGCAAGTCTCCAGCCTTGCAAGGTTTCTCTGCCTGCTTTGCTGCCCTTTGCTCTTCTTACTCAGAGAGGATCTGTAGGGCTTAGCAGCCAAGGAGCTCAGCCTCTACCTCCTTGCTTCCAAGCACAGATCAACCACTTGATGTGCTGTACTGAGCCTTCAGGAACTGCCAGCTGCTTGTTCCCACCCCTGGTGTTTCAAAGGGGCACACTTCAAGGTGTGAGAGAGGCAAGGCACTGTGTGACCTGACAGTGCTTTACTCCACACAGCTGGCAAGAGACCTGTGCCATGGATCCATGCCAGGCCTGCATTGCTGTCCCACCCCATCCCATCCCATCCCATCCCATCCCATCCCATCCCATCCCATCCCACCCCATCCCATCCCATCCCATCCCACCCCATCCCACCCCATCCCACCCCATCCCCCACTTGCCCCAGCAGTGCAATGCAGCTGAACTCCTTTGCTCTGGGGCCAGCCACTGACCTTCAGGCAGGGTGATGTTCAGAGCAACTTCGTAGGCCTCAGCCACAACTTCAATGTTCTCCACCTGAACAACACCCTGGACATTCTCTGCATCTGAAACCTGAGGCAGCAAGAAGCAAACCCTAAAGTCATTCTCCTCAGTGTTCCTGCTAAACAAGAGGAGTCCTTGTCTCTAGCAGCTGTCTTTACCCAGCCTGGGAGGCAGTGTGATGTACAAACACCCACAAGAGTCCTGAGGTGTCCCAGAGCAGGTGGCAATGACAGCCAACTCTCTCTTAGCAGGCAGCAGCCTCACTGCAATGCAGCCTCTAAACCCCGGGGAACAAAGCCTTAACAGCCAGAGGAGGAGACTCCACAACCTCTCTGGGCAACCTGCTCCAGGGCTCCAGCACCCTCACACCAAAGATGTTGGAGCCTCCTGGCTTCCAGTTCCTGCCTCTTCCCCCTCGTTCTGTGCTGGCACCACTGCCTGGCTCCAGCTTCTTGCCCCCCACCCTCAGCTCTTGCTCAGCACTGAGGTATTCCTAAGCAGCATCCTTCAGTGAGGGTCCCTTGGTGCTAAGGGCCCAGACAATGTGGGCTCAAAGGAATCTCCTCAGGGCTCATCCTTTGGCCCTCTTTGCCTTCAGACACAGCCTCCATCCCCCAGGGCCCACAGCACTCTGCCCAGCTCTGCCAGGCAGGGCCCTGTCCCCTCACCTCCAAGCGGAGCTTCTTCTCCACGCCGAGAGCCTTGGTGCTCCTGAAGCACAGCTGCACGGCCAGCTCCGAGCGGGGCCCGACCGTGCCCTGCCTCTGCGACACCGAGAAGCCCTCGCCGAGGCTCTCCAGCCCGCTGAGCCTCCAGGCCACCGGCAGGGGGCAGCTGTTCCGCAGCAGCAGGCTCCTGCTGTGCTCGCTGCGGAGACACCAAGGCTCAGTGCCAGCTGCTGAGGGGCACAGCGGCAGCCCTGCCGCTGGCAGCAGCCCTCCCCATGGGGCTGAAACCACCCTGCAGGTTTTGCTCTTTGCCACAAGCCTGAGAGGGGAGGCCCCTAGGGAGAGCTTGGTGGCAGAAGGGGATCCAACAGCAGGCAGAGCCAGAGCCAGAGCCACTCTCTCTGCACCAGCAGAGGAGAAGCAAATGCATCAGGGCACCCACTGCTGGGGGGCTAGAGCTGGGGACTGTCATGGGACATCCCAGCCAGCAAGGAACGGTGAGCAAGAGGCTGGCAAGTGCTGGGAGCAAGAGGGCTGCTGGCCCAGCCTCCAAGCTGAGGAAAGGGAAGCTGCAGCAGAGCCACCCCCAGCAGAGTGCCCCTGGCCTGACTGACCTGTGCAGAAGCACCCTGTTGAAATGCAGCTGCTTGGGGCTGACCCCCAGCTTCACCTGCACCCCTTGGCAGCACAGGTGGAAGACCACTGGCTCTGGGTTGCCCTTGATGCAGCAGATGAGGCTGTCTTCCACCAGGCCAGGTGAAGTGGGGTATGCCCAGATGCTCAGCTCCTGGCCCCAGCCCCACAAAGAGAAGCACAGAAGAACATTCAGTGAGCAGGAGGGGCAGCTCCTGGGCTCTGCTGCTGCTCCCTGGCCCACCTGCCTGTCTCCTACCTGCTTCTCCTTAGGTCCCAGCTGCATGCTGGCAGGCTCCAAGAGGAAGGTGCCCCCACTGCCACCCCGCTCAAAGGAGAAGTGCACCTCTGCCTCCCAGGGGCTGACATTGCAGATGGAGAGCTGCTCGCAGTTGTCATCCTGCAGCACAGCCTTGGACCTGGCCACAGAAAGGGCAAAGGCTGCAGGGGAGCTCTGTCAAGCAGCCTGAGAGAAAGGATCATGTGGGAGGGACACCTTGCATGCTGCCTGTGTTCATTCCCTGCTTCCTTGCATGCCCAGCCCACACTTGGTGTCTCCATCCCAGAGGTGTGCACAGGCCACTTCAAGAGGCCTTCTACAAACCAGGACCTCAAAGGTGCCTGGCAAAACAGAAGCACAGCAGGCACCTGGATTCCTCCCCTCCTCTGCTGGCTTTCCCTCCCTGCAGGCTTCCCAGGAAAGTGTGGCAAGAGCTCAGCTTCTCTCTTCCAAAGCAGCCAGGAGACTGCCTGGGCCCAGCTCCTGGGTGAGCCTGAGGCTGAGGGCGGGAAAGCAAAAGGATTCCTTCCCAAGAGGAATCCCAGAGTTCACAAACACCTCCTGGTTCAGGTGTGGGACAGAGGTTGGTGGGAAAAGGTCAAAAAAAGGCAATGCCTCAGCCTGGCCAAATCCTCTTTTGGTTTGTAAACTCTTTTGATTTAACCTCCCTGGGGTGTCAGAATGCCACCAGCTCTCCAGAGCTCCCCTGCAGACAAACCTCCATTTCTAATGCTGAAAGAAGAGGGAAGTGAAAACCAGAAAGATGCCAGCAGCTACAGGGACATTATTTTAAGGCCAGACTCTATCCAGCAGTGAGGATCAGGAAAATGGAAATCCCATTTGCCCTGCCCTGCAGGTGCTTGTCCCCCAACAGCAGCTCCAACCATCAAGTCTTGCTGACACTGCAGATTTCACGGAGGGTTTCCAGTCCCTCAGCAGAAAAACTTCCTTGGCTCCTTCAGGCTGACCCACAGAGCTCCCAGCACTTGAAACAAACAGCACAAAGCTGCTGAAGCTGAGATGGGGGCTGACAAGTGACCCCAAGCTGCTTTCAGGCCGCAAGCAGCACCTGGCTCTGGCCACCAAAGCCCCCAGGGGGCAGGAAGATCAGCTCCATCCCCCCCAGCACTCCTGTGCCTGCTAGGTGCTCAAGTTGCCACAGCTGTGCTCCTTCCAAGCCACCAAACTCCCAGCTCTCTGCCCGGGCCTGCCCTGAATCGTGCCCCTGGGTGCATGTTCCTGGAAGCACAAGGTCCTGCAAGCAGCACAGCTGGGGGCTGGGCAGCACCTACCTGTCTCTTGCCTTGGCACACAGCAGCGGCCCGAAGTGGAACATCCCCGTGCTCAGGACATACTGCTTGGAGATGATGGCATCAGCTGCCTTGCTCTGCCTGCAGCGAGGAAACACCTCCCTGGCACAGAGAGAAGGAAGAGTTGGGAGATTCTCTGAGCACAAAACCTGCTCCCAAAGGCTGAACTCTTAGTGCTGGCTGAGGCACAGCACCGCTGCCCAGCTCCAAGCACGGCAAGAGATGCTGGGGGGCTCAGGCAGGTCCCAGGGGCACAAGGGGCAGAGTCTCAGCTCTGAGCTCAGGGGCAGCAGAGCGGGACGGCCCCAGGGGCCAGCCTTACCGTGGCTCCTGGCTGATGCTGGGGTACAGGCAGGTGCCCCTGCAGTGCAGCTGGTAGGGGCGCTTGGTGCCCAGCAGCTCGAAGTGCAGCCTCTGCTCAAAGCTGCCCAGCAGCGCGGAGCTGAAGTGGACCTGCAGCACCACCTGGCCCTGGGCAGGCACTACCCAGCGGTAGCTGCTGAGCCTGGCAGGGAAAGAGGAACCTTCAGGCACTGCTGAGGAGCAAAGGAGAGCAGGAGGAGCCATGGTGGAGCTGGGGTGGGAAACCTCCTTGGCAAGCTGGCCCTGAAGCAGAGGGATCCCTCCTCCCTCACAGCTCACCTGGCACAGCTCTCTGGGGGGGGCAGGGTGTCCACGTGCCTTTGGTCCCCCTCAGAGGAACGGCTGGGGGGTCCTGTGGCTGGTCCCTGGAGATCTCTCCTGCCACAGCCAGAGCTCTGCTTTCCCCTCACAGCCTCCTGGCTGCTGCTGCCTTTCTCCCTTCTCCAATGGCCTCTGGCTGGGGTGCCCTGCTCCTCTGAGGTCTTCACCCCAAAGGGAGAGAGCAAAGGGAAAGACAGCTGAGACCTGCCCTGAGAGCCAGCACTGCAGGGGAGCTCTCAGCAGAGCAGAGCACAGCACAGCACAGGGGCAAAAGCCTCTCCTTTGACCTGCTGCCCACATTGCTGGGGATCAGCCCAGGATAGGGCTTTCAGCACTCAGTGCCAGCTCCTCTCCATCTTTGCACCTCCCAGCTGAAGGTTTGAGGGGCAGAGCAGGCTTTGCTGCTGAGGCTTTGCCTCTCCTCTCAGACTGGCCCTGTGTTTCAAGCAGAGCTCTTTCTTCTGGACAGCCAGAAGGGATCTCTGCAGGCTTGGGCCCTGTCACATCTTCACTGCCCTGCCACTCTCACCCTTTTCCATCCCACCTGCCCCTTTGCCCCCACCCAGCCTGGTCCCTGTCCTGGCACCTTCACTGTGGGCACAGTGGGGACATCCACAACACTTTCAGGAGCCTCCTCCTCTTCTGGCCCTGTGGCAGCTGCTGGCAGGAGCACAAAGTGCTGGAGGACTTCTGCAGGCACCTCCCGCTTGGCTGGGCAGTGAACCACAGAGTAGACAGCAGGGGGAGGAATGGGGGGCCCTGAGGGACCCAGGCCCAGCTCATCCAGCACCTAAAGCAGAAGAGCAAACCTTGGTCATGCTCCTGTGGCCTCTATCCTCACACCTCCTGAAAGACACTGAGCTGTTAGGGAGCTCTGATTGACTGAGGTGGAGCACAGCCCTTGCTCTGCCCAGGGTGGGGAGCAGGCTCCAGAGCAGGGCCAGGACTACAGGTGGCACCTGCAGAGGAATCTCTGCCCCAAGTGACTCAGCTGAAGGGAGCAAAGCCCAGGGGCTGCCCTGGCACCCCCTTTCTCCCCAGACTGGCAGAGCAGCTGACAGGCAGGAGGCCTGCACAGAGAGCACTCCCTCTGCCCCCAGCCAAAGCACAAGGCTGCTGAGGGACAGCAGCAGCAGCCTGGAGAAGGCTCTGTGCCCTTGGCACCCGCTGGGACACAAGGCCCCAGGGCCCCCACGGGGCAGGCTCAGCACCTGAGCATTGTGGGGCCCTACCTGCTCTGCCCCTGGCAGCTTCCTGCTCTCCAGGATGGTGCTCAGCACATCTGCAGAGCTCAGCACCTCGATGTCCAAGCAGGGCACGCCGACTTCTTGCCCACTGGCTGACCCTGCTGCACCTCCCCCTTCCAGCTGAGACAACTTGGGGGCCTCAGGAGGCTTCAGTTTCTCCAGGAGCTCTTTCTCCTGCCTCTCCTGACGCTCCTTCTTTTTAGCCTTCTGCCTTCTGGGCCTGGATAAATGCTGCTGCTGATCTTCTGCTTGCTGCTGAGCTTCCTGCTTTGAAGGGGACAGCAGGACACCCTGCACCCTGTCCCAGCATGACAAAACACGTGCCACATCTTTCTGTGATGCCTCATAGGCCTTAAAGCTCAGGGCCAAGTTCTTGCTGTCAGCCTGGCCTTGCTCTTGGGCTTCTAGCTCTGAGCAGGTGTCTGCCGGGGCAAGCTTGCTCTGCTTCTTCTCATCTTCCTTGCCAGCTGCAGCAGAGTCTGGGCCCTCCTTGGCAGAGCCCTTCTTGCCTGCCTGCTCACTGACACTCAGCTGCTTGGTGCTGCTGCTGGATGTGTTGATGCTCTGGGCAGGAGGAGCAGGAGAAAGCCATCAGCATTTCAAAGCAGGACTCAAATGCTGCAGGACACTGATGATCTTTACAACAGCAGCCCAGGCATCATCTGTGCCAGGTGCTCTACAAGTCCCAGGCCAGAACACAGCTGGTACCCAGGGGAGCTCAACTGAAACCAAAGCCCTCAGTGCCAGACCCACAAGCAGTCAGCAACATAGGAGCTGCCCCAAGCCCAGCAGGAAACTCCAGAGCCCTCCTTCCTCCTGAGCACTCCTTGGGGCTCGTTTCTGGGGATGCTGAGTACCCCTGACTCTTTAGGAAGCCTGGCTGCTCACAAACACCTGGGTCCTGCTGCTCTCTCCTGCCAGGCAGGCAGGAGCAGACCCCACTTCCCAGGCAGGCCCTGGCTCAGAGCTGCAGGGCACAAGCAGGGTGGGGAGGAATGCTGGACCAAAGCCACCCAGGACTTCCCAGGGCATGTCTGGAGTTGTGTGGAGCCAGGACTCCAAGGCAGCCTGATCCCAAAAGAGCAGCTCACCCCCAGAGCTGTGGCAAAGCCCCTGGTGAAGCAGCAGCACCATCAGGCACCAGCTGTTGTTTCCCAGCACAGCCCCAGCCAGGAGCAGGCTGCCCAGCACGGCCTGGGGCTGCTGCATTCTCAACAGGGCTGCAGCTCAGCGGGAAGATCCCCAGGGCTCTTGCTCACACAGCCACCCACCTCCCTGACCAGAGGCTGCCTTTTCTGCTCTTTCTTGCTCTGCTTCCACTTCCTCAGCTCCTCTGCCTCCTTCCAGTGCTGCAGCTCCTGCTGCTGCTCCTCAAGCTCTTCAGCCAGCCGCTGCAGCGCCCTGCAGCAAGGCAAAAGGAAAACAGCTCTGAGAGTCCCCACCAGAGCCCTGGGCTCCTGCACTTCAGCCACTGACCCTGAGCCCATGCAGAGCCCTTACAACCTCTCCAGGGATCTCCCTCAAGCTGGGGAGGCTGGGAACATTCCAAGGGAGGAAAGGGGGGAGGGGGTCTGCAAGGCCAGCCCCAGTGAGGCTTTGCTGTTGGAAGGGCTAAATCCTGCTGCTGCTCCAGTAAGGTCCCCCCAGGCACCGGCCAAAGGCTGCTCCACCATCACTCCACACTGATGCCTGAAGCTCTCTCTTGATTTCCCCGAGTAAAGCAGCTGACCAAGCACTTACACCTAGTTCTCCCTGCACCAGTGCTCAGAATCAGAGACTCACAGAATCCCTTTGGATGGGAGAAATCTTTCAGATCATCAAGTCCAACCAGGAGCCCAGCACTGCCAGCTGCCCACTAACCCATGCTCCTCAGCACCACCCCCACAGGGGTTTGGCAGTCTCTCCAGGGGACTCCACTACTGGCCTGAGCAGCCTGGCCAGGCCTTGATAACCCTTTTGTGGTGAAGAAACTCTTCCTCATGTCCAACCTAAACCTCCCCAATGCAGCTTGAGGCCATTTCCTCTTGTCCTATCGCTTGGTCCTTGGGAGAAGAGACCAAACCCTGCCCCTGGCTCCAACCTCTTTTCAGGGAGCTGTAGAGAGCCAGCAGGTCTCCCCTCAGCCTCCTCTTCTCCAGGCTAAGCAATGCCAGCTCCCTAAGCTGCTCCTCACCAGCCCTGTTCTCCAGAGCCTTCCCCACCTTCATTGCCCTTCTCTGGACACACTCCAGCCCTTCAGTGTCCTTCCAAAACTGAGTCTAGGCTTGGAGCTATGGCCTCCCCAGTGCCCAGGACAGGGGGACAATCCCTTCCCTGCTCCTGCTGACCACACTATTGCTGATCCCACCCAAGATGCTCACTGATGCCAACTCTGCTCAGCTTGTCCAGCCCTTCTCCATGGGCATGGCCTGCTCCTTATGGAGGACAGCCACAGCAGTCAGAAAACAAAGGCTGCAGCAGCTCCCCTCCTGCAAAACAGGCTCTGAACAAACAGGATTCCTGCTGGAAGCCAGCTGGGACTGTGGGAAACCTGTGCTGTCTGTCCTGGGAGATGTGCCTCACACAGACCCACACCACAGCCCCTCTGCTGAGGTGAGGAAGGGCTGAAGGGGATGGGAATTAACATCATGAAATTAGAGACCCTCAGAAGCATAAGGGCAAGGCCAGCACAGAGCCCAGCTGCCTGCAGCAGGCTCTGAGCCCGAGGCCTCAGCACTAGCAGCAGGAGGAGATGTTCTCAGCTCCCTGCAGGAAGGTCTCTCCTCTGCTGGCAGCCAGGCAGGGGGAAGGCAGCATCCCTGTGCCGCTCGGCAGGGACACTTTTGGCCTCTTCTCTGGAACCTCCCCAAGCCCAACCAAGGTCCCCAGAGCAGGGACACCTTGCAGGGACACTGTGCTGGGCAGCTCCCCACAGAAGGCTTACAGACCTCTGCCTCCTCTCCCTCTGGAGCTGTCGGATCCTGCTCTCCAGCTGAGCTTTCTGCTCTTCCGTGAGGGCATCAAACTCCTCCTCCCCCAGCTCCCAGAGCTCTGCTTCCTCCCTCCTGGCCGCTTCTTCCCGCTGCCGGCCTTCAGCAGGCACCAGAGGAGAGACAGAGCAGAGCTGTGCTGGGGGAGCTGCGAGGAGCCACAGCTCTGGCCCAGCCCTGCCAGGAGCCAGCAGGGAGCTCACAGCCCTGCTCCCAGCTCCAAAGAACCCCCAAACCAGCACCAGTCTGGCACAGAGGCATGGTGCATAGCCGGCTGCTGCTCAGACATTGAGCCCCAGCAGCTTGCACCTGGGCCCAAGCTTCAGTGCTGGAGACTGAGAGAAGTCTCCCAGCCTCAGCTCTGCTGTGTTCTAAGCAACAGTGAGCTGCACCAAGGCAGGAAGTCGAAGGCTTCCTGAAACTACCTCTCACCAGCTCTGCTGGTGAACCAGACACATGTGGACAGGGCTGAGGGCTCTGGAGAGAAGCCTTGGGAGGCAGGGAGATGAGGATTCTCACCTTCCTGCTCCTCTGCAGCTGCCTGCCTGGCTTGCCAAGAGGCAAAATCCTGCAGCAGGTTGACAAAATAGATGCGAGGTTGGTTTCCAACAGCTTTGAGCAGGCAGAGGAGAGCAGACACTGTGCTGCCTGCAAAGAGGCTCTGCAGGCCATCAAACACCACTCCCTGGGAGCAGTCCCTCAGCTGTGAAGAAAGGCCAAGAGAAAATCAGCTGTGCCATGCTGCAGCTCTGGGCCACTCAGTGACAAAGGTCACCAAGCAGCTGTGCCAAGCTCTGAGCTGTCCCCACGGCCCTGCCAGCTGCTGGCATCTGCAGCTTCCCCCAAGGAGCCCAGGACCCCTCCAACAGCAGGACTCCTCCTGCTCTCCCAGTTGTGCCTCTCCAGCAGGAAGGTGTCCTTTGCCCCCTGGCCACGCACCTGCAGCCTTTCAGAGAGGATGGCCACCAGCAGCTCTTCGGGCAGCACGCAGCTCACCGGGCCCAGCTCTGCCACCGTGCTGCCGCTGGGGCTCAGCCAGGGCTGCGCAGGAGGGGCAGAGATGAGAGGAGAGCCGGAGGAGCCCTGCAGTGTTGAACAGCACCACACTGAACATCACCACAACATAAACCCCCTTGGCACCCCCTGGGCAATCCCAGCTGCTGGCCTTGGAGCTGAGCTCTCTCCCTAGCAAGGGACTGAAAGGAAAGCGCAGGCCAGCGGCTCCGGGGGACAACCCTGCAGAGCACAGCCCTGGAGCAGCAGCCCCCAGCGCTGGCACCAGCACACAGCACAGGAAGGACAAGCAGCTGACCAGGCCTCCTGGACTAGCCTGATCTTCAGCTGCCCAGGGCAGGGGGGTGTCCCCATCCCCGAGGGACTGAAAAGCCAGAAAGATGTGGTGCTGAGGGACACGGTGTAGTGGTGACCTGGCAGTGCTGGGTCAGCAGCTGGATTTGATCATCTTGGAGTCCTATCCCGACCAAAACAGCTCAAAGCTCACAGAAAGTTCCCTGGCATCAGCCAGGGCAGGCCATGCCTCACCTGGGAGCCTGAGGACTCCGTCGGAAGCTGTCTCTCAGCAGAAGCCTGCCCCTTGCCGGCCGCAGCTCTGGGCTGGCCTCGGGAGCTGAGGGGCTGCTGCCTGCCGTTGTCCACAGAGCTCTGGGGCCTGGCCTTGGTGCTGCGCCGCCGCCAGAGGGCAGCAGCTGCCCTCACACCTGCGGAGGGCCCAGAAGGCTCAGGGGGCTGCTGGGAGGAGCACACCAGCACCTTCCACCCCAGTGGGCACCCTGGCAGGGACACTGCACTCGCTGTTCTCCAGAAGCAGCTCCTTCCCTGCTCTCCTCTTCCTGTGGCAGGACAGACCAACCTGGCACTGCAGTTACAAGCCAGAGAGGTTTGGATGCCTTGCCCCACCTCCACTGTCCATCTCCACGGGAGACAACCCTGCCAGGGACCCAGACCCTTCTTCCTTCCACCAGCTTTCAACCCAGGCAGGTTCAAAGCTGAGCAATGCCAAGGTAGCCCAAGCAGAGGCAAGCTATAGCCTCAGCCAGCAGAGCCTGGGCTACCCACTGCCCCATAGAGGCTCCGCCAAGAGCTTGGACTCAGGTGGAAAACAACTCAGTGTGCAGGAGCTGCAGGAGCTGACAGCACCCCCAGGGAAACCGCGGGAGAAAAGAGCTCAGCTACAGCATGGCTCTCATCTCAGACTCCTCTGGGAGCTCCTGCCCTTCCTCTTGGGCTTCTGAAGCCACAAAGTCAGTCACCTCATGCCTAAGGAGCCACTTCAGAGGGCTGTGCCTGCTGAAAGCAGGCAGAAGTTCTGCCTGATGGCCATGAGGGACAGGGTGGAGATTGCACGCAGGCAAGGGAAAAGCTCTGAGAAAGATGCTGGGGGCTTCCCCACCCCTAGCAAAGGAAGCTGTGCAGAGAAGGGCAGGGCAGGGCAGGCAGAGTGCCCTTGCATGAGCCCTTCGGCTGGCGTCTGAGTCCCCAGGACTGCTCTCTGCAAGGGCTCTGCCCTGCTCTGTGCTGCACCCCTGCTCCTCAAGAGCCCCCGGGGCTGTGCCACTGCTCTGGAGCCAGCAGAAGCAGGAAGCCCCGGGGGCTGCAGCAGCGCTGCTCCGGGCCCAGCCTGTCTCCTTACGGCCATCCTGTGCCTGCTGGAGGCTCTGCTGGCTGCCGGCGGCGCTGCACAGCTCCCGGGCTCGCCGCCCTGCCGCGCTGCTCCCGGCCGCCACGGCCTCGCTCACCACAGCGTCCAGGGACAGGCAGGCGGCGCCGTAGTGCTTGGCCAGGGCGGCCGCTGCCGACGTCTTGCCTGCAGAGAGAGGGAGGCTGCTTGGGGACCCCTGCGGCCGCAGGGCTTGCCGGGGACAGGCTCTGCGAGCTCCCCAAACAGAGGAGGACTTCATCCCTCCCTTAGGGAGCCACTTCAAGCCTGGGCCTGGGGCGCTGCTCTGAGCCCTGTGCCACCACCACTCAGACCATCCCCTGGCCTGTGCCGCTTGGCGTTGCCTCAGGCAGCAGCTGGGCACAGTTTAGGGCTCGGGCCGGGCTCGGCACTGCTCCACAGGCAACAGGGACACCAGGCACCGTGCTGCCATGCAGCAAGGGGCACATGGTCACCCTCCTGGGGGGAACCAGAGCCCAGCTGCATGGACACCAGATGAGCCACACCACTGGCACCAGCTGCTGAGGGCCTGGGACCACCCCAGCAGAGCTGTGCCTCCCCCTGCATCGCTTCAGCTGCTCAACCCAGCACCGTGCTCCACCAGGACATGCCTCTCCTGCTTCCCCCCTCCTCACAGCCAAGAGCTCCAGCTCAGGTACCTGCCAGGGGTGCCCCATGGATGATGAGCACGATCCCTTTGCGCTGTGGGGCTCCTTCAGCGACGCTGAGGTACCGGGCGAGGGCCCTACGGACTGGGCTGGCCTCCAGTTCTTCTGTGGCCTCCTTGATGCTGGTGGAGCTTGGCTGATGCTCAGCTGTGCAGAAATGGGTAGAGGAGTCAGCCTCCTGCCTACCTGTGATCCTCCTCATCCCCTCCAGCCCCTCAGATCCTGGCAGAGGAGACTCTGCTCAAACCAATGTCACATCCATGGACTTCCTTTCAGCTTGTGCAGATCAGGCTCTGCCCTTGATGCTGCTGAACATGCCCCTAAGTAAATGGGGTGGCAGAAAGAGGAAAGCAGAGCATGCAGCAACACCTAAAAGGACTGAGAGAAATCTCCTTCCATCAACTGTCTACATGGTCCTCATGGGAGCTTGGTCCCAGGTCCTGCTGAGTAAGGAGGGCACAGGCAGAAAGGGGCATCTGACAGAGCCCCAAGGGAGAGGCTCCACCTGGGTGCTTTAGAAATGTCACTGCAGTAGATGTGGCTTGGCTCTGAATTCACCAGAACAGCCCTTAGGAGGTCACCCAGAGCACCTCAGCTTGCAGTGCCAGGGAGGAGAGCAAAGGCGCTGAGCTGCCCAGGACAGCTTCACCATCAGCCTGACCCCAGCAGCTCCCGGGGCAAAGATGTTCCTTTGGGGAAGCTGAGGAAAACTCCCAGACCTCTGCCTTGGCCCTGGCCCTCCTGCAAGGGGACATTTTGAGTTCTTCCCCAGACAGGGCAGACAGAAGCTTGCTTTGCTTGCTCTCATGGCTGTCACAAGTGTCACCCTGGACCTGCTCCACCAAGCTAGGGAGTGAGGAGAGCTCAGGGGAAGGGGGCTGGGCTCCCTGCTGAGCCTCCACTCGAGACAACCAACGTCAAACCTTCAGCCTTGTCCTGGGCTGTTGGGTCTTGAGGACTGGACCTGGCCTGCTCATCCTGCAGCCTCTTCTGGCCCTGACAGCCCTCTAGCAGCTCTGGAGGCAGCTGCTCCCCTGGGGCACGTGGAGGCAGCAGCAAGGTCCTGCGGCAGTCGTAGTCTTGCAGCTGCCGCAGGATCTGTGCATGGGAAAGGGAAACCACTCGTGGGAGGCACTGCTGGAGCTCCAGCACAGGAGCTCCAGCACAGGAGCAGCTCCCCAGCCAAGCCATCTTCTCCCTCGGGCCTCCCTCCCAACACCAGGGACTAGCCAAGCCCCTCCACAGCCTGCCAGCAGAGGAGCTAACCCTGCAACACCACCAGGCTTTGCCCTGGCTTCTGTCTCCAGCTCCCTGGCACGAGGCTGGGAATGCTGCAGTGCCCTGAAGCTCCAGGAACGTGGCCTTGGGGACCAGACTTAGTCTCTTACCTGCTCCTCAGCAAGGTACTGCTGGTCAAACTCCAAGGAGTAAAACTCGATGGGGAACTCACAAGGGTTCTTCACCACCACTGTGCCCTGTGCCCCGGGGCTGGATGGCAGCACTGGCCCCAGCTCCAGCACTTCAGGCTGGAACTCCAGGCGTGGCTCCAACCCACTGCCCGAGACCAGCAGCTGGAGGTGCTGGCTGCTCTGGCAAATGTTGATCTTCAGGTGGCTCAGGTAGGGCTTCTGAAAAGAGAAAAGTGCAGAAGCTCCTCCATGAAGTGCCAGGTGGCAGGGCCTCAAATTCACCCCATGCCCCAAGGCCAGGGATGGTAGCAGCACCTCTGAGGGGAATGGAGAACAGAAAAGAGGACAAGGAGGGATGGTTTGGAACTGAAAAAGGGAGATGCAGACCCCAAGGAAAGGAGATGTTTTGGAAGCTGAATGCTGAGCCTCTGGCCCAGGCTGCCCAAAGAGGTGGGAGATGCCCATCCCTGGAGCCCTCCCTGGGACAGTGCAGTGCTTAGCAGAAAGATCCACAGGGTTATCCTGCCCAGTGCCCTGGCACTGCTGTGTTGGGCAAAGAGCAGCCGAAGAAGAGGGGCAGAGGAGGCAGACAGGAGGGAGGGGAGTGTCCTCTGCTCAGTGTTTGGCTCTCCAAGCCCCCTCTGCAGAGGCTCCAGCAGGGGAAGCTGAGCTTGCAGAAAGCTGCATGTCGAGGAAGAGCTCAGTTCCTGCTCCCTGCCTGGGCTCTCCTTCCCACACTGCCCTGCCAGACCTCCTGGGGCTGACATCCACCCAGCTCACCTCTTCCACGGGGGAAAATCTAACTTGCAGGTTGCACCACTGCCCAGGGTCCAGGACTCCAGCTGAGGGAAGCACCTCAAAGACAGAGGCCTTGGCCTTCAGCTCCTGCAGCAGCTTCTGACGCCTGCTGGCTGGCAAAGCTTTGTCCACCTGAGCACAAAACCAGGGGGGTGAGGTCTCCTTGCTCTGGCAGGACACAGCTGGCTGCCTGCAGTGCTGGCACTCGTGGGGTAGGAGCACACATCCAAACCAGATGTGGCCAGCACTGGCCTAGAACTGGTGGCAAAATGTGGAGGCAGGAGAGGCAGCTGGGGAGGGTGCTCCTCAGAAGAGGAGCAAGGGGTGAAGATGGCAGAAAGTGAAGCACCAGCTGGTGAACAGGCCCAGGGGCTGCAGCTTTGCTCTGCACCCTCCAAAGCCTCCTCAGCCCAGCTGGAGCCCAAGCGTTCGAGCAGCCAGAGGAGCAGAGAGGACAAGAGAGGAGAAAGAAAGGCAGCCAAGAGGCTCCAAGTCACACCCTGTCTGTGCTTTACCTTCTGAGCAGGCTCCTCCCTGCTGAGGAACCACTGACAGGGCAGTGGGAGCTGATTGTAGAGCCGGATGGTCTCTTCCTGGCACTGCCCACACTGGACAGCAGAGAACTCCAGCCTGGCCCTGGAGAGGCTGAGGGAGGGCACAGCCACCTTGGCACGGAGGAGGACACGACATGTGGGTCCTCCTGCAACCTAGTGAGGGACAGAGCATCCAGGTGAGATCCCAGCCTGCCAGCTGCCCCAAAAGGCAGTGTGGGCACAGGGAGGGGGGGAAGCAGAGGGCACCTTGATGGGCAGCAGTGCCTCCACCTCGCCCTGCGGCAGGGTGGCACTTTGGGGCTCCAAGCACACAGTGAAGGTTCTGCTCTGGGAGCAGGGCAGCTGCTTCACGAGCCCCAGGTCCACGCTGAAGCCTTCAACAGATGGAAAGGAAGCAGCTGAGGCACAGGGGACATGAGATGGCTCACAAGCACCTTAAGTGTCCTGGCTAGCAGCTCTGGGAAGGATCTTTTGCACCTCCAGAAAAGCTGCTGCTCCTTCTCCCTTGGCAAAAGCTTTGCACAGCCAGAGCCCAGGAGCCACAGGGGAAAGGAAAACATTGCAGCTGAGGAGCTCCAGCAAGTGCAGGGAAGGACACTCAGAGCTCTTCAAAGAACTCCCATGCCATGGTGCTCCCTACAAGCAGCTGGGAGGAGACCTCTGAGCACCCTTTCTGCACAGCAAGGCAGCGATTGGTGGTGCTGCAGCCTTGCCTCAGGGCTGATGCCAGAAGCTGTTGGGATACCCCCAGGGGAGGCTGAACACAAGCCCCAGGACCTGGTGAGCCTCACACCAAGCAGCTCAGCACCACCAAGGCTCCAGCTCCTTGCAACACAAGGCCAGAGAGTGCACAGAGAAGCTCAGCTGCTGCTGCTGGCAGCCAAGTGCAGAAGGTGCTGAGAGGTGCCCAAGGTGCTCACCCACCCAGCCCCTGCAGGGCAGACTTAGGGCAGCCACAGGCAGGCCAGGCCCCTGGGCACTGCTGGCCAGGAGAGCTCAGGCTCTAAAGCAGCAGGTCCCAAGGAGGACAAAGCTTTACAAACAAGTGCTCCAAGAGAACTCCCCATGGCCAGGGGCTCAGGCTGAGCTGTCCCAGGCAGGCCACAGGAAGGGTCCCCAGCACTGCCTACCTGTGCCACGCAGGAGCTGCCCACAGACTTGGAAGGACACAGGGAAGTGCCCCGGGTTGGTGACCTTCACGCTGCGCCTGTGGATGCCACCCAGAGCCACGCAGCCAAAGTCCAGGATGTGCTCAGGCAGCTCAGCTCTGCAGGGAGGAGGGAGGGCACTCCTGAACCCACAGCCTGGCCACGTTGCCACAGGATGGGAGGTGCAAATCCACTGGGAAAACTCAGCTCAAGCTGCTGACACCCAACACCTGAGCAGCCGGGGACAAGACTCTGGCCGGTGCCAGGGGAGGCAGGGCCCAGGTTCTAGCAGCTCCCAGGGGCACCTTCAAACACAGCTGGTTCCCAAGGGACACTGCCCACAGCTCCTGTGCCACTGCAGAGAAGCCCCCTGCAGCTCCACTGCTCTCAGTGCAACTGCTGAGCCTGGCCTGCAGCCCAAGCCTGGAACTGCTTCAGGGCCTTGTCAGATTTGAGCCCCAGGAAACCTTCACCCAGCTCTGTCCCCAGAGCCCCAGGGACCACAGCCACCAGCACCTGCAAGACCCATGGGCAGGTCCTGTCCAGAGCCATCCCACTGTTCTGCAGAGCATCTTCTGCCTGGGCTGGAGCCTGCTGCAGCTGCTCCTCAGCATGAAGCAGCAGAAGGAAGGACCAAGCGACCTAGGAGAGCCCTGCAGTCCCCCCAGCCCCCAAGCCCCCAGCTGAGACTTTGCCAAGCTGCTCTGGGGCCAAGTGTGGTCTGGTGGGAAAAAAAGGAGGCCAGTTCTGAGCTGCTTCTTTCAGAGCTGCTCAGCAGGAATGCTGTCTGTGCTGTCTGGAAGGGCCTGATGCTCTGCACTGGCTCCATGAAGAGAGCCCAGCATCTGTGGGCAGCTGAGCACCCCCAAAGCTCAGGGAAGTGAGGACACTCAGCTGCTCCCAGGCAGCACAGCACAGCTCTCAGGAGCAAAGCCTTTGTGCTGCCCACAGCTGTGCCCAGCTCTGCAGAGCCCAGCAGCTCTCAGCAGCAGGGCTGCACTGCTGGCTGTCACCCCCAGAGCACCTGCAGGTGGCTGTGGAGGTCTCTACTCACTTGAGAAGCCTGCGGCGAGCCTGCAGCCTAAAGGCAGCTTCCTCTGGGGCACTGCAGGCCACAGCTTCCTGCTGCTCCAGGATGTGCTCCTTGAGCAGGATGTCCTCCAGCTGCATCTGCAGCCCAGTGTCCAGCTGAGGCAGGGAAAGACAGGGGCTGCTTAGCCAAGGTCCTTCCCAGGGCATGGGCTTGGCTCTGAAAGAGGATCCCATCCTGCTCTTCTTGAGGGGGTGATGGAGTCCTCTTGTCTCACTGCTCAGTGCCTGGGACACCTCCAGCTCTCTTGGGCAGCACCTTCTCTCCAGAGCTACCAGCTCCAGCACCCTCACCTGCCCAGACACTGCCTTCAAAGCTATGCCAGACACAGATGGACAAGCCAGGAACTTCTCAGAGCTCCAGGGATTTGCCTGCCCACAGGGAGTGCCGAAGCAAGCTGGACAAAAGCCCTCTGGAGCAGGAGACCAGGAGAGAGCTGCTGCCTCTTGCAGATGAGAGCTGAGCACAGTCCCAGGGCCAGCCCAGGCTGCTGCTCTCAAGCTCTGCAAACCTGGCAGGGCTTGGCCTGGGAGGAACAAACAGCCCAGGGATGGGGCCCCATCAATTCACCCCCATGAGCATGGCCTGCAGGATCTCAGCCAGCTGCCAGGAAGCTCCTCCAGCTCCAGCAGGGACAACCTCCAGGGCTGGACAGCCCCTGGGGCAGCACTCAGCTGATGAGAGTCATGGCTGAGTGTGGGCAGGGAGGTCCCACCTGCTAGCAGGGCCCCAAGAAGCCTGTTGTGGGGTACAAGGGGATGCAGTGACACAAGGGGGAGAGGCTGGCTCCTGCCACACAGGGCAGCAGCTGTTCTCACCGTGGCAGCCAAGTCATCTGGGGTTGGTTCTGTGGCTGCAGCCTCGCCCAGGACAACTTCTCCATCTCTCTCACTGTCCTTGGCCATCTTTTCTTTCACCTTCCTGAAGGCCTTCTCATATTTCTCATTTCCTGAAGGCAGAAACCCCCCAGAGTGCAGTGTGGGCATCTGAGCTGGGCAGCCCCCTCCCCACACCACCTCTCCCAGAAACACTCCTCCAGCAGCTCTGGGCACAGCATTGGAAGAGACCTCGAGGATCATCCAGCCCAACCTGTCACCACAGACCTCATGGCCAGACCATGGCACCAAGTGCCACATCCAATCCCCTCCTGAACACCTCCAGGGGTGGGGACTGCACCACCTCCCCAGGCAGCACATCCCAATGACCAATGACTCTCTCAGTGAAGAACTTTCTCCCCACCCCTAGCCTAAACCTCCCCTGGCACAGCTTGAGACTGTGTCCTCTTGTTCTGCTGCTGGGTGCCTGGGAGAAGAGACCAACCCCTTCCTGGCTACAGCCACCCTTTAGGTAGCTGTAGAGGGCAATGAGGTCACCCCTGAGCCTCCTCTTCTCCAGGCTAAACAACCCCAGCTCCCTCAGCCTCTCCTCACAGGGCTGTGCTCAAGGCCTCTCCCCAGCCTTGTTGCCCTTCTCTGGACACCTTTCAAGTCTCTCAATGTCCTTCTTGAACTGAGGGGCCCAGAACTGGACACAGGACTCCAGGTGTGGCCTAAGCAATGCAGAGCACAGGGGCACAATGACCTCCCTGCTCCTGCTGACCACACCACTCCTAATGCAGGCCAGGATGCCCTTGGCCTTCCTGGCCACCTGGGCACACTGCTGGCTCATGTTCAGGCAGCTGTCAGTCAGCACCCCCAGGTCCCTCTCTGCCTGGCTGCTCTCAGCCACTCTGAGCCCAGCCTGGAGCTCTGCCTGGGGCTGCCGTGGCCAAAGTGCAGCACCCGGCAGTGGGAGCTGCTCCTCCTGCCTGCATGCTGAGCTTCAGCCCTGCCCAGCTTCCTCCCCCAGAGGAGCAGCTCAGCCCCAGCCAGCTGGTGCAAACCCAGCTCTGCAGGGTGGCTCCTGGGACAGAGCCCACAGGGACTTGCAGAGCCTGGGGAAGCCACCAGTGCTGCTCTGACAGCCTTGGGGGTAGGCCCTGGGGGAAAGCCCAGGGGAGCATCCTGAGGAGCAGCCAGGCAGTGCTCACCTTGGATGTTCCTGGGCAGGTGCAGGCAGAGCCTGGGAAAGCTTCCCTCTCCTTTCAGGCAGACTTCTTGCGGCTCCAGGTGACCCACTTGGAGCTGGAAAGCCTTGCAGAAGGCCCCAGGCGCTTCTGGCAGGTAAGAGACTTTCAGCACCTGCTGCTGGCCGGCTCCAAGGCTACCCTGCAGGGAGGGAATGCACCAAAGAGGCTTTGATGGAGGGGGTGATGCTCAGCCAGGTTCTCCTCTAGAAGACAGCAGACAGCAGCACCTTCTAGCTGTCTGCTTTCCAAGAGCTTGTCTCCTGCCCCAGGCTGCCAGGTCCCCTCCAGAGTGCCAGCGTGGGGAGAGCTGGAAAGGACCTCTGGAGGTCATCACTCCAACTGCCCTGCTAAAGCAGGGCACCCCCAGCAGCTTGCCCAAGAGCAGCATGGCCAGGGGGAGCTGGAATCCCTCCAGAGCAGGAGGAGGCCTTCCCTCAGCACAGCCTGGCCTTTGCTCAGCACCAGCACAGCTCTGCTGCTCCCAGGCTTTGCCTTCAGCCAGCAGGAGCCAGGCCTGACCAAGCAAAGCTCCAGCAGCAGTGCTGGGCAAGGCAAGGGAAGTGCCCCTGCCCTCTGCAGGGCCAGCAGCTCCTCTCACAGCACCTCAGTGGTGGCCACTAGGCTCCTCAGCTCAAAAGGGACAGGGACCTACTGGAAAGAGTCCAAGGGAGACTACACAGATGCTGAGGGCCTGCAGCATCTTTGTGAGGCTCAGAGGCTGAGACTCCTGGGGCTGTTGAGCCTGGAGAAGAGCAGCCCCAGAGAGGGCCTCTGCTCAAAGCTCAGCAAGAGCTAAAGGGCTTGTGGGGGACAAGAGGATGGGGCTGGACTCTTGTCAGTGGTGCCCACTGACAGGACAAGAGGCAAGGGGCATCAGCTGGAACCCAGGGAGTTCCAGCTGACCAGGAGGAGAAAATTCTCTGCTGTGAGGGTGCTGGAGGCCTGGAGCAGGCTGCCCAGAGAAGTTGTGGAGTCTCCTATGGAGAGATTCCAACCCCCCCTGGGCACGCTGCTGGGGGTGCCCTGCTGGAAGGAGGAGGTTGGGCTGGATGACCCCCAGAGGCCCCTTGCAAACCACCCCCCCTCCAGGGATCCTGGGAGTGCAGGTGGGTGTCCAGGGCTCTGAGCCCCACCTGGGACTCCCACCAAACCTCCTGCCTGTGCAGTTCAACTCAGGGTGCAGGAGCCTGCCCTGGCTCATGCTGAGCTCCAGAGAAAGGCCACAAGGAGGAGCAGAGGGCTGGAGCTGCTCTGCTATGAGGACAGACTGAGAGAGTTGGGCTTGTGCAGGCTGGAGAGGAGAAGGCTCCCAGGAGACCTTCTGGTGGCCTTCAGGTCTCTGCAGGCAGCTCCAAGAAAGCTGGGGAGGGACTTTGGAGGGTGTCAGGGAGGGACAGGACTGGGGGGGTGGAGCAAAACTAGACAGGGGGAGATTCAGGTTGGGTGTTAGGAAGAAGTTCTTCCCCATGAGGGTGGTGAGAGCCTGGCCCAGGCTGCCCAGGGAGGTGGTGGCAGCCTCCTGCCTGGAGGTGTTTGCAGCCAGGCTGGAGGTGGCTGTGAGCAACCTGCTGTGGTGTGAGGTGTCCCTGCCCATGGCAGTGGGGTTGGAACTGGCTGAGCCTTGAGCTCCCTCCCAAGCCTGACAATCCTGTGATTCTGTGAGCTGCAAACACATCTCTGGCCACACAGCAGCAGAGCCTAGGACAAGATCTAGAACAGAAAGTGTCACTGGGGCTTCCAGAAGTGTCTCTGGCTTCCAGAAGAGCTGTCCCAGGCCAGAGCAAAAGGAAGCAGATCCAGAGGCACCTGGCTCTGGGTGACAGGACACATCTGCAGCCTTCCTCAGCTGCCCACTGCACACAGGGCTGCACTTGCAGGTCCCTGCTCCCCTTCAGGCTGCAGGGAGGAGCTGAGGAGCGGGCCAGGACCTGCCCCCTGAGCCCCCACTCCAGCACAGGACACAGCCAGAGCCAGCCCAGCCCCACTGCCAGCACCATCCACGCTGCCACAGCAGCACCAAGCAGAGCTGTGCCTTCAGAAGCTGGCAGGAAGAGGGCATGAGCCTGGCACCTCTTGCAGGAGGCAGGCAGGAGGAAAGATGGAAGCCATTTGGCTTCCTTTGCCCATGGCACCAAGGGCCTGAGAGAGGAATGCTGCTCCAGCCCAGAGACATCCACCCAAGGCTCAGGAGCTGAGGTCACAGAATCCTGGAAGGCTTTGGCTGGGAAGGGACCTTTCAAGGTCACAGAATCACAGGGCTTGGAAGGGACCTCTGGAGATCATCCAGTCCAACCCCCCTGTCAGAGCAGGGTCACCTAGAGCAGCTTGCACAGGAGTGCAGCCAGGAGGCTTTGGAATGGCTCCAGAGGAGACTCCACAGCCTCTCTGGGCAGCCTGCCCCAGTGCCCCACTGCCCTCAACACACAGAAGTTCCTCCTGCTGTCAGATGGAACTTGGCTGTTGCAGTGTGTGCCCATTGCCCCTTGTCCTCTCCCTGGGCACCACTGACAAAGCCTTGGCCAGAGCCCCCTGGGTCCCCTTGAAGGCTTCAGAAGCACTGAGGGGATCTGCCCTTTGTCTTGTCTTCTCCAGGCTACAAAGCCCCAAGCCCCTCAGCCTTTCTTCACCAGACAGATGTTCCAGTCCCCTCAGAGCCCTTGGCTGGACCCTCTCAAGCAGCTCCCTCAGGTCCTGACCAGCTCCTGCCCCCTGGGGACCACCACTCACTACAGAAGCTCCAGCCAGCCTCTGTGCCAGCAGCTCCTTCAGGCCTGCAGTGAGCAGGGACAGCTGCAGCTAGGGCAGGCTGCTGGGATGCTGCAAACTCCTCTCTGCACTGCTCCAGCCCTGCTCAGCCCTGGCCCCCTCACTGCCCCCCCCAGCTGCTGCAGAGGAGCAGAGCTGGAGGGGTGAAGGAGCAGGGAAGGGCTGCTCCAGCTCCTGGCACAGGAGCTTCATGGCCAGGCAAGAGCAAGGCAGTCTCCTGGGCAGCCCTGGCAGGGGCAGGCAGGGCAGTTCCTGTCTGCTCCCACAGGAGGTGACCCAGGACAAGAGCAAATGCTCTCAGGCTGTGCCAGGGGAGGGGGAGGTTGGCCATCAGGCACAATTTCTTCCCCACAAGGGCTGTGAAGGCCTGGCCCAGGCTGCCCAGGGCAGCAGGCAGTCCCCAGCCCCGGAGGCACTGAAAAGCTGTGGAGATGTGGTGCCAAGGGCCAGGGTTTGGGGCTGGCCTGGCAGTGCTGAGCTCCCAGCTGGCCTTGAGGATCTGAAAGGCTCTTCCAAGCCCAAGGATCCTGTGATTGCATCCCCTCAGCAGAGACAGCTCCCAGCCCTGCCTGCTGCTGGGACAGTTCCCTCCTGCTCTTCTCTTTCTCCCCGGTTTTCCCCTCCAAGCCCAGCCAGGGCAGGCTGGCACAGGGCCAGGGTCAGGCCCTTGTGCTGCCCCCATCCTCACCGTGCTGGGCACCACCAGGGGCACAGCGGGCAGGGGGCTGCGGGCAGTGCCCGTGCCAGGGCTCAGCACCACGAAGGGGAAGGGCAGCTTCCCACAGTTCTGCAGGGTCAGCTCCACCTCTGTGACCACGTCCCACAGCTGCAGAGAGGAGAGAGGAGTGGGCAGTTAGAGACAGGCCTGGCACTGGGCATCTCCTGCAGCTGGCACTGGGGAAGGAGCCAAGGGAGGCAGTGCAGCAGAGCAGCAGAGCAGAGCTGGACACTTGGCTCCCAGCTTCACCTGGGCACCCCCAGCCCCAAGGGACCTCTTGGCCCTGCACAGCAGCTGAGCTTTGGGGCACCCTGCAGAGGCACAGCACCAAGCACCCAGAGATCAGGCATGGAAGCAGAGAGGAGCTGAGCTCTCTGCACCTGGAGGGGGCCTCAAAGCCTTGGCTGCAGCAAAGCAGCTGGCATCAACACATGGCAGAGGCAAAGGCACCTGCAGAGCTGGCAGGGACACAGGGCAGACAGAGCACCAAGCACAGGGCCAACAGCTGGAAACAGCTGGGGGGGAACTGAAAAGGGCAGTGGGGGTGACTCTGGGACATTCCCCCCAGGATGGGGACTGGCAAGCCCAAGAGGGCTTCCTCTTGGCTTTCTGTTGCTGATGAGCCAAGAGCATTACAGCAGCCTCTTCCTGCAGCTCAGGCTTGAGCAGCAGCTCAGCAGCTGCTGTCTGGAGAACACAGCCCTCTGGAGGGCAGCGCTGGCCTCCTGCCCACCCCAGGAGGCACCTCCAGGTGCCTTGGAGAGGAGGACTTCCCAGCTGAGGTGGGGGTGGAGCTTGGCAGCAGGAGGCAGCACTCCAAGGTGGTGCTGCCAAGCCCTGGAGCCAGCACAGCAGCTGGCCCTAGCCCCAGGCAGGCAGCCCCCAGCAGCCAGGGCTGCAGGCAAGGAGAAGCCTGCGCTACCTGCAGCCCCACGTCCAGCTCCGTGGTGTCCAGGAGGTAGCTGATGAGTGAGGCCTCCCCACGCAGCCTGAGCTCGTAGCTGGGGCCTCCCTGCACCCTGCAGAGAGCCCTGGCACAGGCCACAGTGTTAGGGTGGCCAAAGAAGCTGAAGGTGACCTGCTGGCTCTGGCCCGGCTGCAGCAGCCCATGCAGCGGCAGCACATCGAACACCTGGGGAGGGAGGAGAGGTGGAGAGGCTGAGCAGGGAGAGGGAGGCAGGAGAGCAGCCCTGGCCTGGGGCAAAGGGAGAGCTTCCACAGCACCTCCCAGCTCCACAGCACTGGACAGCAGCAGCAGCTGCAAAGCAAGCCCCAAGGGCTGCAGTGAGCAAGTGGCTGCTCTGGGGGAGAGCACTCTGCTGCAGGCTCCAGCACCTCATCAAGCCAGGGGCAGCTGAGATGGGAGCTGGGAGCAAATCAAGTCTGGCTGTGCCCATGGCATCTGCTGAGTGTGGCTCCAAGCCCAGCCACAGATGAGGCCTGGGCTCCAGCTTCACTTCCTACACCCAAGCCTGCAGGAGCAAGCTGAGAGGCCTGGCAGAAACTTTGAGGGGGCATTTTGCACCCTTCTGCCAGTCCAGCTCTGCTCCCTCCTGCCCAAAGAACATGTTGAGAGCCTCCTGCCTGGACAGCTTAGGGTCTCCAGGAGCAAACCAGGAACAGAGCTGCCAGTCAGACTCCCAAAGAGGCAAAGGACAACTGAGGAAGTGCTTGGCCCAGCTCTCCAGTGGTGCTTTGGTTTCATCCTGTGCACTCATGGCTGCTGGAGAGCTGAGGATCTCCCCCAGGCCATTATTCCCAGGACACCTTCCTGAAGAAGGCAGCTGAGATGCTCTCCTGCCTGGCAGCAGTTGGGAGCTCATCTGTAACCTCAGAGGTGCCACCTTGCCAGAGGAGCCTTGGCTCTGGCCTTCTGAGGCCTGTTTCTGAGAGAGGCTTCTGGGATTGCTCCTCCAGCTCCAGAGGCTCTGCTGCTTCAGGCAGCTGCAGTGCTTGGTGCTGGGGCCTGGCCAGCAGCAGGCTCTGCAGGAATGGTGCTGGGACACCCTTGGGCCTAAGCAGAGCTCCATCTCCCTGAGAGATGAAGCACCAGGCAGGGCTGAGTCTTCTGTGTCAGTGCCCCTCCTGCCCCCTGCCAGCTCCCTGGCTGGCTCTGCAATCCCAGCCCTTGGCTGAGGCTGGGAGGGGCAAAGGAGTGGGGCTGAGCAGCTGGCCCATGGGGCTGAGGGCTTGGCTTGGCACAGAAGGAAGCTCAAAGCCTTCCCAGCAGCAAGCCTCATTCCACCCTGCAGAGCAGCCCAAAGGCAGGAGCCCTGTGTCCAGCTGCCAGCTGCTGCCCCTCCTGCTCTCAGGGCAGTGGCTGCAGGGCTGTGAGAAGGGAGGGTGGCAGCAGCAGGGCTCTGCTGGCAAACTGGGAGGCAGGAGGAGCAGCAGGTGTCCCAGAAAATCTACCTCTGCCTCCAGGGAGTCCTTGGCATCTGCTGGCTCCTGGGCAGGATCCCCAGCTGCTCCCAGGGCCTGGGCTGGCTCCTCCACACCCCCAGCCCTGGAGCTGCTCCCTGCAGAGGCCCAAGGCTGCCAGCAGGCTCCCTCCTCCTGCACTGCCTGGGCTGGGAGGCTGCACCTGGAACAGAACAGCCCTGTGAGCAGGGACTGCAGGGGCAGGCAGGGGAGACTGCCCCAGCAGCTCCCCCCTGGGCTCTGCTGCTCTGAGCTCAGCAAGGGCTCTGCCCCAGCAGCAGAACTCAAAGAGAGAGAGTCAGAGCAGATGGAAGGAAGACATTTGTGGTGCTGAGAACAGTGAGCCACTGGCCCAGGCTGCCTGAGGAGGGGGCAGATGCCCCATCCCTGGCACCACTCCAGGGCAGGTGAAGGTGGAACAAAAAGAAGCTACCAGGCAGCTTGCAATCAGGAACTGCCTGAGCCCTCAACCTGTCCCTGCAGCAGCCCTGGGAGCTGGGGCTTTGTCTCTAAAGAGGCAAGGTGAGAGCAGGGGCTGAGAGCCCTGGGGCTGTGGAGCCTGGGGCAGGGCAGCCCCAGAGGGGATCTGCTCAACACTCAGCCAGAGCTAAAGGCTGGGGGGCAAGAGGACACCTGTGCTTTGGCAGCAGCAGAGCAGCTGTGCTTGGGGGGACAGAGGAGTGGCCTCTGCTTGCCTGAAGGGGGAGGCTCTTGGAGCAGGGGCTGGCTGCCAGGCAGGCTTCACCTCTGAGGTGCCAATCCAGCACCTTCCCATCAAGGAAGTTTCTCCTCCAGCTCAGATGGAAGCTCCAGGCTTCAGCAGGCCCTTGTCCTGTCACTGGACACCACTACTAAGAGCCCAGCACCATCCTCTTGCCCCATCCTCTTGCCCCCAACCTTGTATCTCTTGCTGAGCATTGATCAGATCCTCTGGGGCTGCTCTTCTCCAGGCTCTCAGCCCCAGGGCTCTCAGCCTTTCCTCCTCAGAGAGCTGCTCCAGGCCCCCTCCAGCATCTTTGGAGCCTCCCTGGGACTCTCTGCAGTAGCTCCCTGGCTCTCCTGAGCTGGGGAGCCAGCACTGGACACACTGTTGTGGGGGCAGTGGAGGTTCTTAGTACTGAACTGACAACAGCTGGGGCTGGCAGGGAAGGCAGAGAGCTCCCAACTTGTATCTGCTTGTCCCAGGGCCCAAGCAGGGCTTTGGAGCTCCAGGGACAAAGCAGGACTCCAAGGTCATGGGCTGCAGGAAAAGTGTTGGCAATGTCTTCTAGTCTTGGCTGGGCTGCAGAACAGTCCCCTGCCCATCCCCAGAGTGCTGGAGGACACCTGAGCACCCAGCCTGGCCACAGCTGGAGGGCTTGTTCCTGCCAGGCCAAGGGGAAAGCAGTTGGCCAGAGCCCAGGGAAACCACCTTGGTCTCTGCAAAGCACAAGCAGGAGAGCAGGAAGCAGAAGAGCTGCAAGGAGAGGGCAGAGGTGGCCATACCTCAGCTGGCTGCCCTGGCTGGCTGGCAGCAGCTGCCAGCAGTAGGAGACAGGCAGCTGGCTGCAGTTGGTCATCTCCAGGCTCTGCACAGCTCCAGTGTCATTCAGGATGCAGCCAAAGTCCACAGCCATGCTCTGGAAGTGCAGGCTGGGGCAGCAGACTTCTCCCCGCAGCAGGACCTGCTCCTCATGAGGGTGCTCCAGGAACTGGATCCTCAGAGCCTGCTCCACTTGCCAGGAGTGCAAACCCTCTTCATGAGCAGGGTTAAAGCTGATGCAGAGGGGAAGCTCCTGCCCTGCCTCCAGCTTCATGGGCTGCAAGGAGAGGAAGAGCATCCAGCACCCGTGGGAGGCCATCCCCAGGGCTCACAACCATGGCAGTGCCCCAAGTGTGGCTCCAGCAGGGCCTGCCTGTGCCAGCCCCACCCCACTGCTGGCCCAGCCCAGCTCAGGCTTCTGCAGAGGCACCAAAGCCCCCCCCAGAGCAGCACCCTGGCAGGCCAAGGCCGTTTGCACTCTCTGCTCCTCCCAGCACTGCAGCCTGGGCCTGGCAGGGCTGAGCACCGGCACAGAAGCACAGAAGGTTAGGACTTGGAAGGGGCCTCAAAAGGTCATCAGTCCAACCCCCCTGCCAGGGCTGCACAGGAGTGGTGCCCATGCCCACATCACCACGTGCCTGGCAGAGCCTGTGCCCAGCACCTGCCGCTGGCACAGGGGGCAGGCAGTGGCTGGAGGAGCACCCTCAGCCTTCTCAAAGGCAGGGCTGCCCTTGAAGGCAGCAAGCTGCTCCTGAGGAGCAGACAGACAGCTGAGGAGGGCTGCTGGGATGGCTTCCAGGAGACAGCTTCACTAGATGGCTTGCCCACAAGTTGTTTGATCCCTTCTCTTCATCTCCTAGAGCCAGGACTCTGAAGGAGGTTGGAGCAAGGAGCAAGCAAGGAACAAGCCACAGGGCAAGAGGAAAGGGCCTCAAGCTGCCCCTGGGGAGGGTTAGGTTGGACACGAGGAACAATTTCTTCCTCACAAGGGCTGTCAAGGCCTAGCCCAGGCCTGCCCAGGGCAGTGGGGAGTCCCCATCCCTGGAGGGAGTGCAAAGGCATGGAGATCTGCTGCTGAGGGCCATGATCTAGCAGTGAGCTGGCAGTGAGAAGTTCACAGTTGGCCTTGATGATCTGAAAGGTCTCTTCCAGCCCAAACCATCCCATGGCTCTCTTCCCAAGCCAGATGATGCCTTGTTTCCTCCAGCAAACTCATTTCCACCCTGGTTCAGCTCAGGCTCACTGCTGGCTCTGCAGAAGCTTCTCTCCTGGAGGCCCTCCCAGCAGGAGCACACCACCACACTGCTCCCTCTTCACACTCCAGCAGCAGCAAGGCCCAGGGCTGCTCACCTGAGCATCTGCAGGCAGGGGCTGCTGCTCCACATCACAGAGAGAGAAGGGCTGCCCTAAGGCCAGGACCATGCTGAGGGGCAGGGGGCAGATGTTCTTCAGAGACAGAGGCTGGGCCAGAGGAGTTAGGACATCCCCTGCTTGCTGCAAGCACAGGAGAGAAGCATCACTCACCCCCAAGTGCCCAGGGCCCTCCTTCCCCACCCGCTGCCTTTCCAAAGCCTTCAGCCCCCAGAGCTCCCAACAGCTCCTCTGGACTCTTTGGATAGGTTTCTCCCCTTCTGGAAGGGCTTTCTCCAAGCACAGCAGATGCTGCTGCTGGCTGCAAACCACAGCATTGCCCAGGGGGAACAGCCTCAGGAATGTGCAGGGAACAGGCCCCTGAGAGGAGGCAGCTGCTGCTAAGAGATCCAGCCCATCTGATTGCAGTGGCCTGTCCTCTCCTGGGGACAGCAGCACAAGAGGAGTTCCAGTCACCTACACTCATGCCTCTAGGAGCCTCCTAAGGCCAGGGGTGCTGGGCAGAGGAGACAAGCAAGCAGGATGCAGCAGAGAGCCTGCAGGAGCCTAAGGCTGGCTTTGAGTATGCACAGCCAGCCAGCAACCTCCAGGCTCCTGCTGCCCCTGCTACAGTGCCAAGATGCTCAGGGGCCTGGAGCAGCTCTGGGAGGAGCTGAGAGCCCTGGGGCTCTTGATCCTGGAGAAGAGCAGCCCCAGAGGGGATCTGATCAGTGCTCAGCAAGAGCTACAGGGTGGGGGACAAGAGCTTGGGGCCACTCTCCTCAGTGGTGCCACACCAACAAGAGCAAAGCAGTGCTGCTGAGGCTGTTGCCAGCCCCAGGGCAGCAAAGAATGAGCTCAGTGCTAACAGCAAAAGCTTGGTCCTGCTGCAGTCAACAGCCAAAGCCCTGGGGACTCAGAGCAGCTCTCTTCCCTCCTCCTTTGAAGCCAAGCACAGCCACAGCTTCCAGCCAGCAGGTCCAGGGCCAGGATGCCAGCCAGACACTCACCTTCTCCACCTGGAAAGTGATTGCTGTGGAGGACATCTGCAGGGCAGGAGCAATGAATTGGCAGCTGAGCTCCACCTGCAGGATCTGGGTGCTCCTGGCCTCGCTGCCCACCGCGGCCTGGCACAGCAGCTGCTCCCTCACCGCCTGCAGGAGAAGCCACAGGGCACATGGGGGCTGCCAGCAGGGTGGCCAGAGGACAGCCTGCATCTGCCAGCCACCAGCCACGGCCCTGCCACTGCCCCCCTCACTGCTGGTTTCCCCTTGCCCTCCACAGCTTGTGCTGCATCCCCTTTCTCCTGCACTCCAGTGGCCATCAGGCTGCAGCCAACAGCCACAAACAGCTCTGGGGAGGCTTGTGCTGCCAGGGACAATCCCTGCCCCAAAGGGTTCTTCCTTTGATGTGCCCCAGTGCTGAGCACAGTGCTACAGAAAGCTGGAGGAGCTGATGGAATGAAGATGGAGATGGAACTGGGCAGAAAAACAGGAGACAGAAAGGCCAAGGGCAGTCAGCTCTGCCTTGGAAGCTCAGTGGAAATGATTCCTGAGGAGGAACAACCCCTGCCCCAGCACAGCTGAGGCCTTGGCCTGCTGGGAGCTTGCAGCTCTGCAGACAGGGACCTGGGAGTGCTGCTGGAGAGCAAGTTGCCCACGAGCCAGCAAGCTGCCCTTGTGTCCAAGAAGGCCAAGAGGATTCCTCAAGGAGACTGTGGCCAGCAGGCTCTCCTCCCCCTCCATCCTGCCCTGCTGAGGCCACAGCTGGGTCCAGTTTGGGGCTGCCCAGTTCAAAGTAGTCAGGGAACTACTGAAGAGAGCCCAGTGAAGACTACAAAGATGCTGAGGAGCCTGGAGCACCTCTCTGAGGAGGAAAGGCTGAGACCTGGAGCTGCTGAGCCTGGAGCATCACAGAATCACACAGAAGCACAGAAGGCTCTGAGCTGGAAGGGACCTCCAAAGGTCTTCTAGTCCAACCCCCTCAAAAAGAAGAGCAGCCCCAGAGCAGATCTTCTTCATGCTCAGCAAGAGCTAAAGGGTGAGGGGCAAGAGGATGGAGCCTGTGACAGGACAAGGGGCACAAACTGGAAGCCAGGAAGCTCCATCTGAGCAGGAAGAGAAAATTCTCCTCAGCGAGGGTGCTGAGGCCTGGAGCAGCCTGCCCAGAGAGGTTGTGGAGTCTCCTTCTCTGCAGAGACTCCAAACACCCCCTGGACACTGGCAACCTGGCCAACCTGCTGTGGGTGCCCCTGCTGTAGCAGGGGGATTGGGCTGGATGATCCCCAGAGGTCCCTTCCAACCTCCCCCATGCTGGGATTCTGTGACCCACAGGAACCCCCCCACAGGCAGATGCCTTCAGGTCAAGGAGGGATCACTCCCCACTAGGATGCCTCCTGCCCTCCTTCCCAGAGCTGCTTTGAAAAGAGACCTCCCCAGGACAGAGCTGCCTTGCATGTCCCAGCAAAGTCCTCTCTCAAGCTGGATGGGCTCACAGCCAAGCCTTGCTCTGGACAGCTCCTGGGATCACTTCTCCACTGCTGGCTCTTTCCTCTGCTACAGCACCACAACCCAACTCCTCCCAGAGCTCTTGGCTCTGACTGCAGGGCCAGGCAGGCACAGCTGGCTGCACAGAGCCCCTGCCAGCTTTCCAGGGAGACATTCTCACCACTGCACTCAACAGCTTGGTGCCTTTTGCTCCTCCTCAGCAAAACCTTTGGGCTCAGAACTGCATGGGGACAGCCCCAATACAGCCACCCAGGTGAGCAACGAAGTCTTCTTCAAGCCACTCTTGAGGCAAGCCTTTAGAACCCCCTTCAAAACATGAACATCAGCAGGAGCTTCCTCTAGAGCTGTTCCACAGAGAATCATCTCATGGCTTGCCTTGGCTTGGCAGGGACCATTCAAGGTCATCCAGTCCAAGCCCTCTCCACTTCAACCTCTGTGCTGCTGGAGCTCAGCAGTGCACATCAGGCTGCAGCTCCTCTGCAGAGCTGCATTCCCCTGGCAGAAGGCTCCAGGCAGGAGGAGGCCCAGCGACCCATCCAAGGGTGCTGGCAAGACCTGGCTGCCCTTGGCACAGCAGGGCTGGCTGGGAGCCTGGGGCAAGTGTCACTGTTCCCAGGAAAGCAAGTTAAGCTGCCAGTTGCAGTGGTGCCATGGGGATGAACATCCCTGATCAGCAGAGCTGGCACTGGGCTCCTTCCTCTCCTCCAGCACTTGGTGCCAGACAAGGCCTCTGCCCATCTTTGTCTGCAGAGGAGAAATGCTGCAGCTCCAGCCACTGCCTGCCCTGCTGGCTTCCCCCAGACACAGGAAACCTGCCCTCCTGCCTTCCTTTCTGCCTCTGCTCCCAGGCTGTGAGTCACTTCTTCTCTCTGCCCTTCCCTCCTGCCTCAGCACCTGGCACCTTGGCACCTGCCACAGCAGCAGCTGCCTTCAGCCCCTGCTTTGGTAGCAGCAAGTGCTGCAGGATGGAACACAGAGCAGCCCCAGCCACTGATGGTGGCCAGCAAGGAAAGCAGAGGACTCTGCCAGGGGGAACCTGTGGCCTTCAAACACTCTCTTGCTCACATTCTCAGGCCAGTGCCAGGGGGCTGCAGGACAAGTCCCAGGGGAGGTGATCTGATGGGGAAGGCTCAGCCCTTGTGAGGGACCTCACCTGGGGAGTGCTGGAGAAGCCTTCCAGCATCACCTCCATCGTTTGGCCTGGCCTCAGCTCCATCCTCTTGGGCCGAAGCTGAAACACAGGGCAGGCAGCAGGGGGGCCCTGGGAGGAAGCTTTGCCCTTGGTGCTGCTGAGGGAAGGCAGCCAACGGCGCTGGCCAGGCGGGGAGCAACCTCCCACGGTCCAGCGGAGCCGCTGGGTGCGGCGGCCTCGGTTGGTGACCCTGAAGCTGTAACAGCAGGGAGCCAGGCTGCAAGAGGAGCAGAGATGGAAAAGATCAGGAGAGCTGCTACTGCCCAGCACTCACCCAGCTGCTGCTGCTGCTGTCTGACCACACAGCTGGCAATGGAACCACCTCTGAACTGCTGACCTAGCTCAAACCTTCAGCGGGAGCCAGCCCTTGCCTACCCCTGAGCTTCTCCCCACCCAGCAGCAGCTCTGGTTGTGCCCAGCCAGGGAAAGCTTCCTGAAGCACATCCTCTCAGCTGCTGTGGGCAGAGCAGCACCAGCCCCTGCTGCTTCACACTCAGCAGAGTTTTAGCAAAGGGCTGCCTGAGGGTCAGGCTGGATCAGACCCTGAGCTGGCCTGACCTGGCTGCAAGCCCCTATGACAAGAGGGATCTGGAGGTGCTGGAAGGTGTCCAGGGAAGGGCCAGGAGGATGAGCAGAGGGCTGGAGCACCTCTCCTATGGGGACAGACTGAAGGAGTTGGGGCTGTTCAGCCTGCAGAAGAGAAGGCTCCCAGGTGACCTCATTGTGGCCTTCCAGGATCTGAAAGGGGCTACAGGAAGGCTGGGGAGGGACTGCTCAGGATCTCAGGCAGTGATAGGACTAGGGGGAATGGAATGAAGCTGGAGGTGGGGAGATTGAGGCTGGAGGGGAGGAGGAAGTTCTTCCCCATGAGAGTGGTGAAGCCCTGGAATGGGTTGTCCAGGGAGGTGGTTGGGGCCCTGTCCCTGGAGGTGTTTAAGGCCAGGCTGGATGAGGCTGTGGCCAGGCTGATCTAGTGTGGGGTGTCCCTGCCCATGGCAGGGGGGTTGGAACTGGATGATCCTTGTGGTCCCTTCCAACCCTGACTGATCCTGTGATACTAAGCAGATGGAGGAACAGCTTCAGGCCACTGCAGCTTCCCCTGGGCAGCTGCTGCCTCAGTTGGCTTCCTCTGCAGATGCCAGCGGGGAGCTGCAGGGTGTGGACTCCTCAGGGCCCGCCCGTGGCAGGAGGGTTGGAACCAGATGATCCCTTCCAAACCAAACCATTCTAGGATCCTATCTGGTGGTCAGGGCACCACTGGCTTCGCTGGTGGGGGGCCCTGGCATCCCTTTCATGCCTCCATCCTTTAGGAAGCATCCAACCCTCATCAGCCTCTGCTGACCAGAGCAGCTGGGGTTGTGTTTGAGACAGAGCACTGAGCCTAAGAACATGGATCAGCAGGAGTGTGGCTGAGAGGAGCAGGGCAGCCAGCCCAGCTCTGGCTGCTGAGGAAACAGAGCCACAGCCAGAGATGAACAACCAGAGCCAGACAGAAACCCAAGGGAATGTCCCATGGGAATGGAAGTTCCTTCCTGGAAAGAAAGCCCAAGTGCAGCTGGGCAGACATGGCCACCCTTTGCTCCAGGAAACCCCTCCAGGGATGGGGACTCCAGCACTGCCCTGGGCAGCCTGGGCCAGGCCTTGTCCCTTAGGGGAAGAATTTGTTCCTCATGTCCAACCTAAACCTCCCCTGGAGCAACCTGAGGCCATCTTCTCTCCTCCTATCCCTTGTTCCTTGGGAGAAGAGCCCAACTCCCACCTGGCTCCAGCCTCCTTCCAGGCTCTTGCAGACAGCACTGAGGTCTCCCCTCAGCCTCCTCTTCACCCCCAGTTCCCTCAGCTGCTCCTCCCCAGCCCTGTTCTCCAGAGCCTTCCCCAGCTTTCTTGCCCTTCCCTGGACACGCTCCAGCCCCTCACTGCCCTTCCTGGAGCGAGGAGCCCAAACCTGAGCCCAGGGCTCCGACTGTATCCTCAGCGGTGCCCAGCACAGGGCACAAGCCCTGCCCTGCTCCTGCTGGGCTTCAGCCTGAAGAAGCCCTGGGGCTGCCCTGGAAGAGCCAGGAGCTTCTCCTGGCTGAGCCCCCGGCAGCAGCAGGAGCTGAGGGACACCTACCTGAAGCGAGTGCCCAGGCTGAGCTGCGGAGCCAAGGGCCTGTCCAGGACGATGGTGCTGCCGACGCCGAGCGCCCGCACGGGGATGCCGTAGCCACGGCTGTGCTCCACCAGCAGCTGCACCTCGGCCTGGAACTGCCCCGTGTCGTCCAGCTGGGCTGTGACAGACACAGACACCTGGCCCTCGGGGGGGATCACTCCTCGGCTGGGCTCAACCCTCCAGCACCAGCCTCTGCCAGACTGCAAGACAAGGCAGAGCCCAGCTGAGGCCAGGAGCCACAGCCCTCGGTCTCTTGTGGGCTGGAGGAGCAAGGATGTGAGGGCAGCAAACCAGAAGGGCTTCCTTTGCCTGCAGCTGAGCTAGGGGGGCTGCAAGCAGCACCTCTGCAGGAGCTGACACCCCCCTGTGCCACCCTCCTCTCACAGACTCCCCTCATTAGCCACCACCTCACCAGCCCCAGAGACACTCGGCCTCAAGAGAAGGTTGTTTCCTCCTCCAGCCTCCTTGCAGGGAGTGCTCCCTGGCCAGCAGGACATGCACTGGCATGCAGATCTGCAGCTCCCAAGGCTCCAGCGTGGGGGCAGTGGGACATGCTCCACATTTCAGGGCTGTGCTTGGGACAACAGGCCCTGCTCAGCCCAAACCCTGCAGCATCCCTGGAGAGGTTTTGCCCTTTGGAACAGGAGGCAGCAATGTGCTGGCAGGCTGGGCACGAGCCAAGCACATTGCATTGGGCAGGAGCCAGGGGAAGGCAGCTGGAGTTTCCAGCCTGGCAGCACTGAGCTCTCACAGGACAGCTGCTAGAAATCTCCCTCTTGGAGTTTCCAACTAGCCCTCTTGGCCTCTCACTACAAGTCCTAGTCAACAGTCTGTCCCCAGCTTTCTTAGAGGCCTCTTGAAGTACTGACAAGCTGCAAGAAGTTGACTTTCCTCCAGCAAATCCCAGGGAGAAGATCAGAGAGTCACAGAATGCTTTGGCATGGAAGGGACCTTCAACTAGTTCCAAGCCCCTGACCTGGGCAGGGACAGCTTCAACTAAAGCAGCTTGCTCAAAGCCCTGTCCTCAGTTCAAAGCTGAAGGACCTGGCATTGCTCAGCCTGGAGAAAAGGAGGCTGAGGGGAGACCTTCTGGCTCTCTACACCTCCCTGAAAGGAGGCTGGAGCCAGGTGGGGTTCAGTCTCTCCTCCCAGGTACAAGCGATAGGACAAGAGGCAATGGCCTCCAGTTGCACCAGGGCAGGTTGAGGGTGGCCATGAGCAACAATTCCTTCCCTTGAGGGCTGCCAAGGCCTGGCCCAGGCTGCCCTAGGCAGGGGTAGAGTCCCCATCCCTGGAGGGATTTCAAAGCCTTGGAGCTGTGGTGCTGAGGGCCACGGTTCAGTGCTGAGCTGGCAGTGCTGGGCTGAGGCTTGGCCTGGAGGATCTGAAAGGTCTTTTCCAACCCAAGGCATTCTGTGATCCCAGAGCTCCAAACCCATGACTCCCACAGCCAGAGACCTTCCACAAAGGAAAGGGAGAGCTTGGAAACAGGCTCCAGGCTCACTGCTGCTCAAACATCTCCTCAAGCTCTGGGCTCCTGAGGGCTGCCCCAGCTGAACCTGCCCCCACAGCCAGGCTCCTCTGGCCACCTGGGGGTGGAAGATCTTGCTTGCTCTCTCAGGCAGCCAGCTGGAAAGGCTCCAGAGGAGAACTGAGCCCCGGGTGGCCACAGAGCAGCCATTGCCACTGGAAGCCTCTCCAGATACTCACCACCTCTGCCTGGAAGGCTGCAGGGATGGGGCTCTGATTGCAGAGCTGCAGACACCGGGAGGCCTCCTGCAGAACTTGGATGCTGCCAAAATCGAGCTGGCTGGGCTGCACAGAGACAACTGGGCCCTCTCCAGTGCTCACCAAAGAGACCTTCTGCTCCAGGGAGGAGAGAGGAAAAACACCATGGGGAAAGCTGGCAAGGGTCAGACAGCTCTGAGGCTGCTCCTGGATGGGGGAGAGCTCTGCCTGCTGGAAGTTGGCAGTGTTGGAAGCCTGAAGCAGGAGGCCTGCAGCAAGGGTGGGCTCTGGAGGGACCCCAGCTGAAAGCCACAAGCTGCTGTTGTCAGGGGGAAAGAAAGCAGCCTGCCCAGGCTGCAGTCTCTCCAGCAGCTCTCCTTCCTCTGCCCTGTGCCTGCTCCCAGCCCTGCTGCTGCTCAGCCTTGCCCCAAACCACTCTCCCTGCCTTCTGCTGCTGCACAGCCAGGCTTGGGCAGCAGCTTTTGGAACACTCCCAAAGCTACCCCTTGACCAGCAGCCCTAGCTGGCACCAAGCTGGCTCTGCAGAGGAGAGACCATGGAAGCTGCTGCTCTGCTTTGTGCTCTGGGGTAATCCTGGCACCACCTGAGGAACAGAGCTGATGGCAGCACTCCAGCAGCCTTTTGGTCTCTTGAGCCAAAGCAGTGTTCTTGCAGAAGCAGCAAAGAGCACTGGAGGTGGCACCTGGATGCCTTTGCTGCAGCACCTTCTCACTCATTCCAGAGCCAGCCTTTGCTTCAGCAGCACTCTGGGCTGTCCCTGGCTGCTCCTCCCCAAGACCCCCAAGGAAGCAGCAGTTGCTGCTCCTCTCCTAAGAGCAGAGGAGGAGAGGCAGGGACAGTGCTGGCTCCTTCCCCCATCTGCCCTGTCCCCAGTGCACTGCTGTGGCACACACTCTGATCAGCCTCCCAGAGGGCACCACGCTGCCTCTCCTCTCCCCCTCACCCAGTGCCAGGGATCCCTGTGGTACAAGCCCCCTTTGCCCTGCAAGAAGCCTTGTACACCTCAGGCTCCAGCAAGCCCTGTGGCACGGAGCAGGCCCCTCCAGCACTCACCAGGGGGTGTCCTGCACGCCCAAAGACGGCCACACGGGCAGGAGTGTGCTGCTCTCCTGGCACCTGGGCCTCCAGGCTCAGTGGCACCTCCACGGAGCTGTGAGGCTGAATGATCCCACAGGGCACGGGGCTGGAGTACAGCACAGCAGCATCCTCCTGGTGCTTCTGGAAGGGGCAGGGGCACAGAAGGGGCTGGGCTGAAAGGGATCTTTCAAGCTCCTCCAGTCCAAGCCCCCTGCACTGAGCAGGGACAGCTGCAACTGGAGCAGACTGCTCAGCACCCCTGACAGCCTGGCCTGGAAAGGTTCCAGGGAGGGGCATCTCTCACCTCCCTGGGCACCCTGGGCAGGCTCTCACCCCCTTCAGAGTGAAAAAATGTCTTCCTCTTATCCAGTCTACATCTCCCTCTCTTAGTTCAAGCCATCCCCTCTCCCAACAGGCTCTGAAAAGCCACCAGAAGCTCTCCCTGGAGCCTTCTCCTCTCCAGGCTCAACAGCCCCAACTCTCCCAGCCTGGCCTCACAGCAGAGGGCTTCCAGGCCTCCCAGCATTGCTGTGGCCTCCTCCAGCCGGTCCCTGAATGTGCTGAGGACTCCAGAGCTGCCCCAGCACTGCAGGGGGGGGTCTCAGCAGAGGGGCAGAACCTCCTCCCTGCCCCTGCTGCCCACTGCTGGGGACCAGCCCAGGGCACAGCTGGCTCTGGGCTGGTACTGCACAATGCCAGCTCAGGAGCAGCTTGGCAGCCCTCAGTATCCTCAGGGGCTTCTCCACAGGGCTGCTCTCCAGCCTGGGTTGATCCTGGCAATCAAAGGTTACTGCAGAGGGAACTTGTAGAAAAATGTCAACCCTTAAGGTGTCCACAGCAGCAACTCACAAAGAGTTTGAAATCCCTGGCAGGAAGGCACAGAATGAAAGGCAAGACTTGGATGGCCTCAGCATCCTCAGGGGGTCCCAAAGCTGCTGCACTCACAACTCTCCCTGCTTGGGCTGGCAGAGCAGCTTCTCACCACCCTCTGAGTTCTCCTGCATGACAGCACCCCAGAGCCAGAGCGCAAACTGCTTCCCAAAGAGCTGCCTACATTTGTCTCAATTGCTGCCTAAAGTTGATCCTCAGGAAGGTTCCCATTTCCCTGCTTCCTGAGCTTACATTTGGGCAGCTGAGAGAGACTGAATCTTGGCTCTCTTGATGGGACTCAACAAAGGTAAAATCACCTTTGCTGCTTGCCCAGGCAATAGCTGATGTGTATTGGGAGCAGCCACTGGGATGCCTCTCAGGAAGGTGCAGAGATAAGCAGACTGCAGCTGTCCTGGAAACGGGCAGAGGCCACTGCTATCCCTGCTCTCTGGAACACACACCTCTGAAAAGCTGTTCCACAGATCTGAGCAACTACTGGCTCAGGAGAAGGCCAAGGCAGGAGGAGGGAAAGACAGGAGGAGGCCAAGGCAGGAGGAGGCCAAGAGAGGAGAAGGCCAAGAGAGGAGAAGGCCAAGAGAGGAGGAGGCCAAGGCAGGAGGAGGCCAAGGCAGGAGGAGGCCAAGGCAGGAGGAGGCCAAGAGAGGGGAAGGCCAAGGCAGGAGGAGGCCAAGGCAGGAGGAGGCCAAGGCAGGAGGAGGCCAAGGCAGGAGGAGGCCAAGGCAGGAGGAGGCCAAGGCAGCAGGCAGGACAATGCTGCTCTGAAGGAAAACGGAGAGCATACCAGGAGAGGGAAAATGACAGAGACCCTGGAAGAAGCAGACCAAAAGGAACCCTCTCTCCATGTCCTAAGTTGTGCCTGCTACAACTCATGGAGCTGAAGAGGCTGCTCAGCGGACAGCAATGACCTCTCCTCTACAGCCAAAGCTGCAGCACCCTTCCTCCACAGACCCAAACTGTCTTGGGGGGTGAGGGGGTGCCAATAGAATTCCTCTTCTCTCTCTCCCTACTTTATCTCTCTCTCCCCTTCTGATCCATCCACTTTATTTGTGTACTACATAGCCTAGCTGTTGCTATTTTGGCCTCCTCTGTGCCTCTAATTTCCTAACACAGGAATATTCACAAGAACTGAGGCTCTTTCCCTCTCCAGACCAAGACAGTGGGTTCCTGTTCCCAGCAAACCTGTAGGATGGACTGGAAAGCATCAAGGTCTCTCTCTCCCAAAGGCCTTTTCTCCCCAGCACAGCCTGGCTGAGCCCTGGGGGCAGGAGGTGGGTGGGGGTGATGCCAACCTGAGGCAGCAGTGCATAGCAGCCTGGCAGGTCGCTGTCGTTCACCAGGGGCAGCAGCTGCTGGGCAGGGAGCTGCAGGTAGCAGCGGCCGAAGGTCACCACGGGCTTGGGCACTCGCAGAGCAGGAACCACACACCTGGGCAGAGAGAGGGCCAGAGGCAATGGAGACACTGGCAGAGGAGAGGCTGCTTGACCCCTCAGGGGGCATGGAAGGGAGCAGAACACAGCTGCCTAGAGCAGAGTGGCTGCAAATTGCCACCAGCAGCCTGGCCTGGATCAGCAACCCCGTGGCCAGCAGGAGCAGGGCAGGGATCGGCCCCCTGGGCTCAGCACTGCTGAGGCCACCCCTCACATCCTGGCAGCAGTTTAGGGCCCCTCCAAGAAGGGCCTTGAGGGGCTGGAGCGGGTCCAGAGAAGGGCAACACAGCTGGGGAAGGGTCTGGAGAACAGGGCTGGGCAGGAGCAGAGCTGCTGGGAGCAACTGGCGGCGTTTAGCCTGCAGCAAAGGAGGCAGAGCAGAGCCCTCCTGGCTCTCCACATGTCCCTGAAAGGAGGCTGGAGCCAGCTGGGGCTTGGGCTCTGCTCCCCAGGAACGAGTGACAGCACAAGAGAAATGGCCCCAGGCTGTGCCAGGGGAGGGGCAGTGCCAAGCAGCCATAGAATTGCTGTGTCCTTTAGGAAAAGGCTCAGGGCCAGGCCTGCCCATTCTGGGATGATGCTCCTCCAGGGGGCTGCCTGCAAGCCCTGCTGCTCCCAGCTCTGCCTGGGCAGAACCAGCTCATGATGCAAGGCTCCTCCTGTGGAGCTGGAGCCAGCAAACCACATGCAAGGGGCTGGATGCACCAAGAGACCCTGCAAGGAAAGTGCTGGTACCTGGCTGTGAGGGGCAGGGACAGCAGCTCCTGGCCCACACCATCCACATCCACCACCAGAGCCAGCTCATACAAGCCCTGGGTGTTGGAGCACAGGGTGACCTGGGGGGAGAGCAAAGCCCCAAACACTTCAGCACCCCCACAGCTGCTGCCTTTCCATTCCCAGGCCATGGGAAGCAAGGGAGGCCTTGGCCCTGGTGCTGCTCCATCTGCAGAGCACAGGCCCTGGCAGCACCACAAGGCTGCTGGCAAGAGCTGCTTGCAGAAGTGCCTGTGGCAGCTCCCAGGCCATGGGTGAGAGGAATGCAGGCCCCAGCAGGCTGCCACTCAGCACTGCATGGCCAGGGAACAGCAGCAGTGCAGGGCAGAGCTGCTGCCTCCAGCAGAACCACTCCAGCTGTGCAGGGGGAAGCTGCTGCAGAAGCTTGGCCCAGCAGAACCTGCTCAGCTCACAGCCACCACAGCTTCTGCAGTCCCCCTGCAGAGCACTGCAGGGAATCCAACTCATCCTGCCCACAGCACAGGAGGAAGAAGAGCAGGCAGAGAAGCTAACTGCTTCCTCCAGCCACATCTCTCCCTGCAACAGCCTCCTGCTGCCCTCAGCCTTCCTCTGCCCAGCTGCAGGCCAAGGAATCAGCCTAAGCAGCTCTGAAAGCCTCAGCAGTGGCTTCTGGCCTGGAGCCTGGGGGGCAGGAGCTGCAGCTTCTGCCTGCAGGCTCCAAAGGCTGCTCCAAAGGCAAGTCCCAGAGCAGCACAGCTCCCAACAGCCCAGCCCTGCTGCAGGGCTCTGCCTGGCCTCCCCCTCCCAGCCAGCAGCACTGAAGCCCTCTCCCAGAGCAGGGCAGCCTCAGCCCCAGCTGCTGAAGCCCCTCTGGCCCCACTGCTCCCTACCTGGATGTCCTGGAAGCTCAGGGCAGGGATGGTGCCTCTGCCAGGGCTGATGGTGAACTCACAGGGCCTGAGGCACCTCCTGGCTCTCTTCTTCCAGGAGGGCAGAGAGTTGTCCAGCACCTGGGCAGTGCTGGGCACGCTGGGCTCTGCCACACCGTCCCCGGGCACACGGAGGGTGAAGGCCACAGGCACCAGGGAGGTGTTGGTCAGGCGACAGAACAGGCTGTGAGGGAAGCCTAGGAGAAAGGACACAGCTCTGCACCTCTGCACACAGCTCCTCTGCCTCCTGCAGGCAATCTCCTGACATGCTCAGGCTGCCCTTGGCCTCTGGCTCTCTTCCCTCTGAGCTGCAGCTGCCGCGGAAGCCAAGCAGCTCTGTGCTGGCACTGCTGGGGGACAACAAGTTCCCCATCGGGCAGCCAGGGGCCCTCCTGGCCAAGAAGGCCAAGGCTGCTCTCAGCAGAGGGTGGCCAGCAGGGCACAGCAAGCACCAGGAGCCTGCAGCTGCAAAGGCCTTCTCCAGGCCAGCAGCTGGAGAGGACTCTTCTCCTCTTGGATCCCAGGCTGCTGCCTGCTGGCATCCCTCTGGCTTTGTCTGCTCACAAGGAAGCCAAGAGACAGGGCAGGGATGGAGGGAGGGGAGGCTGCAGCTCAGCAAAGGCCAGCACTTCTCTTAGCCAAGTCCCTCAGCAGGAGGAAAACAGAGAGGCATCCTGGCCAGGCTGAGCACAGCTCTTCAGTCAGCCCAGAACTGGCTTCCCAGGCAGAGCTGAGAGCCCCTCAGGGAAAAGCCTTCTGGGAGCCTGAGCTGAAGCAGCAGAACCTGCAGCTCAGTGCTCAGGCAGCAGAGCTGGGCCTCTGCTGGGCAAGGAGAAGGAGCCCAGGGCTCTGAGCACACCAGGGCCTGAGGCAGAGCTGTTTCTTGGCCACATTCCCTGGCACTGACAACCAGTGGCCCTCCCAGCACCAAGCAACATCTCACCCTGCAGCTCAGGGGGGAAATGGTCTCCAAGCCTGGCAACATTGCCCCACAGCAGCTATGGGCTGGGCCAGAGCTTCAACTCCCTCCTCCTGCAGTCCCAGCCCCTGGGCCCTGCTGGGGCTCTCACAGCCATCCTGCTGCCAAGGACTGGCAGCCTGGGGCTGATCAGACCATCAGGGACCCCACAAGACCCTGCTCTGCCAGTCCTTTGGGCCTCTGTGCCCTCAGGATGGCAAAGCCCTGCCCAGGCAGCCTGCAGCCCTGCTTGAACCTCCTGCAGGCTGCTCTGGAGGGCCACCAGTGCTGGAGGCTCTGAGGCTGCACTCTGGGGCTGCAGAGCCCTCGGGCTGTGCTCCAAGGCCAGGCCACACTCACCATAGGAGACGTCCCCGAAGCGCAGGCAAGGGACATCGAAGCGCAGAGGGGGTGCAGAGACACAGCCCCTGGGGGGACACAGCAGAGGAGGCCTTGGCTTGGCTGCAGAGCACTGCAGAGCCTGCAGCTTGCACTGCTGCTGGCAGGCTGCAAAGCTGCTCTCACAGCACAGGGGGCTGCACTCAGCCTCTCACCTGACAGTCAAGGTCACAGGCTCAGGGGATCCTTCCACACTGAACCTGAATTCCTCTGTGAAGTGCCCCAGGACAGGGGGACAGAAGCAGACCTGGATGACTTGGAACTCATCTGGCAAGAGAAGGCCCTGACAGGGGGAGAAGCTGAAGCAGGGGCCCAGAGCTGTAGTTGGAGGGACCAAGCTGAAGGAGGCATGGATGGCTCCTTTGTTGTGCAGGATCACCTGCAAGACAGCCAATGGAAACCCCTAAGGAACTTTCTTTCCTTCCAGGAGGCTGATTTGTGTCCTGCCCAAGCACCTCCCTGCAGGGTTACACCCCCCTTGATGGGGGCTGAAAAGAGCCCAGCCCCAGCTGCTCTGGCTGGGCAGAGAGAGACTTGGCTTTCCCCCTCCCAGGAGGAGGGGTCCCCTGGCTCCAAGGGGCTCTATGCCACTGCCCCTCCCTGCCCAGCAAGCCTTGCTAGGCAGGGCAGAGCTCTGCTCCTGCTCTCTCTTTCCCCTGCACAGCCACTGCTGCACAGAAGGCTCCCCAGGGCTGCTGCATCCCCCCCCTGCTGCTCCCTGCTGCATCCACACCTCCTGAAGAGCTGCAGCCACTGGCACCAAGGGAATCCAGTGCCAGCTGGGGCTGCCTTTGGATGCTTTGCCCCCTGCCCTTCACCCTATCCCTTTGGAACCTGCCCTGTTACTGATACATAGAGATAGATAAAATTACCTTTTTTCACTCCCAAACAGATTCCAGACCATTTTTTCCCTGATCTTACCTCTCCTTTCTCCTGCCTGATTTGCTTTACCTTACCAGGAAAGGGAAAGGGGGAGGGAATCTCCATCAGTTTCCATTTGGGCTTTTGGCCTGCAGGTCCAGCCCAGAGCAGCACAAGCTGACAGCTGGCAAAGGCAGAGGATGCTGCCTGCTGCTGCTTGGCAGAAGCCAAAGGGAAGTTCAGCCTTTGGGGGTTTGATGCCAAGCAGCCAGGACTTCATAGAATGGATCCTGGAATGGGTTGGTTGGAAGGGACCTTCCAGCTCATCCAGTTCCAACCCCCACCATAGGCAGAGACCCCTCCCACCAGCCCAGGCTGCTCCAGGCCTCATCCAGCCTGCTCCTGAACACTTCCAGGGAGGGGGCAGCCACAGCCTCCCTGGGCAGCCTGTGCCAGGCTCTCCCTCCTCTCACTCTAAAGAATCTTCCTAGTTTCCAGTCTCAAGCTGCCCTCCCCAAGCTTCACCCCATTCCCTCTCCTCCTCTGCCCCAGCCCTTGGCCAAAGTCCCTCCCCAGCTCTCCTGGAGCTACTTCAGCTCCTGGAAGGCTGCTCTGAGCTCTCCCTGGAGCCTTCTCTTCCCCAGCCTGAACAGCCCCAGCTCCCACAGCCTGTCTCCATAGTAGGACTTCCCCCCAAGCCCTGCCAGCCCCTGCTGCTCACCTCAGACTTGCTGCTGGATCCAACCAACACCTGCCCAAGGTCCAGCTGCTCAAGGCTGAAGCAGAGCCAGGGCCCTCGGCCTTCCCCTTGGATGTGCAGAGGCAGCCTGGCCTCACGGCCTGGGGAGAGAGTTCCATTGGATGACTCCTTGAGGCCCTGAGGTGGGAAGGGACCTTCCAAGGGCAGCCAGCCCAAGCAGCAGCACTCAGCAGAACAGCTGCAGGCACAGCAGCTGGCTCTGAGCCCCAAGCAACCTGACCTGAAGGGGTTCCAGCAGTGGGGCACCTACCCCTCCCTGGGCAACTGGGGCCAGGCTCTCACCACCCTCAGTGTCAAACATGCTGAAGGTCTGAGGAGGTCAGCCAAGGGGCTTGGAGGAATCAAGGAGCAAAATTAATTGACTCCTTGGTTTCTTTCAACTCACAGGGACCTTGATTCTGGGACAGTTTCCACCCTGGCAGCACAGGGGACCCGCTGCTTTGGAATGCTCATCTGCCACAGAATGGCTGCAAGAAGTGAAGCTCTCCTGAAGGCCCAGCAGGGTCTGTCAAGAGCAGGCTTCTCTCTCCCAAGACAGAGCATTTGCTCAGCTCTGCCTCCTGGAGCCCCAGAGCAGCTCAAGGGCTGTGTGCAAGTAGCTCTCTTATTGCTCTGCAATGCAAAACCTCTCCTGGCACAAGCCCTGGAGATCCACCCCTGCTGTAGAGGGATGGACATCTCCCTCAGCAGAGCAGAAAGCCCAGAGCCAGCAGCTCAGCACTGGCAACTTTGTGAAGCAAGAATTGCCTTGCCCAGCTCTGACAAGTGCAGCTGGGGCAGGAAGACATTTTGGGAACACAAGGCCTGGGCTCACACTGGAGGTGGCACTGGCCAAGGGAACCAGGCCCAATTCCTGGGCAAGTCAAAAGCTGTTCCCTGGCATCTGTGTCCCTTGGCTTGGGGCAGGAAGGAAATCAACAAAGCAGCAGAGCAGGGTTGGTGCTTTCAGCACCCTCCAAGAGTGGGAGCTGGGCTGCTGGACCTCCATGAGCTCTGGAGGTGAGGACACCCATCAGATTCCGTGGAGAAAGCCTGGCAGCGAGCTCCCACCCTTGAGACACAGCCTGAGCAGCACCCTGCAGAGATGGAGAGGAAGGACAAGGAAGCCTGAACCTGGCTACAAGCACTCCCTGCCCTGGGCTAGCACAGCACAGCCACCACCTCTGGAAGGGCAGAGCTGGTGTCACTCAGGGGGCAGTGCTGGCTGCTGCCACCAACAGCCTGAGCACCCTGCAGGGAGACAGCAGCGGCACAGAGCTCATCCAGCAGGCTGCTGGGGCTCAGCTTGCCAGGGAGAGACCTCCTGCTGAGCAGAGCAAGCCCTGAGCAACGCCACCCAGGGGAAGCACAGCCTCAGAGCTGCCAGGAGACACTTCCCAGGCAGGGAGAAGCACCTGCTGGCCAGAGATGCTCCTTTGGAGGGCACCCTGCATTCAGCAGGGTTCCCCACCTAAGCGCTGGCAGTAGCTGACCAGTGGGAGGAGATCCAGGGGCTGGCAGCACTCTGGAACTCAGCTCCTACCACCTCAGGAGCCCCAGGATGCCTCCAGGCTATGAGGACTCCTCTTGGAGGGAAACAGGCTGGAGGGGCTTAGGGGCTGCTGTGTTCTGTAGCTCCTTGGCCTTCACAGACACCTCCCAGCAGAGCAAAGGCTGGCAAACCCATGGCAGGAAACCTCAGCCCTTCCCTGCCTCACATGTTCTGGACTCAGTGGTCCAGAGGCAGTGTCCTGAGCCCTGGCCTTGGACAGCAGAGCAGCTGGGAGCCACAGGGACAGCAGGCACGGGTCCTGTTGGCCACTGACCCTTCCTAGCAACTAGAGCAGGAGCCAGGGGGCTGGAAGGTTGCTTGTGCCTGGCCTGCAGCCTGGGGCAGAGAGCAGCAGAATGGAGCTGTACCTGAGATGTCACAGTAGAACTTGGCTTCATAGACTCTGGCTGCCTGGGGCTTAAAGGTCACCTGGATCTCAGCTGAGGAGTTTGGCCACACCTCTCCCTCCTAGAAGAGAGGATGGCAGCAAACCATTGATCACCAAAGCTTCCAGCTCATGTTTGCAGCCACAGCCCTGCAGCCCTTCTTCAGAGCACCAAGGGAGAGCGAGGAGCAAGCACCACATGTGCTGGGCTGGGGGAGGAGAGACAGGCACAGGCAGAGCTCTGCAAGGGAACCTGCTCCAGAGGGGAGGGAAGCCTGGGAAACCAAGAGACTGAGAAGGCTGGACAGGGCAGAAGGGCAGAGAGCCATGGAGCAGCCCACTTCTAAGTCAGTCCTAGAGCACAGTGTGGCACATCCCCAGAGCCAGTGAGGAAAGGTTTCCACTCCCAAGGCTTGAGGCCAGGCTGCACTTGGTGTCCCTCCATCATTACCAGGAGCACCAGGACTCAGTGCTGTGGGCAGCCAGACTGCTGCCCCTCACAAGCTGGAGAGCAGGTTCAGCTGCTTGTGGAGACACAGTGCAGCTGTCACCAAGCAGGAGCCCCCAACACACTCCCAAAGCAGCCCTGACACACCACAGGATGCTGCTCACCTCCCACTGCCTCCAACATCCCTACTGCTCTGCCACAACCTCCTGCTCCCATCCTGCTGCTGCCAGCTGCTGTGCTGGGACAGCGCAGTGGTGCTGCTGCTGCTGGCTCTCAGCCTTCCATGGGCTCCAGGAGGAAGCAGCAAGAGCAGCTGAGCCCTTCCTTCACACTCATTTCACCTCTCTGCATAGAAAGAAGAGGTTGGGATTCCTGCAGGCTTTACTCCCAGATGAGATGCTGCTCAGACAGCAGCATTCTCCAGCTCAGACCATGCTCTCCCTCCGAGTCAGGGCTCTGGTTGGTGGCAGGATGTGGCCTTGGGCTCCCAGAACCAGCAGCAAGCCCTTCTCTGTACCTAGGGGCACCACAACTCCCAGAGCCCCTTTCAACCTGCCAGCCTGGGGCCCAGGCTCACAGGTGACACTGGCAGGGAGACTCAGAGCTGGTGGAAGCCCGGCTTCCAGGAGGGGATTGCTATTGCCATAACTCAGCTGCCCTTTGCCTCCTCTCCTTCCCTTCTTCAGGTGGTTTGGGACCTGCAGTGCTCTAACAGCCTCTGGGCAGCCCCCGAGCCACACGGAGGGGATGTCCTTGCAGCTAACACCGCAGAGCCCTCTGAGGGCTGGAAGGACACCGAGGCAGTGCCCTTCTTTTGCTCAGCTGCCAGCAGGCTCTCGCTGCCTGCCAGGGCCCTGCAGCTCACCAAGGCTTTGTGCACCAAGCCCTGCCAGCTCCACTCCCTCTGCGGGAGCTGGGGGCAGGATCTGCCAAGGGACCTCCCCAGGGAGGAGGAGGAGGAGGAGGAGGAGGAAGGAGGGCTCTCAGCTGCGGCTCACCAGCGGCTCGATGGTGAAGATCTCCTCAGAGCGGCACAGCAGGGACTCTCCTTGCGCCTTCGCCCTCTGCTGCTGGAAGATGCGGGGGAGCCGGGAACGGCGTCCCTGGGGCGCAGGCTGCTTCCTGGGCTCCAGGGGGGGACGCGGCTTGAACTGCCCCCACAGCCTGCAGCCCAGAGACAAAGCCCAGCAGACAAGGGCATCACCAGCAGCTCTGCAGAGGCTCTGGCAGAAGCGCTCGGGGAGGCACAGCAGCGGCACAGCAAGGGGCTGCCCCCGAGCCCCCGGCTCCCAGCCCACGATCCCTGCCTCTTCCCTGGCCACTCGCACTCCCTGCTTGCAAGCTCGGAAGAGCTTTGTGAAAGGCAGCAGCCCCCCGGGAGCCTTCCTGCTTCACAGCCACTGCCACAGCTGATGGAGGCTCCAACAACAGCCTCGAGTGGCTCTTCCTCCCCTGGAGCTGCTCAGGGCTGCTCTTTGCACAGCCTGAGCTTGCACAGCAGCCACACACTGGGCAAGGAAAAGCACTGAGCGAGGGGAACCTGGGGCTGGCCTCTAGGGCCTGCCTGGCCCAACCACTCTGAACTTGACTTGCTCAGAAGCCCCTGAAGAGCACTCCAGCTGAAGGCACTTTCCTCCCCAGCTGTGGCTTCAGACTAACTCCAGATCCCTCCATGCACCTGGGGCTGGAAAGTCACCCAAGGCTTCCCGGGATCCCCCAGGCTTTGCAGTGTGCTTTCCAGCTCAGCCCCTGGGCTCCAGCTCTTCCTCTGCTGCCTGAGGTGGCAATTTCCAAGCTTCACCACAGGCAGCCTTTGGAGAGCCTGCCCCATCTCCCACCACCACAAAGACACAGGTGCTGAAACTCAACTGGACTTCTAAGTCCTGCCTTGCTCCACCCTCCCTGCAGAACCCTCCACCTCCCAGCTCTGCTCAGCCTCCAAGGCAGGGTGGAAATAGCTCCTGGTGCTGGAAACTGGGACACCAGCAGGCAGTTAACAGCCTGCAGCAGGATAGCCTCAACCTTCTGGGCCCCTGAAGCACTCTGCCCTGCACAGGGCTGGGAAAGGAGCCTGCCAGCTTGTGCCAGCTGCAGCAGGAGAAGCTGCAGGGAGTAGCAGCAGAGTTGTGCTGCATGCAGCTGTGCTCAGTGCTGCTACTCAGTGCAGCCCAGCACTGAGCCTTGCCTCAGCCTCATGGTCCCTCTGGAGCCCAGAGATCTCTGGGCCTCAGTGCTTTGTGGCCCCCACAAGTCAGTTTGCTCTCTGAGGAAATCCAGGCCCTGCAGTTCCTCCCCAAGACACCATCCTCAGCTGGAGTGTGGATGCAGCTGGGAAGGGAAGTGCTGAGCTCCAGTACCCCAAAGCCCAGGGATCCAGGCCTTGGTGCTGTGGGGGCTTTCCTGGCCTCCACCACTGCAAAGCACCCAGAGCCCTGGAGGCCACACTTGAGTGTCACCCTTGGAGAGGGATCTGCCTGCAGTGCAGCTTTCCAACCCACCTCTGCTGCTGCTCCTCCTCCTCCTGACTAGCAGCAGCCTTCCACTGGAAGTGAGCTCTCACACTGCTGCTGTTGTGGATGAGCAGGGTGCTGCGGCTGCTCAGCGACAGGTAGGTCTGCTCCATGCTCAAGGAGCTCCTCTCCAGCCTGATGTTCACATCCACAGCTGTGCCACTGAGGCTGCTGTGAATATCTTCTCCTGCAGGAAAGCAGAGGGGAGTCTTGCTCATCTCACTTGCAAGCTACAGCAGCATTTGGATCCTTTCTGCCAGCCCCAGAGAGCTCCAGTGCTCACTGCAGGGCTGCAGCACCACAGCAGCACCCAGGGAGCACATCAGGCTGCCCAGGAGCCAGGGGCAGCAACAGGGACAAAGCAAAGCTCTGCTGCAGGCAGAGGAAACACACCCCGAGGGCACCTGTGAGCAAGGCTCTGCTTCAGCATCAGCTCTGCTGAGCCAAGCCTGTGGGCAGCATTTGGAGGTCCCAGCTCCGCTCCCCACTTACTCCTCAAGGGCCTGCTGAGGCTGACACTTCTCCTGGGGCCTGCTCTTGGCTTCTCCCACCCCAGGAGGAGTTTGACACCTCTCCAAGGAGGCAGTGAGCACTTCCTGCCCGAGCCCAAGAGCCTTTTAGTCCTGAAGCTGGGAGGTGTGGGATGGAGATGGATGGAGGAGAGTGCAGCAAAAGGCTCTGAGGCAAGGCAAGGGAGAAGCAGAGCAGGGGACAGAGGAGTGCCAGAGGCCCTGGGCACCACAGCGTCTGACAGAGCCCTGCCCTCCTCCTGTCAGCCCTCAGGCCCAGCACTGGCTGGGAACCAAAGCTCAGGCTCTGCAGTGGGCAGCCAGGGACACAGAGTGCAGGCAGGCAGTGCCCAGCACTGACCTGAGTCCCAGTGCAGGCTCAGGACCCCGCGGTGCTCCCCGGTCCGCAGCGGCAGGAACTCCACAGCCACCTGCACAGCAGCACCGACCCCCAGAGCTCCCACACAGGGCTCAGCAGAGAATGGGCTGCAAGAGAGAGACACAGCAGGGCTGCTGCAGAGACCTGGGCACCACAGCCCTGCTGCAGGCCACTGCTCTGCAGCTGCCTTCTGCAAGCAAGGAGCAAAGCAGCCCCAAGCAGCAGAAGCAGAGAACCTTTTTGGCTGGAAGAGATCTTTCAGCTCCAGTCCAACCATGCTCCCATTGCTAGGGCACCCCCAAACCATGGCCCTCAGCACCACACCAACCCCCCAGGGATGGGGACTCCACCACTGCCCCAGGCCACCTGGACCAGGCCTTGACAACCCTCAAGGGCAAGAAATTGTTCCTCATGTCCCAGGCCACACACAACTGAGGGCATTTCCTCGTGGCCTAGCACTTGTTCCTTGGGAGCAGAGACCAAGCCCTGCCTGGCTCCAGCCTCCTGTCAGGGAGCTGAAGAGAGACAGAAGATCTGCCCTCAGCCTCCTCCAGGCTAAACATCCCCAGTGCCCTCAGCCTCTCCTCACAAGACTTTTGCTCTAGACCCTTCACCAGCTTTGTAGTCCCTCCTGGAGCCACCCCAGCACCTCAGTGTGCTCCCTGCAGTGAGGGGGCCAAAAGTCAATGCAGTACTCAGGCTGTGCATCCAGTGCCCAGTGCAGGCTACACTGCCCTGCTCCTGTTGGCCACACCATGGCTGACCCAGGCCAGGATGCTGTTGGCCTGCTCAGCCACCTGGCCACCGGCTGGCTCATCTGCAGCCTCTGTTGAGCAGCACCCCAGGTCTTTGCTGGGCATCTTTCCAGCCACTCTTCCCCCAGCCTGCAGTGCTGCAGGGGGTGCTGTGACCCAGGTACTGGCCCTGCCACTTGGCCTTGATCAACCTCATGCCATTGGCTTGGCCTTTGATCCAGCCTGGCCAGGTGCCTCTGTAGGTTAACAGGCAGCTCAGCACTGCTGCCCAGTTGGGCCTGTCTGCAAACTGACTGAGGGAGCCTCAATGTCCTCACCCAGGGCATTGAGCAAGTGTTCAGGAGAGCTGGCCCCAGCACTGAGCCCTGGGGAACACCACTGGGGACCAGACACCAAGTGGAGTTAGCTCCCTTCACTGCAGACAGCAGAAGGAAAACCAACCCCCCAGGGGATCAGAAAGAGAGCTCCTGGCTCAGTGCTGAGGAGATTCAGCCCTCAGAAGGGCCTAGAGTAGAGAAGGACAGCAGGTGCCCCATACACTGCATCCAGCTCCCTGCAGTGAGGCTGCAGAGCCCAGCTGCTGGCAATGCCACCAGAGCAGGGCTGCTGGAGAGCACAGGGCTGGAAGGGCTGCTGGAGAGCACAGGGCTGGAAGGGCTGCTGGAGAGCACAGGGCTGGAAGGGCTGCTGGAGAGCACAGGGCTGGAAGGGCTGCTGGAGAGCACAGGGCTGGAAGGGCTGCTGGAGAGCACAGGGCTGGAAGGGCTGCTGGAGAGCACAGGGCTGGAAGGGCTGCTGGAGAGCACAGGGCTGGAAGGGCTGCTGGAGAGCACAGGGCTGGAAGGGCTGCTGGAGAGCACAGGGCTGGAAGGGCTGCTGGAGAGCACAGGGCTGGAAGGGCTGCTGGCACTCTGAGCTTCCCCCTGGCTCCCTGCCACCCAGAAACCTCACCTCAAGAGCTGCAAATGGCAAGGCAACTCCTGGCCCAGGAGATCCCAGCCTAGAAAGCAGAGGCAGGGACAAGCAAAGCCTGGCCTGAAGAGCAGAGCAGGATGCTGAGCTCCTCACCTCTGAGTGCTGAGGCTGTAGTGAGCCTCCCGCTCGCCCACGTTGCGGAGCAGCAGAGTCCTCTGGGTGCTGTACTTGACTGGGCAGATGGAGAAGTTTAGCTGCTGGGGGAAGTCCAGCACAGCCTGGGCACCTACAGCCCGGATGGGCACAGTGAACTCCTCCCTCTGGGTGACACAGAGCAGCTGGTGACAGTAATCCTGCAGGGAAAGGAACAGCCTCAGCAGGCTGCAGGCAGTGGCAGCCCCAGGGCAGAAGGGAAGCTGCTGGGCTTTGTCTCACTGCCAGCTGCAGGCAGAGATGCAGCAGCCCCTGGGCACCCTTCTCTCCTGCAGCACAACTGGCACAGGGCTGGGAAGGATCAGAGCTGAGCCAGCCCCTCTGCCCCACCTGCTCTCTCAGCAGGCCAGCAGCACCAAAGCAGATTCTCTGATGCTTGGATGCTGAGGCAGCCCAGAGTGACTCCACCTCAGGGGTGCCAGCCCCCCAGAGCCACTGAAGCCTGGGAAAGGCACCCAGCTGTGCCACGGTGCCAAGTGCAGTCCCAGCAATGCAGGCACCTCCTGGAAGCTTGGCAGGGGTGCTCAGGCACATTGCCCAAAGGCCTTTGCCACATCACCATCAGCAGTGGCTCCCAGCTCCCCACAGCCACCAGGCAGTCACCTGGGCATGGAAGGAGATCAGGTTGGTCAGGCAGGACCTGCCCTTCCTAAATCCATGCTGGCTGGGCCTGAGCCCTTGGCCATCCTGTAAGGGCTGTGTGATTGCACTCAAGATGACCTGTTCCATAACCTTGCCTGGCACTCAGGTCAGGCTGACAGGCCTGGAATTCCCTGGCTCCTCCTACCACTGCAGGCAGCAACCTCTTGAGACCTGCAGCCTCACCTTGTTCTCCTCAGGGGTGAAGAGGATGCAGTAAGTAGAAGCCATGCCAGGTGCCACCTTCTGGCACACATCCTTGGGGCCAACCAACTTGAAGTAAGGAGAGGTCTCCAGGATGACCTTCACCCACTGAGGAACCTGCAGGGAAGACACAACTGGGATTTTGCCACCTGTGGCACTGTGAGAAGAAACCTGGCCATGGCCAGCTGCCATCCTTCCTTCCCAAGGCACTTCCAGCACAGAGGACAAGGCTGGAGCCAAGTTCCTGCTGCCTGGGCAAAGGAGCTCTGGGACATGGGCTGCAGGCCCAAGCCCTGCTGTGAAGCAGAGCCAGAGGAAAGGAGAAACTGAGGCCCATTTTAATGAGGAAAGGGGAAAGAGCAGCACAGTGTCTGGGGTCAGTGTGGAGCACACCAATGTCCCAGGGGCCTCTTGCCAACACTCCCAAGCCAGGCACCAGAGCAGGAATGGCTCTGTTCTCCCCAGCAGGAACTGAGAGGGACCACACTTTGCAGCCTTCCTTGCCAAAGGGGCTTCTCTTTCCAGCCACAGCCCTGGCAAAGCCTCTTCTCTCAGGACACACTTGGACTGCTCTTGCTCTTCCCCCACAGCTTTTGTTGTCCCCTTGTTTCCCCCAGGAGGGAGGTGTGGGGGGGGGAGCTCCTTCCCCTGCTCTCATGCAGGCTGCTTCTGCCTTCCCAGCTGCTCTCCTCTCCCCTTCACATCTTGCTCCCCACTGCAGAGCAGCAGCTTCCAGGACACTTCCTTTGCTGACCCTTCTCTGCCTCCAGCACACTGCCTGCTGCATGGCAAGAGAAGCCCCTGTGTGCACAGGGTTCTCTCCTGGAGCACCTTTGAACCCAGCCCCACTCCTCCCTCCTGTCTCTTCTCACCAGCTTGCTCTGGGCACCTGCCTCACTCCAGCAAATGTTTCCCCAGCTCAAATTCAAAGGGTCTCAAATCTTCCTCTTTCCACAGGAACAAAACTGCTGGCATTTGGCAGCCTTTCCCTGCTCCACTTCTTTGGGGAATCTCCTCAGCACCACCAATTCTTTCCAAGCACAGGTGGAGACCTTCAGGAGGAGATGGCTCTGGATGTGCTGTGGTGTTCCAAAGGGAAAGCAGAGCTCCAGGAAAGCCCCAGCAGGGCTGAATGAAGCGTAGCAGGACCCCCAGGTCGTGCCTAAAGGCCTCCCCTTGCTGCTGCTCCATCAGTCTGTTCCACTGCTCTTTGCAAACACCTCTCCTGGAGTTTCAGTGCCACTCCCTAGGACTTATTCCAGCCTCAAGCAGAGAAGACGACCCCTGAGCTTTGTCAGGGGATTGAAGCAGCTAAGCAGGCTGTGAGAGGCAGAGAGGCCCTCCCCAAAGGCAAGAGTAACCAAGGAGCCATCAGGATGCGCTGCACACCTGAGGCAGAGCGTGAGACGAGAGAACAGCTGCAGAGCCCTCAACATTCTCAGCAAGCCAGGGCTTTCAGAGGCAAGGCTGCTCTCTAGGCAAGCTCCTCTGGGCTAGCTCCCAGCAGCACATGGCAGTGTCAGAGACAGCATGCCCAGAGAGGGCAGGTTCCTCCCACCCCCCAGCACTTACCCTGCCCTTGTTGCGCAGAACCAGCGTCGCTTCGTAGACCTGGTGGGGGAGGTAGTTCTGGAAGACCACCTCTGCTGGGAGAGGCTCAAAGCAGCTCTGCTGCAGGGCAGCTGGCAGCTGGGGGTGCACAGAGAGCAGGGAGAGGTTCAGCTGCTGGCAGCAGGACTCATGAGTGACAACCCTACACTGCTCTCCAGTCCAGCCCAGTCTCCTGGCGAGTCCCTCTGCCCAGCTCAGCCTGGGCAAGCAGAAGCTCTCCCACCTGGCTCCTGGGTGGCTCAAGAGGAGCTGGGCTGTGCTGAGCAGGCTCAGGCTAAGCAGCTCTTGGGCTGTCTCTCCAGGTTCCCTCTCCCAAACACAGGGCAAAGCCCTGTGCTGCTGTGGTCACACAGCACCAGAGCACTCCCTGACAGTGCTGGCAGCACTCATGGAGCAGCTGAGGGCCAGCAATGGACAGGAGGCTCCAGGGGAAACACTCTGGGGATGATCTTTGCTCTGAGGCAGGGAGGCCGAGGCCCACACAGCCCCAAAGAGCTTTGCCAGTGTAAAGCCTGGGAGCTGCTAAGGAGAGAACAGCAGCAGAGGAGGGAAGGCAGGACAAGGAGAGCTGAGTGCTGGCGAGGTTCAGCTCCTTTCTCTGCAGCACTGGGCAGCTGGAGGAGGACTGGACTTGGCAGCTCCTTCTGCCAGGAGCTTTCAGTGGCTCTTTGGTCCTGCTCTGGTGCTGCTGCTTTTGTTCCACTCCACTGCAGCAGCAGCCTGGCAATGCACACAAGCAGCAAATGCTGGCAGAGCAGAGGCACTGCTAGGAGAAAGTTCCTCCCTGCTTTGCCTCCCCTCTCCCAGCTGTGCTGCTCCCACTCACCAGACCCAGGCAGCTCTCCTGCTGCTCCACACAAGCCATGGCCAGGCTGAAGCCAGCAGCTGCAGCATGCTGCCAGTTCTCTGTGTGCCCAGCTGAGGGCTTCCCAACCTCCTGGGCTGGCCAGGGCAACCCACAACCAGTATGTCACAGGTCTGCTGCTGGCAATTGCTGCTCAGCAGCCTCCCTCCCTGCTCTGCCCTCGGGGCTGTGTGCTCTGGCCAGCAGCTCTGCAGCAAAGCAGCTTGAGGCACAGCTGCAGCAAACACTCAGCCAGACAAGGCACAGCCAGGGGCTGAGGCCCCTCTGCAGCTGGCAGGAGCCTGCAGCCTGCAAACCCAGCCCCCTGGGAGGGCCCCAACCTGCTGCTCCACCCCAAAGCACCACTGCAGCTGAGTGTGCTCAGTGCTGAGCAACTCCTGCAGGCCTTCAGCCCCCCAAGGCCAAGGCTGCCAGCAGCGAAGGAGTCCCAGCCCCAGGCACTTGGCAGCGACCACCCCAAGCAGCAGCTGCCTGTGGCAGCAGGAGGATGGCAAATGGCAAGCTCCTGCCCTTGTGTCCTGCCCCAGCCTGCCCCCTGCATGGGGCTTGAGTGCCAGGGGCTCAGCTCCAGGAACCCCCCCCAGCTGCAGCAGAGCTTCTGCAGCACAGCTCAGGACTTGAACAGCTCAGCAGGGAGCAAGGTCTGAGCTTTCTCCTGGCAGGAGGAACTCAGCACTGCCAGCAGCTGCACAGCACAACAGGACCTGGCCAGCCAGTTAGAGCTAAGCTGGAGGCAGGCCTGCCACCAGCAGGCTCCTCTCCAAATGCCTCCCCAAACAGCAAGGAAAGGGCAGGAAAAGCTTACCTTTGGGCAGGAGGCCTCACTGGAGTCTGCAAGCTGGGCAATCAGGGGCAGGGTCCTGGCCTCAGGCTTGCCCCTCCTGGTAACAGGGGGCAGCTTCCCCTCCAGGCTGCTGCCCCTCTGGGTGGGGATTGGGGGCAGCTTCCCCTCCAGGCTGCTGCCCCTCTGGGTGGGGATTGGGGGCAGCTTCCCCTCCAGGCTGCTGCCCCTCTGGGTGGAGATTGGGGGCAGCTTCCCCTCCAGGCTGCTGCCCCTCTGGGTGGGGATTGGGGGCAGCTTCCCCTCCAGGCTGCTGCCCCTCTGGGTGGGGATTGGGGGCAGCTTCCCCTCCAGGCTGCTGCCCCTCTGGGTGCAGATTGGGGGCAGCTTCCCCTCCAGGCTGCTGCCCCTCTGGGTGGGGATTGGGGGCAGCTTCCCCTCCAGGCTGCTGCCCCTCTGGGTGGGGATTGGGGGCAGCTTCCCCTCCAGGCTGCTGCCCCTCTGGGTGGAGACTGGGGGCAGCTTCCCCTCCAGGCTGCTGCCCCTCTGGGTGCAGATTGGGGGCAGCTTCCCCTCCAGGCTGCTGCCCCTCTGGGTGGGGACTGGGGGCAGCCACATCTCCTGAATGCTGCCCAGCCTCTGCCTGAGCCGGGGCAGCCTCCTCTCCTCAGCCTTGCCACCTCTCTGGATGATCTGGGGCAGGCTCCCCTCCCGAGTGCCACCCAGGCTCTGCTCCATGAGCTCAGGCATCTCCTGCAGGAAGGAGGAGGGAGTCAGCTGAAACACACACCACCAGCACAAGCCACAGCAACCCCTCTGCTCCTCTTGTCTGAGTGCCACTGAGGAGTAATTTGTGGTCAGAGCTACCAGGCCAGTCCTGGAAGCCTCCTGAGGGACCTGCTGCAGTGTTTCAGATCAGAGCATTCCTGAGCCAGAGCAGAAGGGACAAGCTCTAACCAAGGGGCTCTGTCCCATGAGCTGCTGCCTGCTTTGCTGGGGCACTCCTGGGGATTGCTGCTCTCTGGGCATTTGTTCCCTCTGTAGTGCTGCTGGATAGAGCCAGGGAGCTCTGAAGAGAGCAGGGCAAGAGTGCTCAGAACTGCCCCAACTCTGCCCTTGCCCCAGGCTCCCCAGCCTGCCCTGGGGAGATGGCACTGCTGGGGGAGGCAGAGGAGGGCAGAAAAGCAGCCCTGTGCCAGGACTGAGGTGCAGAGCAATGTCTCCCAGTCTGAGTTCTCCTTCATTAGCACTTTTCTCTCTGTCCTGGCCTCACAGAGCCCTCCTCAGAAGCCTACAGAGACATCTCCTTGAGAGACCATCAGCACCAGGGCATCTCCAGTCAGGTGAGCTGCAGTCAGCAAAGGGGAGAGTTATGGAGAGGAAGGAAGAATTGCCCTGGCTCCAGAGGGGTGGCTCTGTGCTCCATGGAGGCTATCCCAGCAGGGTGGGGGTTGGAAGGCACCTCTGGGGATCAGCCAGTCCAACCCTCTTGCAGAAACCCAGAGCAGCTTGCCCAGGATCACATCTAGGTGGGTTTGGAATCTCTCCAGAGAAGGAGACTCCACAACCTCTCTGGGCAGCCTGTTCCAAGGCTCCTCCTTGACCACAGCAGCTACTTACAGTTCCAGGCTGCTTTGCCTCTCTGGCTGGCTTCAGGTGACCAGGTGCTGCCACTGTGCCCTGGAGCCCCTCAGGCATTTTGGAGGGCCTCTTGGAGCGCTGGTTCTGCTCAGTGGCCATGGCTCAGCTCACCTGCAAGGAGCAGCAGCAGACCTTTGAAAAGCCAGAAGCCCACTCCCAGCAAAGCCAAAGGCTCCACAGTGTCTCCAGGCTGGGGCATCCTTCCCCAGGGGAGAGCACCTGGGCTGCCCTGCTGCTGTTTCTGCCTCGGGGAGCACAGGGCTCCATTCCCTGGGCAAGAAGCAGAGCTGCTCAGCAGAGTTGCTCAGGGCTGCTCTGCTTGGCTTCAGGGACAGAAATGAGCCAGCAAAGATGACTCCTTCCAGACACACAATTACCACAGTGCCCACCAGCATTTCTCCATGGAGAATGAGGGCCCTGCTCTTCACTCCCTGACACCCAAACTCAAGGCTCCCCACAGGCACTCCAGAGGCTGCAGCAGCAGAAAGAAAAGCAGGAAACCACTCAAGGGAGAAGCTCAGCAAGAAATGCTGCAGGGGTGAGAGCAGGGCCACTTAAGGCTTCATCCTAACAGCAGCAGAGGCTCTCCAGCCTCCTTAGCCTACAAGTAGCATGGCTTAACAGGTCCACCTGAGTGAACCAGGTCCAGGTTAACTTCTTCCACTCAGCAGCATGGCCACCACCTCTCTTCATCGACACAAAGCTATCAACAGTGAGCTCCACTCTGCTGAGGGGCACCAGCGATCCACAGCCAAGCTGGCACAAGAGGCACTGCCAGCAGCCCTGGAAAACAGCCTCTCCCCCTTGCTGAACCATCTGCAGATCCTGCAGCAGCACTTCCCAGTGTCCAGCAGAGGCTGTTGATGGTCACATCCTGAGCAGCTGCCTTCCTGGAGCCTCCCTGAGAGCTCTGAAATGCTCGGTAACCCTCAGTCCCAACCAAGCTGCTTTCATCTCAATCCTCCAAACCTTCTTGGGCAAATAATTCTCAGTGTGCCTGCCCCACCCCCACACTGGGGCCCAGCCTCTGGAAGAACAGAAACACTCAGCTCAGAGACACCCAGCTGCAGAAGGGGAAGTGACCAAAAGCAGCAGCAGGAATGCAGCCTCCAGCCTGACCTTGGCAGGCTCAGCCTGGTGCCGGCTCCCCAGCACACACAGGCACTGCTGGCTGCCAGGACAGGGAACATTACCAGCGGCTGCCCTGCTGCAGCACTGCCTGGGACCCCGTGCTGGTGAAGCTTGGACTTCACGGAGTTGTTTCCCATCCCTCAGTTCAGAGGCAAGGCTGGACAGCCTGTCCTGAGTTACCTGCAGCCTCCTGAAGCAGTCCAGCCTCTGGATTTTCAAGAGAGAGATGCAGGAATTGCTGCTTCTCAGGAAATCCCCTAGGGTTTTAAAATGCAAGGAAAGGAGAGTTGGGCTGGGGGAGCTTTGCAGTCTCTGCTACCTAGGCAGCTGCTGCATCTTTCATCCTCAGCCTGCACAGCGTTTGCTAGGCAGAGGAGAAATCCTCTCCCCCCTCACTTGCAGATGGGGCAGCAGAGGTGAAAACTGAAGGCAAAAACATCCCAAAGCCCAGGTGCAAGGGAAGGAGGATCAGACTGGCAGCAGGGAGACAGGCAGCCTCTCTCCCCTCCACGTTTAGTCCCAGCCTGGAGGCAGACACAGCAGCATCCCATGGCAACAAAGAAGACCCAGAGGGATTTTGTGTTTCAGGGAGCAGTTTGTCCAGCTGTGGGGGCAGGGAGAAGGGGCTCCAGCTCCTCCGGGGGTGCCCAGCATGGCAAGTGCTGCAGCTCCAGGGGCCTGTCCCCCAGCACAAGAACCTCCCCTTGGCTAAGGGGCAGCCTCCTCCCTCAAATCCTGCCCCGAGCAGCAGCTGGGTGCCGGCAATGGCCTCAGCACTGCTGGGTGGGACAGCGGCGCTCAGGCTTCCACCCTCCCTGCTCAGCCCTGCTCCCAGCCCTCCCTCCTGAGGCAGCCAAAGCCCCTCCCGGGGCTTGGCTGGGGAGGGGACACAGCCATCGTCACCTCGGCCCGGGGCCGGCACCAGTCTCCAATGGGATCCACCAGGATCCACCAGCATCCACCAGCATCCACCAGCGATCCCACTGCCACACAGTCGCGGCTGGGCTGTGCCTGGTTGCCACAGCGACAGAGCCTGAGGCCACCCAGCGGCACCCTGGCAACCGCGGGGACAAAGAGGGGAGTGCCCAGCGCTGGCACCAGATGGCAGCCAGCGGGCACAGGGCTGCCCAGAGCCTACAGGGGAGCTGCCTGTGCCCCCCTGCTCCAGCTCCCCCAGGGCAGGCCCAGAAAGCCCCCCAGGAGCCAGGGCTGCCAAGCTGCTCCTGCGGGGAGCCCCCACACAGCTCCTGCTGCCCCAGGAGACTCAAACCAGCTGCCTGCCCCTCTGGCCATGCTGCCCTGGCTGAGCCCAGGCTGCCACTGGCCTCCTGTGCTGCAAGTGCCCCTTGCTGGCTCATGTCCAGTTCCTCACCCACCGGCACCCTGAGGCTGCAGGCTGCTCCCAGGCTTCCCAGGGAGGCTGTGGCTGCCTCTTCCCTGGGGGTGTCCAAGGCCAGGTCGGATGAGGCCTCCAGCAGCTGAGTCCAGTTGAGAGCTGTCCCTGCCCAGGCTGGGAAGGTTGATCTCTGAGGCCCCTTCCAACCTCAGCCCTTCTATGCTGTTTCAAACACAACTCACCCTACAAAGCAGTCTTGCTTTTCACTCACCTCAGAGAGGGAAGAGCACTGCAGGATGCATAGCCCAGAGTGGCTCCCAGAGCCCCTGCTCAGGCAGCATTGCCCCTGGCAGCTAAAGGTCTGCTTTGTTTCAGCAGCAACCTGACTCTCTCAAACTGCTCAAAGGAACTACAGAGCCTGCAGGTCCCCCACACTCCCGGGGGGGTCAGGGTCGCTGAGAGATGTCTGTGTTCCTCTTGGCCCCACACTCCCTTGCTGCCCAGGAGGCCCATGGTGGGCTGCAGGACACTGTCAGCATGCTGTGCAGCACTGCTGCAGGTGCTGGCAGGGACACTGCCAGTGCCCTTCCTTCAGCTGGCCCAGGATGTCACCCAGCTGCTTCAGCACTCCTCCAGGCGTGGCTGGAAACCGGGGAGCACAGTGCTCAGTCAGCTCAGCATCTCCCACAGCCATGCCCAGGACCTGCTTGGCCAAGCAGAGGCCCCAGCCAGGCCCCAGCTGCAGTTCCTTGACCCCCAAACCCACCTCCTCTCAGCCAGGTGTACCTGCTGGCAAAGATTCTGCTCAGCTCCTCCAGGACATGGTTGAGTTTCACCTGCAGGTCCTTGAGGCTCTCTCTGGCTTCTGGCTCCAGCTGGAGGAGGGACAGATTGGAGAAGCCATCAGGGTCCCTGGTGCAGCCCTGGGGGACAAGGCCCTGGGGATGCCTGCAGAGCATCTCCCAGCAGCAACAGCAGCTGAGGGAGAGCAGACATTGGCCACAGCCAGAGACTCCAAGAGCCCCTGCTCAGGCAAAGTTGCCACCCTGCAGCCATTGCACTCTGCAGCCATTGTGGCTCCAGAGCTGACCGGCACCGGCACCGGCACCGGCACCGGCACCGGCGTGCTTGAGCTGAGAGCTTCCTCTGCTGGTTTATAGTATTTAGGGGAAATACAATTGATTGTATTTATAACTATAGCACTGAAATAAATACATGATAGTATCTAGGTGGAACAGATATATGTATTGATTAGTTTGTTTTAACAACGAACAACAGAGCCCTGAGCCATGGCAACAACTCAGCCAAAGGTGATCAGAAAATCACTTGGTGCCCAGACAGAGCTGGTGCACAAACACACAGGAGTCCAGGCTGCTGGCTGCAGAGGGTGCTGGAGCCTGGCACTTGGAATGGAGGGGGAAGGAGACAACACCTCTGTCAGGTGTGAGCAGGTGAACTTTCTCCTCCGCCTGCTGGCTGAGCTTAAGGCTGGAGTGGCCGAGCTGCAGGATGAAGCATCCAGGCTCAGGACTGCAGGGGAATGTCAAAGGCAGTTAGAGATGTGGGAGCAGGCTCTGCAGCCCTCCCCTGTTGCGGGAGGCATCCCTGGAGACAGGGAGGGATGGGTACAGGTCCCTGTCAGGGGAAGCAAGGGGAATCCATCCCGGCCCTCTCCCCCCCCAGTTGCCCTTGCATAATCAGTATGAGGCCCTGCAGGCCGAGGGCAACGGGGAGGAGAGGGCTGAAGGGGAACCATTGAAGGAGATGCCTAAGGCCAAGCAGTCCCCACCAACTGTAAGGACCAGCACTGTCCAGACAAAGAGAAGGGTTATAGTTGTTGGGGACTCTCTCCTGAGGGGGACTGAGGGAGCCCTGTGTCATCCTGAGCCATCCCATAGGGAAGTGTGCTGCCTGCCTGGGGCCCAGAGAAGGGACAGCACCAGGAGACTCCCTAAGCTGATCCAGCCCTCTGACTGTTACCCATTGCTGGGAATCCAAGCTGGAAGTGATGAGATTGATAAGAAGGGCAGCAGGACAATCAAAAAGGAACTCAAGGCCCTGGCACAATTGATTGATGGGGCAGGAGCTCAAGTGGTGTTCTGCTCAGTCCCCTCAGTGGCAGGGGAGTACACTGAGAGGAACAGGAGAGCCCACACCATGAACAATTGGCTCAGGGGATGGTGCCAGCAGTGGAATTTTGGCTTCTTTGATCATGGGGCAACTTCTCCTGCACCCAACCTGCTGGGTCCTGATGGGGTGCAGGTATCCAGAAAGGGCAGGAGGGTACTAGCACTAGAGCTGGCAGGGCTCATTGGGAGGGCTTTAAACTAGGTCTGAAGGGGGTGGGTGAGGAAAGCAGTCTCTCTGGAGAGGAGAGAGTGGGACACAAATGAGGCTGGATTGAGAAGTTGAGAGCCCAGCTGCAGTGCAGCTCCACCAATGCACCCAGCATGGGCAACAAGCAAGAGGAGCTGGAAGTCCTGGTCCACCAGGAGGACTAGGATATAGCTGCTAGTACAGAAGCATGGTGGGATGATTCACACAAGTGGGGCACTGCACTGGGGGGTTCCAGGCTCTTCAGGAGAGACAGGGGAGGGAGAAGAGGAGGAGGGGTGGCTCTGTGTGTTAGGGAATGGCTCGATGCCGCAGAGCTTGAGGAGGAGGATGAAAGGGTTGAGTGCCTGTGGGTTAAGATCAGAGGGAGGCCTAACAAATCTGACATCCTGGTTGGAGTCTGTTGCAGACCACCCAGCCAGGATGAGGAGGCTGATGAAATACTCTCTAAGCAACTGGAGGCTGTCTCAAGATCATCAGCTCTTGTCCTTGTGGGTGACTTTAACCTGCCAGCTATCTGCTGGGAACTGAACTCAGCAGAGAGGAGGCAGTCCAGAAGGTTCCTGGAGCGCATGGAGGACAGCTTCCTGGGGCAGCTGTTAAGTGAGCCTAGCAGGGGTCAGGCTCTGCTCGACCTGCTGGTCTCCAACAGAGAAGGGCTGGTGTGAGATGTGATGGTGGGAGGCTGCCTAGGGTGCAGTGATCATGAGAGAGGGAAGGTTTCAATATGCAGGGAGATAGGGAGGAGCAGGAACAGAAGCCTCGCTCTGGACTGCCGGAGGGCAAACTTCAGCTTGTTCAAGCAGCTGACTCGGAAAGTTCCCTGGGCAGCAGCCCTCAAGAAGCAAGGGGTCCAGGCTGGTTGGCCCTACTTCAAACAGGAGCTCTTGAAGGCACAGGAACTGGCAGTTCCCATGGGCTGAAAGATGAGCCGAGGGGAAGGCTCTGGGCCTGGATGGGCAAGCAGCTCCTGAAGGCATGAAGGGAAACAAGAGGCTGTATCCCCTTTGGAAAGGGGGGAGGCAACTGGAGATACATTTAAGGATGTTGCTGGAACGTGCAGGAGACAAATGAGAGAGGCAAAGGCCCAGCTGTTACTCAAGCTGAACTCTGCTGGGAAGGAGAACAAAAAGCAGCTTTCTAAATACATGAATGCTAAAAAGAGGGCAAGAAGAACCTGCACTCCTTCTGGGACCTGGAGGGGAACACTGTGACTGAAGAGGAGGCAAAGGCTGAGGTCCTGAACACCTTCTGTGCCTCAATGTTTAACAGCAAGGCAGGAGGAGCTCAGGAGGAGTGGCCTCCGGAGCTGGGCAATGGGGTCAGGGAGCAGTGTCATGGAGACTCCAGGCCTGGCAGCCTGAGCTCAGTGCCAGGGAAAGTGATGGAGCAGATTGTCCTGGCGGCAATAACTGCGCACCTGAAGGACGGCCAAGGGCTCAGGCCCAGCCAGCATGGATTCAGGAGGGGCAGGTCCTGCCTCTCCAACCTGATCTCCTTCTATGACCAGGTGACTGCCTGGTGGGTGTGGGGCAGGCTGTGGATGTGCTCTGCCTGGACTGCAGCAAGGCCTTTGACACCATCCCCCACAGCAAACTGCTGGCCAAGCTGTCAGCCCCTGGCTGGGACAGCAGCAACTCTGAGCTGGGTTAGGAACTGGCTGGAGGCTGAGCCCAGAGAGTGGTGGTGAATGGTGCCACAGCCAGCTGGCAGCCAGGCACCAGTGGTGCCCCCCAGGGGTCAGTGCTGGGCCCCATCCTCTTTAACATCTTCATTGGTGATCTGGATGAGGGGATTGGGTCAGGCATCAGCACATTTGCAGATGACACCAAGCTGGGGGCAGATGTTGGTCAGAGGACAGAAGGGCTCTGCAGAGGGACCTCGACCGACTGGACAGATGGGCAGAGGCCAACAGGATGGCATTCAACAAGTCCAAGTGCCAGGGGCTGCACTTTGGCTACGGCAACCCCAGGCAGAGCTACAGGCTGGGGTCTGAGTGGCTGAGAGCTGCCAAACAGAGAGGGACCTGGGGGTGCTGGTTGACAGCTGCCTGAACATGAGCCAGCAGTGTGCCCAGGTGGCCAAGAAGGCCAAGGGCATCCTGGCCTGCATCAGGAATAGTGTGGCCAGTGGGAGCAGGGAAGTCATTGTGCCCCTGGACTCTGCTTTGGTTAGGCCACACCTTGAGTCCTGTGTCCAGTTCTGGGCCCCTCAGTTTAGGAAGGAGGTTGACTTGCTGGAAGGGGTCCAGAGAAGGGCAACAAAGTTGGTGAGGGGCTTGGAACACAGCCCTGTGAGGAGAGACTGAGGGAGCTGGGGTTGCTTAGCCTGGAGAGGAGGAGGCTCAGGGGTGACCTTATTGCTCTCCACAAATACCTGAAGGGAGGTTGTGGACAGGCAGAGGCTGGTCTCTTCTCTCTAGCAACCAGCCCCAGAACAAGAGGACACAGTCTCAGGCTGTGCCAGGGGAGGTTTAGACTGGAGGTTAGGAGGAAGTTCTACACACAGAGAGTGATTGCCCATTGGAATGGGCTGCCCAGGGAGTTGGTGGAGTCACCATCACTGGAGGTGTTCAGGAGGAGACTTGATAGGGTGCTTGGTGCCATGGGTTAGTTGTTTAGGTGGTGTTGGATGATAGGTTGGACTCGATGATCTTGAGGGTCTCTTCCAACCTGGTCTATTCTATCCTATTCTATTCTATCCTATCCTATTCTATCCTCATCTCTATATTGACTGTTGGAGACCATGTAGACCATGGTAGCCTCTATAGAGGGCTATAGAGCCTCTATAGAGCATTATGGAGACTCCATAGACCCCTGGGGGCCTCTATAGATGCTTATGGAGCCTCTATGGTGTCATATTGAGCCCATATTGAGCCAGTGGGAGCAGCTATAGAGCCCGTGGGAACCTCTATAGAGGAATAGAGAGCCTCTGAAGAGCCCTTGGGAGCCTCTAGGGAGGCCCATAGAACCTCTATATTGACTGTTGGAGCCTCTACAGAGGTCTGTGGAGCCTCTGTCCTGGCCGTTGGAGGCTCCATGTAGACCATGGTAGCTTCTCTAGAGGCCTATGCAGCCTCTGTCTAGACAGTGGGAGCCTCTGTAAAGGCCTAGGGAGCCTCTACAGAAGCCTATGGCACCTCTGTAGAGCCGGTGGGAGCCTCTCTAGAGGCCTATGGAGACTCTACATAAACCATGGGAGCCTCTCTAGAGGCCTATGGAGACTCTACATAAACCATGGGAGCCTCTCTATAGACCTTGGGAGCCTCTCCTGTGGCCTGAGGAGCCCATATTGAGCCACTGGCAGCGACTATAGAGCCCGTGGGAGGCTCTGTAGAGGCCTAGGGAGCCCCTGAAGAGCCTGTGGGAGCCTCTAGGGAGGCCTGAGGAACCTCTCTATTGACCATTGGAGCTCCTGTAGAGGCTTATGCAGCCTCTATATACATAGTGGGAGCCTCTCTAGTGGCCTATGGAGTCCATATGGAGCCAAAGGGAGCCTCTGTAGAGCCCCTGGGAGCCTCTCTAGACTCTCATGCAGACACTCTATCCCCCTGGGAGCCTCTCTCTAGACCTTGGGAGCCTCTCTTGTGGCCTAAGGAGCCCACATTGAGCCCATGGGAGCGTCTCTAGAGCCCGTGGGAGCCTCTCTAGAGCCCTAGGAAAGAGCTGTTCAGGAGAAGGTTGGAGCCTGGAGCGGGGCCCAGCTGGGCACTCCTGCCCCCGAGCAGGCACTGCTTGGAGCTTGCCCTGCATCAAGCTGGGAAGGTAAAGAAAGGAAGATGAAAAATGGAAGACTGAAAAGCTTGGGGTCTAGGATCTGCCTTGAGAAGCTGGGGACCACCTCTCAAGCCTTGCTTGTCACACAAGCCCACAGCCTGGTTCCTGCTCAGTGCTGCAGCAGCAATCCTCAGCAGATGCTCCAAGGACTCTGTTCACAGCCTGCCCTCAGGCTCCAGGCTCAAGAAGGTCTAAGAATTGCCTGGAGGCTTTGTGTGCCAGAGTTCAGTTGAGTGACTCTCACTCCTGCTCCTGAAGAGCTTCTGCCCTTGCCAGAACATAAGGACAGCTCTGAGTCAAGAAGCAAAGAGCAGCCCAGAGCAGAACACCTTGTGAGGCCCAGCTGGCACCAAGCAGGATGGCTGAGCTGCAGAGCCAACCACCTGTGCCTTTGTGCCAGGGGTACCTGAGCACTGCCTGCAGCTGCTGGCACTGCCCCTGCTGAACTGCCAGAGCAGGCCAGGAGGGAAAGAGAGCTCCTAAGAAAATGGCAGCTGCAAAGAATGTCCTGCTTGACAGACAAGCAGCTAGGGGAAAAGCTGGCCAGGAGCTCAGAGAATCACAGACTGCTAGGGGCTGGCAGGGACCTCTGGAGAGCAGCCAGTGCAGCAGCAGCCAGAGCAGCAGCAGCCAGAGCAGGTCCCACAGGAATGCAGCCAGCTGGCTTTGGAAAGGCTCCAGAGAAAGAGACTCCACCACCTCTCTGGGCAGCCTGCTCCAGGCCTCCAGCACCCTCACCCCAAACAAGTGTCTCCTCCTGTGGAGGTGGCAGCTCCTGTGCTCCAATTGGTGCCTCCTCTTCCCTGGCCTAGCCCTGGGCACCACTGAGAAGAGCCTGGCACCTCCAGCTGACTCCCAGCCCTCAGATATGGATAGACAGTGAGCAGGTCCCCTCTCAGCCTTCTCCTTGCCAGACTAAAGAGCTCTCAGTCTTTCTTCAGCACAGAGATGGTCCAGTCCCCTCCTCATCCTCCTAGCTCTCTGCTGGGCTCTGTGGCAGTTTGAGGCTGCTTGCCTTGAAGAACTGCAAAGCTCCAGCAGCTAGAAAGGTCCAGGAGGTGTCCCACAAAGTGTCACCTCTGGATTCCATGCCCAGGAGTCCTGCCCCCCTGGAACACTGCCTGCAAAGCTCCTTTCTTCCCTTTTCCCTTCCTCTCTCCTCCTGGGAAGATGTGCAGGTTCTTAGCTGAGGCCTGCTCAGCATTGGTGCTTCTGCCAAGCAGGCCTGGAGCAGCTGAACTGGGGCCTGGAGCTGCCAGGCTGAATCTTGTGCTGCGGCACAAGCGGTGGGGGAAGGGAGGGGAGAGAGGCAGTGGCAGGGAGGGGGCCGTGGAAGCCTGGGGGTGGGTGGCCTGGCAGAAAGAGAGGTCTGTGTGAAGCTTTGGCTTCAGGAGCTTCTGTGTGGAGCCCAGAGCAGGGATTTCTGTCTATTTGCTCTGCACTACAGCCCTGGAGCAGTGGAGTTTGTGAGCAGCCTCTCCAGTGCAACTTCCCCATCCTATCCCCTCCTCTCTGGGAGCCCAAGCCCTTCTCTTGCCCCTTGTGCAGCAACAGAGCAAGCTGCCTGCTCCTGAAAGCACCCCAGGCTCTCTCCAGCAGATCCCTGTCCCTCCTGACCTGGGCAGAGGCAAACCCACACCTGGGAACAAAACTCCCTGAGCAATGCTGCTGGCTTGGCTCAGGCCCCGAGGCCTGGCAGCACAGGAACAAGGGCACTCCTGAGCCACACAGGAGGAGGTTGCTAAGAGGATGTCTGGGGGGGCTGCACAGCTGCCTCCAGAGGAAGTCAGCCTTGGCTCAGAGCAGTTGAAGTGCAACCCAGTTGTAAAAACACCAGAGGGGGAAAAGCAGCCAGGCAGAAACTGCTGGGAAAGTCTGCCCTGGAGTCAGCTCTCCTGCTCCAGGCACCAGGGCATGGCAGTGATCAGCGCTCCCTTGGCAGCTGAGAGCTGGCCCAGCAGCAGCCTTTAGCAGGCCAGGCTTACCTAGCTTGTGTCCAAGGGAAAACTAAGCCCATGGCTGCTCCCCCTTAAGCCCAGGAGGGGCAGGAAGAAGCCAAAGGAACCCTGCCTGCTGTGGGCACTTGGGAAACAAAGCCAGAGAGCCAAAGAGAAACCCCTGTGGAAAGAGAGCAGGAGAAAGCTGGAAGGCAGCTGAAGGCAGAGCTGAGAGAACACAGCCCAGGCAGTGCCAGCTGAATACCTCTTGGCAGGATGTCCTGGGTGGACAGGACTAGGCCCAAAACAGGTTTCAGTCAGAGCCCCAAGAAGCTGGGGGAGACAGACCAAAGGAAAGATGTCCCAGCACAAAGCTAGCCAAAGCTGTTTGGCAGGGATCCTGACCACTCAGCGCTGTGCTGATGCCCAGCAGGGGATGGGCTAAGTTTCCAATCGCTTCTCTGCCAGGGCTCAGTTGTGTTTCACAGCAGCAGTTCAACAGAGAGCTTCTTCAGTCACCCAGCCCCTGTTTGCCTTTGGCTCTGGCTCCTCTTCAGCCAGCCAGGTGTGTGCCACTCGCCCATCCCCCTGCACCAGCATCCCCCACCTGTACTCCAGTTTCACTTTCAGTGTCAGGCACCGTGCTTGGGTCCTATTTGTACTGTTCCTTGGCTTTACAGCATTATACCCAGCACAGAGTTCTCCCTGGGGGGGTCAGCACATTTCATGCTCCATGACTTCACCTTCTCCAGCAGAGTCCTCCATGCCCACAGCTTGGGAGAGGCATTTGGTGCTGGGCCTGGCTTTCAAGAAGAAAGCTCCCTCCTCATCCAGCAGGTCCAGCAGCACCTGGGAAAAGAGCAGGACCAGACTGGGGTGGGCACAGCATGGCCCAGGGCCTGAGTCCACACTGCTGCTGTTCCACCACAGGGAGCCCAGTGTGCTGCCCCCCTTCCAACACAGCTCTGAGCACAAGGCTGGAGTGAAACCAGACCAAGGCCAAGCCTCCACAGCCCCTGGGAGCTGATGGAAACAGAAGCAGGCAGGACAGGAGGGCCCAAAGTGATGAGCACAAGGGGACTAAACTACACGTGAGGCTCAGCAGAGCCTGGTAAAGCAGGAGCAGAGCCAAGCCAGTGCCACCAGGACATCTGTGGTACTGCTCTGTGTCCTTTGCATGGTAACCATTGCTCAGCTCACAGGCTTGGAGCTGGCAGGTGTCAGAGCCTTGGAGCTCTCAGCTGTGAGGGAAGGTTCAGGAGAAGTTCGGAGCCTGGAGCGGGGCCCAGCTCAACCGAGCACCATGGTCCACCAGGACACATCTCCCCTGCTTCCCCCCTCCTCACAGCCCAGGCTGCAGCTCAGCTCCCTGCCAGGGGTGCCCCATGGACGATGACCACGATGCCCCTGCCCTGTGGGGCTGCAGCTCCTTCAGCAGACGCAGCGGTGCCCAGGGGCCGGGCCAGGACCCTATGGACTGGGCTGGCCTCTGGCTCTTCTGAGGCCTCCCTGGTGCCAGTGGTGCTTTGCTGATGCTCTGCTGTGCACACACAGGTACAAGAGTCAGCCTCCTGCCCTCCTGTCATCCTCCTCATCCTCACCAGCCCCTCGGCTCCTGGCAGAGGAGACTCTGCTCAAGCCAATGGCACACCCATGGGCTCGCCCTGCCCTTCCTCTCAAGCCTGTGCAGATCAGGCTCTGCCCTAGATGCTGCTCCAGGTGCCCACAAGTGGATGGGGTGGCAGAAAGAGGAGAGCAGAGCATGCAGCAACACCCAAAAGGACTGAAGCCCAGTCTCCTGCCATGAACTGTCCACATGGCCCTCGTGGGAGCGTGGTGCCAAGCTTGCTGAGCAAGAAGGGCAAAGCCAGAAAGGAGCATCTGACACAGTCCCAAGGCAGAGGCTCCATCTGGGGCTCATCCAGGAGCTGGGTGCTTGAGGAATGGCACTGCAGCAGATGTGGCTGGGCTCTGAATTCCCCAGAACAGCCCTCAGGAGGTCACCCAGAGCCTCCTCAGCTTGCAGTGCCAGAGAGGAGAGCAGCGGTGCTGCCCTGCCTAGCACAGCTTCACCATCAGCCTGACCCCAGCAGCTCCTGGGGCAAAGCTGAGGCTCATTTGGCACAGCTGAGGCAAATTGCCCAGGCCCTTCCCTTGTCCCTGGTCCCCCCTGCCAGGAGCCATCCTCACTGCTTCCCCAGGCAGGGCAGACAGGAGCTGGCTTTGGTTGCACTGCTGGCTGTCCCAAGCCACAGTTTCACCAGGGCCTTGCTCCACCCAGCTAGGGCATGAGGACTGCTGGAGCCCCAGAGAATGAGGCCCTGGAGAGCTGGGGGCTGGGCTCCCTGCTGAGCCCCCACTCAGGACAGCCGAGAGCAAAGCCTCACCCTCGTCCTGGGCTGTGGGCTGCTCAGGCTTGGCCTCGACCTGCTGATCCTGCAGCCTTTTCTGGCCCCCAGACAGCTGCAGCAGCTCTGGAGGCAGCTGCTCCCCCGGGGCAGGAGGAGGCAGCAGCAAGGTGCTGCGGCAGTCGAAGCCTTCCAGCGCCCTCAGGATCTGTGCATGGGGAGGAGAAACCACCCCTGGGAGGCACTGCTGGAGCTCCAGCCCGGCCACGGCCACGGCCACAGCCCCAGCCCCAGCCACTGCCACAGCCCCAGCCCCAGCCCCGGCTCCGGCCATAGCCCCAGCCCCGGCCACTGCCACAGCCCCAGCCCCAGCCACAGCCCCGGCCCCAGCCCCAGCCCCAGCCCCAGCCATAGCCACATCCCCGGCCCCAGCCACAGCCCCGGCCATAGCCACAGCCCCGGCCCCGGCCACAGCCCCGGCCATAGCCACAGCCCCGGCCCCAGCCATAGCCCCAGCCCCAGCCATAGCCCCGGCCCCAGCCCCAGCCACCCCCCCGGCCCAGCCAGCTTCCCCCTGTTGCCTTCCTCTCGACTGCAGGACCAGCCAAGCCCCTCCACAGCCTGCCAGCAGAAGAAGCTCACTCTGAACCACCACCCCCAGGCTGTGCCCTGCCTCCTGTCTCCATCTCCCTAGCACGAGGCTGGGAACACTGCGGTGCCCTGAAGCTGCACAAGGTGGATGTGGGGAGCAGAGCTCCGCTCTTTACCTGCTCCTCAGCAAGGTACTGCTGGTCAAACTCCAAGGAGTACAACTCGATGGGGAACTCACAAGGGTTCTTCACCACCACTGTGCCCTGTGCCCCGGGGCTGGATGGCAGCACTGGCCCCAGCTCCAGCACTTCAGGCTGGAACTCCAGGCGTGGCTCCAACCCACTGCCCGAGACCAGCAGCTGGAGGTGCTGGCTGCTCTGGCAAATGTTGATCTTCAGCTGGCTCAGGTAGGGCTTCTGAAAAGAGAAAAGTGCAGAAGCTCCTCCATGAAGTGCCAGGGCCTCAAACTCAGCCTGTGCCCCGAGGCCAGGGCTGGCAGCAGCACCTCTCAGCTTGTAGGGAGCTAGGACCCAGCGGGCGGAGGATCTGGCGCGGTACGGGACGCGAGGGCCCCGCCCCTGCCAGCCAATAGCCTTCAGCTGACGGTGCCGGCAGCCGGCAGTGACGCACACCGCAGCTATATAGTGCTGCGGCGCTCACGGGCAGAGGCCGTTTGCCCTCCGCGCGTTGGTGTCTGCGAGCCCATGGACCGAGCGGCCTGGGGTTGGCCGCCGTGCCGGTCCTGAACCAGGTCGCCGCGCCTGCGACAGGCAGCAGAGCTGAATGGAGACCAGAAAGCAGGACAAGGAGGGCTGCTTGAAACCGGAGAAGGCAGAGTCAGGCTCAGGGAAGGGAGACACTTGGGATGCTGAGTGCTGAGCCCCTGGCCCAGGTTGCCCCACGGGGGAGATGCCCCACAGCAGCACAGGGCTTTGCCTTGCGTTTTGGAGAGGGAACCTGGAGCAAAGAGCTGCTCAGCATAGCCCAGGGCCCTTTGATCCCCCAGGAGCCAGGTGGGAGAGCTGCTGCCCTGCCAGGAGAGCAGAGCAGGCTGCTGGCTCAGGAGTCCTGCTGCCAGCAGCTGAACCTCTCCCTGCTCTCTGGGCACCTCCAGCTCTCCTCAGCTGCCCTGCAGCAGAGCTCCTTGGAGCCTGCCCCATCAGAGGAGGTCTTTCAGCACTCCCTCTCCCAGCAGCTCCACAGAAGGCTGCTGGCTCTGTGGAGCAAGGGCTCACTGCTGACTCTGCAGAAGCTTCTCTCCTGGAGGCAATAGTCACCATACACGTTATATGGTCTTTTGGGACGGACGTCAGTCCATCCCTGAGAGCTGCTTTGTATCCCAACTGGCACTTTCCCCCAACCTTCTAACACTTGCTCAAAACCTTGCTGTCCTTTAAACACACCTCCAACCACAATACAGGTTCGAGTCCAGTTCCTCGATGCGTTGCCAACCTGCTGAGAGCCCAATGATCGCAGCTCTTGGGGATCATACGGTAACCGCTGAGGCAGTCCCTTAGTCAATAATGCACTACAATTTGCCACTTCACTTTCATTACTACAACTATTACTGCTATCATTAACAAACATATTTACATCAAATCTGGGTATCCCTATCAGACATGTCTGAAAAGGTTCACCCACAGTCTGAAGGCTCAAACAAAATTCATTGCTGCCTGTCTTGTTGGGCCATGTTCCCTAGACAAGGCACAAAGCTTAAGCTGAACTGGATAGAATGCTCTAACAGAGCTGGCATAATGCATGGTCAGAGAGAACAGACATTGTAAAGAAGAACTTAGATCTTAACAGTTCTGATCTTTGCATTTCACTCCTCTTACTGACAGAGAAGACTTGCTTCTGCCTGAACACATTGCACACAGAGGTTGAGGCACAACTGCAATCCTCAGCACTGTCTCTTGCAATCTGCTTTAGGGTTATCTTGCATCTTTATTTTCTCTAGGATGGTCAAAAATCATGAATTGTTTAATGGCAGCAAGATTTCTTTCATCTGTAAAGGTAGATCTGGCCAGGCTCTAGCTTCACAGACAGAAAACTTGCAGGCAATCAGCAAGAGCAAAAGAGCTCCATTGCTGTGCCCAACATAAAATTACCCATAATAATGTGTTTTTGCTCATCCTGGTAACACCGATCTCTTATTGGGACCATTGGAAAAACACCTTCTTTGTTTTGCTATGGGCTATTCTCTCTTCCCCCTTTTTCTTTGTTTGTTTGTTTGTTGATGTTTTCAGCCCAAAATGCAAATGCATGTTGTGTTGTTATGAGCTTTGATTTTCCCTCTAGGTGTGTAAAATTACAGCAAACTGCTGAGATAACAGATAAGTCCCTGTGAACATTTCCTCTAATCACTCAGCCAACCATAACATTCAGTCCTAATTCACCTGGTGCTGTGGTACATGCTTCTGGGTGATGCTTTTGATCCCAGATTATCATAGCAGCTATCGTGATCCATGTTCGACTGCATGGGAAGTGCTGCTTCCTCTTAGTCTTGATTCTTCTGCACATTAGCGAAGGAATACTTGTTACAATTAAACCCTCTTTACTACAAACCTTAACTACATTACATGGAGCTCCTTTGAAATGCCAAGGCACGCAGCTAAGAAGGTTCCAACCGAAAGAGAATCTTACAATGTGAACTCATGACTAAGTACTTACACCTTACTGCAATCACTGTGTACTAAGTACCTGTAAATACCAAACGTTTGCCGTGCATTATGCTTACCAGGAAAACTCAGCACAGCTCTAAATAACAAAGCTCTGAGAGACATCGCAATCAGAAGTGAAGCAATTAGCACTGTTGCTTTCAATCAGAACAGAGCCATGGGCGACAGTAGCCGTACCAGAAACCGCTGGGGGTGTGGGGGGGTGTAGTGCAGCTGGAGCCGCTGGGGGGGGGGGTCCGCTGGTGCCTGCCACCGCCGGGGGGGGTCCGCTGGTGCCTGCCACCGCCGGGGGGGGTCCGCTGGTGCCTGCCACCGCCGGGAGGGGTTCCGCTGGTGCCTGCCACCGCCGGGAGGGGTTCCGCTGGTGCCTGCCACCGCCGGGGGGGGTTCGCTGGTGCCTGCCACCGGGGCCAGCGCTACGGTCGGTGCTGCCTGTGTCATCGGAGCTGTCGGTGCCGCCTCGGCCGGAGCTGTCGGCGCCCGCGGGGGCCATCGGGGGTCGCGGGAGGGCTGTGCTCGTAAGAATGCCGTAACCGCGAGCCTCCAAGCGCTCCTTGTTCTCTAAGGGGGGCCGTAACGCAAAGTCGGCGCTGTGTCATAGTATCATCATAGTATCATAGTATCACAGGATCAGTCAGGGCTGGAAGGGACCACAAGGATCAGCCAGTTCCAGCCCCCCTGCCATGGGCAGGGACACCCCACACTAGGTCAGGCTGGCCAGAGCCTCATCCAGCCTGGCCTTAAACACCTCCAGGGACAGGGCCCCAACCACCTCCCTGGACAACCCATTCCAGGGCTTCACCACTCTCATGGGGAAGAACTTCCTCCTCACCTCCAGCCTGAATCTCCCCACCTCCAGCTTCATTCCATTCCCCCTAGTCCTATCACTGCCTGAGATCCTGAGCAGTCCCTCCCCAGCCTTCCTGTAGCCCCCTTCAGATCCTGGAAGGCCACAATGAGGTCACCTGGGAGCCTTCTCTTCTCCAGACTGAACAGCCCCAACTCCCTCAGTCTGTCCTCTCAGCAGAACAGCTCCAGCCCTCTGCTCATCCTCCTGGCCCTTCCCTGGACACCTTCCAGCACCTCCAGATCCCTCTTGTCATAGGGGCTCCAGAACTGGACACAGTACTCCAGGTGGGGTCTCACCAGGGCTGAGTAGAGGGGGAGGATCACAGTATCACACTATCACAGTATCACTTAGGTTGGAAAGGACCTCGAGGATCATCGAGTCCAACCTATCAACACAGACCCCATGCCTAGAGCATGGCACCAAGTGCCACATCCAATCTCCTCTTGAACGCCTCCAGGGTCGATGACTCCACCGCCTCCCTGGGCAGCCCGTTCCAATGACTCGCTCGGTGAAGAACTTCCTCCTCACCTCGAGTCTAAACCTCCCCTGGCACAGCTTGAGACTGTGTCCCCTTGTTCTGGGGCTGGTTGCCTGGGAGAAGAGACCAACCCCTTCCTGGCTACAACCACCCTTTAGGTAGCTGTAGAGGGCAATGAGGTCACCCCTGAGCCTCCTCTCCTCCAGGCTAAACAACCCCAGCTCCCTCAGCCTCTCCTCACAGGGCTGTGCTCAAGGCCTCTCCCCAGCCTTGTTGCCCTTCTCTGGACACCTTCAAGTCTCTCAATGTCCTTCTTAAACTGAGGGGCCCAGAACTGGACACAGGACTCAAGGTGTGGCCTAACCAACGCAGAGTACAGAGGCACTATGACCTCCCTGCTCCTGCTGGCCACACTATTCCTAATGCAGGCCAGGATGCCATTGGCCCTCCTGGCCACCTGGGCACACTGCTGGCTCATGTTCAGGCAGCTGTCAATCAGCACCCCCAGGTCCCTCTCTGTTTGGGAGCTCTCAGCCACTCTGACCTCAGCCTGTAGCTCTGCCTGGGATTGCCGTAGCCAAAGTGCAGCCCCTGGCACTTGGACTTGTTGAATGCCATCCTGTTGGCCTCTGCCCATCTGTCCAGTCGGTCGAGGTCCCTCTGCAGAGCCCTTCTGTCCTCTAACTGACCAACATCTGCCCCCAGCTTGGTGTCATCCGCAAATGTGCTGATGCCTGACCCAATCCCCTCATCCAGATCATCAATGAAGATGTTGAAGAGGACAGGGCCCAGTACTGATCCCTGGGGGACACCACTGGTGCCTGGCTGCCAGCTGGCTGTGGCACCATTCACCACCACTCTCTGGGCTCAGCCTCCAGCCAGTCCCTAGCCCAGCACAGAGTGTAATGGTCCAATCCACGGGCTGACAGCTTAGCCAGCAGTTTGCTGTGGGGGACGGTGTCAAGGCCTTGCTGAAGTCCAGGCAGAGCACATCCACAGCCTGCCCCACACCCACCAGCTGGGTCACCTGGTCATGGAAGGAGATCAGGTTGGAGAGGCAGGACCTGCCCCTCCTGAATCCATGCTGGCTGGACCTGAGCCCTTGGCCGTCCTTCAGGTGCGCAGTTATTGCCGCCAGGACAATCTGCTCCATCACTTTCCCTGGCACTGAGCTCAGGCTGCCAGGCCTGGAGTCTCCATGACACTGCTCCCTGACCCCATCGCCCAGCTCCGGAGGCCACTCGTCCTGAGCTCCTCCTGCCTTGCTGTTAAACATTGAGGCACAGAAGGTGTTCAGGACCTCAGCCTTTGCCTCCTCTTCAGTCACCGTGTTCCCCTCCAGGTCCAACAGGGAGTGCAGGTTCTTCCTGCCCTTCTTCTTAGTGTTGATATATTTATAACAATGCTTTTTATTGTCTTTGTCAGAGGTGTTCAGCTTCAGTTCCAGCTGGGCCTTAGCCTCCCTAATTTTATTCCTACATAATCTAACAGCTTCCTTGAGCATACCTGGAGAAGCCTTCCCCTCCTTCCAAAGGTGATACAGCCTCCTCTTCCCCCTTAACTCCTCCAGGAGCTGCTTGCTCATCCAGGCTGGTCGCCTTCCCCGCCGGCTCGCCTTCCGGCACGTGGGAACCGCCAGTTCCTGTGCCTTCAAGAGCTCCTGTTTGAAGTAGGTCCAACCCTCCTGGACCCCTTGGTTCATGAGGGCTGGTACGCAGGGGACTTTACAAACAAGTTTCTTAAATAGGCTGAAGTTTGCCCTCCTGCAGTCCAAGGTGAAGGTTCTGTTGGTGCTCCTCCCTAGCTCCCTGCATATTGAAACCTTCACTATCTCGTGGTCACTGCACCCTAGGCAGCCTCCCACCATCACCTCTCCCACCAGCCCTTCCCTATTGGAGCACAGCAGGTCAAGCAGAGCCTGGCCCCTGGGAGGCTCGCTTAACAGCTGTGTCAGGAAGCTGTCCTCCATTCGCTCCAGGAACCTTCTGGACTGCCTCCTCCCTGCTGAATGAAGTTCCCAGCAGATATCTGGCAGGTTGAAGTCACCAACAAGGACAAGATCTGATGATCTTGAGACGGCCTCCAGCTGCTTGTAGAGTACTTCATCAGCCTCCTCATCCTGGTTGGGTGGTCTGTAACAGATTCCAATCAGGATGTCAGACTTGTTAGGCTGTCCTCTGATTTTGACCCACAGGCTCTCAACTCCCTCATCTTCCACCTCAAGTTGTGTGGCAGAGAGTGACTCTGTAATACACAGAGCCACCCCTCCTCCTCTTCTCCCTCACCTGTCTCTCCTACAGAGCCTGTAACCCCCCAGTGCAGCACTCCAATCGTGGGTGCTGTCCCACCTAGTTTCTGAGATGGTGACTACATCATAGTCGCCCTGATGGATCAGGACCTCCAGCTCCTCTTGCTTGTTGCCCAGGCTGCCTGCATTGGTGTACATGCACTGCAGCTGGGTTCCTGACTTCTCAACTGACCCTACCTTGTGCCCTACTCTTACCTCTGCAGAGGGACCGATTGCCTCACCCACCCCCTTCAGACCTAGTTTAAAGCCCTCCTAATGAGCCCTGCCAACTCCAGTGCCAGGACTCTCTTACCCCTTCTAGATAGATGCACCCCATCGAGACCCAGCAGGTCAGGTGCGGTGAAAGTTGTCCCATGGTCAAAGAACCCAAAGTTCTGCCTCTGGCACCATCCCCTGAGCCAGTTGTTGATGGTGTGGGTTCTCCCATTCCTCTCAGTGTACACCCCTGCCACTGAGGGAACTGAGCAGAACACCACTTGAGCTCCTGCCCCATCAATCAATTGTCCAAGGGCCCTGAACTCCTTCTTAATCGCCCTGGTGCCCTTCCTGTCAATCTCATCGCTCCCAGCCTGTATTACCAGCAGAGGGGAATAGTCAGAGGGCTGGATTCATTTAGGGAGTCTCTTTGCAATGTCCCTAACCCCTGCCCCTGGTAGGGAGCAGACCTCCCTGTGGGATGGGTCGGGACGACATATGAGTCCCTCAGTACCCCCCAGGAGAGAGTCCCCAACAACTATAACCCTTCTCCTTTTCTTTGTGGAGCTGGTCGTTATAGCTGGTGAGGACCGCTTGGGCTTAGGCTCCCCTCTGGATGGCTGCTCCTCAGCCTCAGCCCTCTCATCCTTACTGCCCTCAGCCTGCAGGGCCTCATACTTATTATGCAAGGGCAGCGGAGGAGGAGGAGAGGGCCGGGGTGGATTTCCCTTGCCACCCCTGGCAGGGACCTGTATCCATCCCTCTCTGCTTCCAGGGACCCTTCCCTCAGCAGGGGAGATCTGCAGAGCCTTCTCCCTTGCCCTGCTAGCCACACTTCTCCTGATACAGCCCAGGACCTGATTGGCTTTGCGGGCTGCAAGTGCACTCTGAGAGCTCCTGGTGAGCTTTTTGTCCCCCAGCACCCCCAAGTCTCTCTCCTCAGGGCTGCTTTCCAGCCAGTCACTGCCCAGCCTGCATTTGTGCCTGGGATTGCCTCGACCCAGATGCAGGACCCTGCACTTGCTCTTGTTGAACCTCCTGAGGTTGGCTTGTGCCCACCTCTCCAGCCTGTCCAGCTCCCTCTGGATGGCCTCCCTTCCCTCCAGCTGTCTGCTGCACCACACAGCTTGGTGTCATCAGCAAACTTGCTGAGGGTGCACTCAGTGCCACTGTCCATGGCACCCACAAAGATGTTGAACAAGACAGGTCCCAGGACTGATCCCTGAGGGACTCTGCTTGTCCCTGGCCTCCACTGGGACATGGAGCCACTGACAGCCACTCTTTGGGTGCAGCCATCAAGCCAGTTCCTTATCCATCCAGTGGTCCACCCATCAAACCCATGTGTCACCAGCCTGGAGACCAGGCTGTGGTGCGGGACAGTGTCGAAGGCTTTGCTCAGCTCCAGGTAAATGACATCAGCTGCTCTCCCCTCAGCTATTGATGTTGTCACCTGCTCAGAGAAGGCCACCAGGTTGGTCAGGCAGGATTTGCCCTTGGCAAAGCCATGCTGACTGTTCCCAATCACCTCTTCACTATTATTCTGAGCCAGTAGTGCCTCCAGGAGGATCTGCTCCATGATCTTTCCAGGCACAGAGGTGAGACTGACTGGCCTGGAGTTCCCTGGTTCCTCCTTCTTACCCTTTTTGCAGATGGGGGCAATGTTTCCCCTTCTCCAGTCTGTGGGGACTGCCCCAGACTGCCAGGACTTTTGAAATATAATAGAGAGGGGTTTAGCAACCTCCTCTGCCAGTTCTCTCGGCACCCATGGGTGTATCCCGTGGGGTCCCATGGACTTGAACACTTTCAGGTTCTTCAGGTGATCACCAACCTGATCCTCACTTCCCAGGGGCAGTTCTTCCTCCCCGTCCCTGGCTTTGACTTCCATAACATCAGGAGTGTGGCTGGAGGCCCTTGCAGTGAAGACTGAGGGAAAGAAGTTATTAAGTACCTCAGCCTTTTCCTCATCACTTGTGGCCATGTCACCAGTTTCCTTTCTGAGGGGGCCCACACCTTCCCTAGGCTTCTTCTTCCCATTCATATGCCTGTAGAAGTTCTTAGTGTTCCCTTTAACCTCCCTGGCTAGATTCAATTCAAACTCTGCTTTGGCTTTCCTAACCAGGACTCTTGCTGCTCAGGCAGCTTCCTTATCTCCCCCCTGTTCTAGCTGTCCTTCTCTCCACTGCCTGTAGAGTTTCCTTTTAAGTAACAGTGTGCCCAGTAGCTCCTTGCCCATCCAGGCAGGCCTCCTAGCATTCTTACCAGCTTTTCTCTTTGTTGGTATACAGAGCTCCTGGACACAGAGGAGGTGGTCCCTGAATACTGACCAGCTGTCCTGGGTCCCTCTTCCCTCCAGGGCTTTGTCCCACGACACTTTGGCTATCAGATCCCTGAAGTGATCAAAATCTGCACGCCTAAAGTCTAGGGTCGTGAGCTTGGAATACTTCCTCCTGATTGCCCTGAGGAGATTAAATGCAACTGCTTCATGGTCACTGCAGCCAAGGCCGTCTATGAGCCTCACATTGCTTACCAGCCCTTCCCTGTTGGTGAGAACAAGGTCCAGCATAGCACCATTTCTTGTTGGTTCCTCTACCATTCGGAGGAGGAAGTTGTCTTCTATGCAGTCCAGGAACATCCTGGATTGCTGGTGCCTTGCTGTGTTGTCCCTCCAGCAGATGTCAGGGTGGTTGAAATCACCCATGAGGACCAGGGCTTGTGACCTGGAAGCCGCTTCTATTTGCCTGTGGAGGGCCTCATCTGCTTGGATCTGCTGGTCAGGTGGCCTGTAGAAGACCCCCACAGTAATATCTCCTTCCCCTGTCCTGCCTTTAATTGTAACCCATACGCTCTCAACCAGCTCATCATCCCTCCCCAGGTGGAGCTCCACTGATTCCAACTGGCTATTGACATAGAGGGCAACACCTCCTCCTCTCCTTCCCTGCCTATCCTTCCTAAAGAGTTTATACCCATCTATCCCTACATCCCAGTCATGGGATTCATCCCACCAAGTGTCAGTAACAGCCACTGTGTCGTGGCACCCCAGCAGCACAGTGCCCTTAACTCATCCTGTTTGTTGCCCAAGCTGCGCGCATTCGCACAGAAGCACTTCAGCTGGGCTGGCCCTGTCCTCCTCTTGTGCCAATTCCCCTCGGTTTCCACAGAATGTCCTGGTGGATCATTCGTGGCTTGCCTCAGGGCAGCAAGTTGAGAGCCCTTACCAGCTCTCCTTCTCTCTGCTGCTGGTGAGCTGCCCCTCTGTTTGTCACCGGCCAGCAGGAGACTATGAACCCCTTCCCCCTTCAAATCTAGTTTAAAGCCCTATCAATGAGCCCTGCCAATTCCTGCCCCAGGATTCTTATCCCCCTCTGGGACAAGTGTGTCCCATGAGTTGTTTTCAGCTCAGGTGCCTTGAAAACCACTCCATGCTTGTGGAACCCAAAGCCCTGTCGATGGCCCCAGCCCCTGAGCCCCTGAGTTTGAATCTTCCGAATGCGAGCCCTCGCTGGCGATGTCCGAGGAAGATGTAGATGAACGGGATCGAACACGCCGAGGCACAGGTTTCGCTGCCCTTTTCCGGCTGTTTCTCTGCTTGAGGCGAAACAGCAGTGGTGGCGGCTGGCAAACGCGGTGTGGTCGCCGCAAGGTGTCTCGGGGGCGGCCCCGGTCGATCGGTCGATACTTCTCAAGCACATCCTTCGGTCGCAATTCAGATACAACTGGCGCTGCATCCCGCCCTGACAAATTCGCTGTAACCGCAGCAGCCATTCGCTGTTCTAACTAACAGTTTTTGATGCAGTTTCTGCATTCTCGCCACGGCTTTTGCAGCTTTATAGCAGTTTTATCACCATCAATGACCCAGTCCCACAGCTTGTTCCCGTACTCTCTCCAACAAGCTTCACCACAATAACTCTCTCCGCTAGGGAAATGCCCCGAAGCGGATCCATGGGCCCAAAGCCCAGGCATTACTTTGGGCGCTCTCTCCGCCTTACGCTTTCCTAGAAAGCACTGAAATAAGGAGAGCGCTCCCTCTTTGCCCATATTCACCGAGGTCCGCGAACTTCACTGCCGCGTTCCGGTACCCGCCGGTGTCCGCTGCTCCTTTCCTCAGGCCCGCCGCTCCCGGCCCGCCCGAGCTCACCTCCAGCCCGCCACCTCCAGCCCGCCGACGTTTTCCACTGGCATGCCGATTTCGGCCCGCCAAGACTGGCCCGCCCCAGCCTTCCTCCGCGGTCGGCTCGCCCGTAATCCCCGGGTGCGGTCTCCACTGTCGTGCCCGTCGAAACGGCTCAGAGTACCCGCAGAATCGGGTCCCTGCTCGAGTGCCACTTGACGAGAACGGAGGGACGACAGCACTCAGTATGAGTGATAGTAATCATCCAACTTTATTGTCCCACACTTCATTATTTATAGTCTTATCTCATGCATAGTTAATTCTAATTTAGCACACACTGTTGGTTTCTCTCTAAAAGGTTACATCATTGTTTTCACAACTCTGTGGAGTTCTTTCCTACTCAGTCTAATTGCTCTTTTTCCCAGATCTCACCTTGTTTGCCTCCCTTCTCAGGGGCAGCTGGACTTCAGCATACCAGGCAATCGACTCTTTCCCACAGCTCCTACTCCACTGCTCTATTATCAACAGAGAATTCTTCAAGGCCTGAATTGCACAGGTGTTGCTGGGACCCATGTCCCCTCTTGCTCAAAACGATCCCCAACAGTGGTGAATGGTGCCACAGCCAGCTGGCAGCCAGGCACCAGTGGTGCCCCCCAGGGGTCAGTGCTGGGCCCCATCCCCTTTGACATCTTCATTGATGATCTGGATGAGGGGATTAAGTCAGGCATCAGCACATTTGCAGATGACACCAAGCTGGGGGCAGATGTTGGTCAGTTAGAGGACAGAAGGGCTCTGCAGAGGGACCTCGACCGACTGGACAGATGGGCAGAGGCCAACAGGATGGCATTCAACAAGTCCAAGTGCCAGGGGCTGCACTTTGGCCACAGCAACCCCAGGCAGAGCTACAGGCTGGGGTCAGAGTGGCTGAGAGCTGCCAAACAGAGAGGGACCTGGGGATGCTGATCGACAGCTGCCTGAACATGAGCCAGCAGTGTGCCCAGGTGGCCAAGAAGGCCAAGGGCATCCTGGCCTGCATCAGGAATAGTGTGGCCAGCAGGAGCAGGGAGGTCATTGTGCCCCTGGACTCTGCTTTGGTTAGGCCACACCTTGAGTCCTGTGTCCAGTTCTGGGCCCCTCAGTTTAGGAAGGAGGTTGACTTGCTGGAAGGTGTCCAGAGAAGGTCAACAAAGTTGGTGAGGGGCTTGGAACACAGCCCTGTGAGGAGAGGCTGAGGGAGCTGGGGTTGCTTAGCCTGGAGAGGAGGAGGCTCAGGGGTGACCTTATTGCTCTCCACAAATACCTGAAGGGAGGTTGTGGACAGGCAGAGGCTGGTCTCTTCTCTCTAGCAACCAGCCCCAGAACAAGAGGACACAGTCTCAGGCCGTGCCAGGGGAGGTTTAGGCTGGAGGTTAGGAGGAAGTTCTACACACAGAGAGTGATTGCCCATTGGTGTAGGAAAGCAGAAAGTATCTATGGAAGGTTTCAGGACGAGAAAGAACAACAGGCCACTGATACTGGAAGGATGGCTTGATGATAAAGAAGAGCTGACCGTGGTAAACAACCTGACGTGCCAGACAAGAGGATGCTTGCCTCCATACTGGAGAAGACCAACCTGATATGGGATGAAGATAACAATGGACAGCTGCATATCAAATGAGAAAGCCCAATTAGCAGCAGTGGTGCAAGAATGTCAGGGAATTGCTTACCCTGCCCGATTTTTCCTATACAAGCTGCTTGTTCTGTGCCAATAAACGATTCCTGCCTCACCAACATGGGAGTCCGTCCATGCTTTCCGAAAGAGAAGGACAGCTAGAACAGGGGGGAGATAAGGAAGCTGCCCGAGCAGCAAGAGTCCTGGTTAGGAAAGCCAAAGCAGAGTTTGAATTGAATCTAGCCAGGGAGGTTAAAGGGAACACTAAGAACTTCTACAGGCATATGAATGGGAAGAAGAAGCCTAGGGAAGGTGTGGGCCCCCTCAGAAAGGAAACTGGTGACATGGCCACAAGTGATGAGGAAAAGGCTGAGGTACTCAATAACTTCTTTACCTCAGTCTTCACTGCAAGGGCCTCCAGCCACACTCCTGATGTTATGGAAGACAATGCCAGGGACGGGGAGGAAGAACTGCCCATGGGAAGTGAAGATCAGGTTGGTGATCACCTGAAGAACCTGGAAGTGTTCAAGTCCATGGGACCCCACGGGATACACCCATGGGTGCCGAGAGAACTGGCAGAGGAGGTTGCTAAGCCCCTCTCTATTCTATTTCAAAAGTCATGGCAGTCTGGGGCAGTCCCCACAGACTGGAAAAGGGGAAACATTGCCCCCATCTGCAAAAAGGGTAAGAAGGAGGAACCAGGGAACTCCAGGCCAGTCAGTCTCACCTCTGTGCCTGGAAAGATCATGGAGCAGATCCTCCTGGAGGCACTACTGGCTCAGAAGAATAGTCCCTGACAAGTTGGCCTGAAGGTACCAACTATGCCAAACCTCCAGAGGAGAAAGTAACTCGTGCTGAGGAAGCTCCTCCTTACAATGACCTTTCTGATGATGGAAAGAAAGATGCTTTGTTCACAGACGGTTCCTGTCGTCTTGTCGGGAACAAGCGGAGGTGGAAGTCTGCAGTGTGGAGTCCAACACGCCGAGTTGCAGAGGCAAAGGATGGAGAAGGAGAATGCAGTCAGTTCGCAGAGGTAAAAGCTGTCCAGCTAGCTCTCGACGTGGCTGAACGTGAGAGATGGCCAAAGCTTTATCTCTACACCGACTCATGGATGGTAGCCAATGCTCTGTGGGGTTGGCTAAAGAACTGGAAGAAGAGTGGTTGGCAGAGGAAAGGAAAACCCATTTGGGCAGCCGACCTGTGGCAGGACATTGCTGATCGAATTGAGAGAATTCCAGTGAAGGTGAGACACATCGATGCTCACATTCCTCAGAGCAAAGCTGCTGAGGAACAGCAACACAACCATCAGGCAGATCTGGCTGCAAGAGTGTCTCAAGCAGCCATGGACTCTAATCTTGATCTCGACTGGAGACACCGAGGTGAGATGTTCTTAGCTCGGTGGGCTCATGATTCGTCAGGACATGAAGGCAGAGATGCAACATACCAGTGGGCTCGTGACAGATCCATAGACATCTCCATGGATGCTATCACAGCTGGGTTAGGAAGTGGCTGGAGGCTGAGCCCAGAGAGTGGTGGTGAATGGTGCCACAGCCAGCTGGCAGCCAGGCACCAGCGCTGTGCCCCAGGGATCAGTGCTGGGCCCCATCCTGTTCAATGTCTTCACTGATGATCTGGATGAGGGCATTGAGTCCATCATCAGTAAATTTGCAGGTGACACCAAGCTGGGGGCAGGAGTTGATCTGCTGGAGGCTAGAGAGGCTCTGCAGAGGGACCTTAACAGGCTGGACAGATGGGCAGAGTCCAAGGGCAGGAGATTGAACACATCCAAGTGCCAGGTGCTGCACATTGGCCACAGCAACCCCAGGCAGTGCTACAGGCTGGGGTCAGAGTGGCTGAGAGCAGCCAGGCAGAGAGGGACCTGGGGGTGCTGGTTGATGGCAGGCTGAACATGAGCCTGCAGTGTGCCCAGGCAGCCAGGAGGGCCAATGGCATCCTGGCCTGCATCAGGAAGAGTGTGGCCAGCAGGAGCAGGGAGGTCATTGTGCCCCTGGACACTGCACTGGTTAGGCCACACCTTGAGTCCTGTGTCCAGTTCTGGGCTCCTCAGTTTAGGAAGGAGGTTGAGTTGCTGGAAGGTGTCCAGAGAAGGGCAACAAAGTTGGGGAGGGGTTTGGAACACAGCCCTGTGAGGAGAGGCTGAGGGAGCTGGGGTTGCTTAGCCTGGAGAGGAGGAGGCTCAGGAGAGACCTCATTGCTGTCTCCAACTCCCTGAAGGGAGGTTGTAGACAGGCAGAGGTTGGTCTCTTCTCCTAGGCAGCCAGCACCAGAACAAGAGGACACAGTCTCAGGCTGTGCCAGGGGAGGTTTAGTTTGGAGGTTAGGAAGAAATTCTTCCCAACTAGAGTGATTGCCCATTGGGATGTGCTGCCCAGGGAGGTGGTGGAGTCACCATCACTGGAGGTGTTCAGGAGGAGACTTGATAGGGTGCTTGGTGCCATGGGTTACTTGATTAGGTGGTGTTGGATGATGGGTTGGACGTGATGATCATGAAGGTCTCTTCCAACCTGGTCTATTCTAATCTATTCTATTCTATTCTATTCCCCTTCACAAGGGGAGGATTAGGTTGGACTCTAGAAGAAATTGCTCCACCAAAATGGTTCTCAGCTCCTGGTACAGGCTGCTCATGGAGGTGCTTGAAGCCCCATCCCTGGAAGGGTTTTGAAGAGGCAGAGTTGTGGTGCTGAGGGTCAGGCTTTAACACCAGCCTTGGTAGAGTTAGACTCCATCATCTCAGAGGTCTTTTCCACCTGAGATGATTCTCCCTTGTCTCTGTCCAGTTGATCTCTGGTGTGTTCATATTACCAAAGGGCAGGAGCAATGTGCACAAACTCCCTCCTCCCAGAAAATCTTTGTCAGTTGTGCCTGATGCTGCCAAGAGTTTCAGCTTCTCTGTTGTTGGCATTGGTATTAGAAACAAAAGCATTCACAGAATCACAGAAAGCATCTGGTTGGAAGAGACCTCCAAGCTCCTCCACCCAGCACTGCAGGGTCAACACCAAACCCTGTCCCTAAGCTCCAGCTCCACAGCTGCTGGAACACCCCCAGGGATGGGGACTCCAGCACTGCCCTGGGCAGACCATTCCAATGGCTGAGAGCCCTCTCTGGCAACAAATAGTTCCTAGCATCCAGCCTGAGCCTCCCCTGCTGCACCTTGGGACCATTGCCTCTGCTCCTTTCCCTTGCCACCAAGGAGCAGAGGCTGTCCCCTCCTGGCTCCAAACTCCCTTCATGGAGCTGCAGAGAGCAAAGAGGTCTCCCTCACCTTCCTCTTCTCCAGCCTGAACACCCCCAGCTCCCTCAGCCCCTCCTCTAGCCCAGGGGCTCCAGGCCCTTCCACACAGTGTAGCTGCAGCTCTTCCTTAAGAGCTTCTGGTTCCTGCTTTAAGGATTGATTGAAATGTGTAGCTGTGGCACTCTGTGGCATGGTTGAATGGCCACAGTGGTGTTGGCTTGACAGCTTGAGCTGATGGCCTCAGAGGTCTTTCCTAACTGAAGAGATTCTCTGATGTTTATGATCCTAATGCAAAGGCTGGGGCACCTTCCCCTGGGGACAGGCTGAAGAGTTGGGGCTGTTCAGCCTGGAGAAGGGAAGGCTCCAAGGAGACCTTAGAGCAGCCTTCCAGTACCTGAAGGAGGCTACAGAAGAGCCGGGGAGGGACCTCTGACAAGGGCTGGGAGTGCCAGGATGAGAGACAATAGCTTTGAGCTGGGTGATGGAACAGCCACTGAACACTGGCAAGACACATACACAGTCAGAGGCAAGACACTGGAACAGGTTGCCCAGGGGGGCTGTGGATGTCTGCAGCCTGGAGGGGCTCAAGGTCAGTTGGATGAGGCTGTGAGCAACCTGGGCTAGCAACAGGTGTCCCTGCTCTGAAAGGTCCCTTTCAAGCCAAACCATTCTGTGGTTTGTGACATGAAACACCTCAATAAAAATCTGCAGGCTGCCAAATACTCTTCCTTCCTTTACAGGCTCACAGGATGTCAGGGGTTGGAAGGGACCTCTGGACATCTTCCAGTCCAAGCCAGAGCAGGAGCACAGAATCCAGCACAGGTCACCCAGGAACACATCCAGACAGGGATGGAAAGGCTCCACAGAAGGAGACTCCACAACCTCTCTGGGCAGCCTGCTCCAGGCCTCTGAGATGCTTAGAGTATGGAAGTTCCTCCTCATGTTGAGCTGGAACCTCCTGTGCTGCAGTTTCCATCCATTGCCCCTTGGCCTATCCCAGGGCACAGTGAGCAGAGGCTGTCCCTGTCCCTTCCTTCCTGACCCCCTGCCCTCAGCTCTGGATAGACATTATTCCTTTACTTTGCCTTAGCAGTGCCCAAGACCATTGGTTGCTCCTAGTGGGATGTGGGGTTTTTTAACCATGGGTTGTTACCTAATTAGCACTAATTAGACTTTGCAAACATACAAATGTTGTGCTGCAGAGGAGGAGAGCTCAGTACTATTTTTACATCTTGACACAAAAGCTTCCTAGTGACAAACAAAATCCAGAACAATTACATTGTTCATGTTCTTGCCTACAGCTAAGAGGCACTCAGCAGTGCCCCCCAGCACCCACCTCACTCCAGCCTCCCTTCAGGGACTTGTAGAGAGCAAGAAGGCCTCCCCTATGCCACCTCCTTTCCAGACTGAATTCCCCCAGCTCCCTCAGCTGCTCCTCCCCAGCCCTCTTCTCCAGACTCTTCCCCAGCTTCGTTGCCCTCCTCTTGGCATGCTCCAGCCCTCAGTGTCCTTCTGGGAGTGAGGACTCCAAAAGCAACCCCAGTATTTAGGAGGTGGCCTCACCAGTGCTGGGCACAGGGCAGAATGACTTCCCTGCTCCTGCTGGCCACACTAGTGCTGACCCAGGCCAGGATGCACTTGGCCTTCTTGAGCCCCCGGGCACACTGCTGGCTCATGTTCAGGCAGCTGTCAATCAACACACCAGGTCCTGTTTCTGTTCCTGAGGCCTTATCTGCAGCCACTCTGCCTCAAGCCTGGAGTTTTGCAGGGGGTTGTTGTGACTCAAGTGCAGGACCTGGCACTTGGCCTTGTTGAACCTCAACCTGAGCTGCAGCAAGAGAAGTGTGGGCAGCAGGGCCAGGGAGGGGATTCTGCCCCTCTGCTCCACTCTGCTGAGACCACAGCTGCAGCTCTGGGGCCAGTGCTGGAGCCTCTGTGCCAGGAAGGATCTGGAGGTGCTGGAAGGTGTCCAGAGCAGGGCCAGGAGGAGGAGCAGAGGGCTGGAGCTGCTCTGCTGTGAGGACAGACTGAGAGAGTTGGGGTTGTGCAGGCTGGAGAGGAGAAGGCTCTGAGGAGACCTCATTGTGGCCTTGCAGGATCTGCAGGGGGCTCCAAGAAAGCTGGGGAGGGACTTTTGAGGGTGTCAGGGAGGGATAGGACTGGGGGGGATGGAGCAGAACTAGAAATGGGGAGATTGAGATTGGCTGTGAGGAAGAAGTTGTTGCCCATGAGAGTGGTGAGAGCCTGGCACAGGCTGCCCAGGGAGGTGGTGGAAGCCTCCTGCCTGGAGGTGTTTGCAGCCAGGCTGGAGGTGGCTGTGAGCAACCTGCTGTAGTGTGAGGTGTCCCTGGCCATGGCAGGGGGGTTGGCACTGGCTGAGCCTTGAGCTCCCTTCCAGCCCTGACAATTCTATGATGCTGTGATCCTGTTGGTCTCAGCTCAGTCTTTCCAGCTCCTTCTGTAGAGCCTCCCTCCTCTCAGAGAGGTCCACACCACCTCCTTCTGTATGGTTTGCAGTGATCATAGAGCAAAAGGCAGGCATGAATCTTCAGCAGCATTAATCACAGGAGCTGAAAGCCTTCCTCAAGAGGGACAGACCTCCTCTTCAGTCTACCCCTGTGCACCACTGAAAGGAGGTGCTGCCTAGCAACACTGAGCATTAATATCCATGGTGTGCTCTTTGGGGATGTAATTTGTCCTCAACTTAGTGAGACTGTTGTGTTATGGTGGGCTGGGATCCATGCTGTTCCAGTTCAGAGCAGTTACATGACTTGCTAGCATAGCAGCAGGTAGCAGTGTAGGGGCTGCATGGGTGAGGCCTTTCTCCACATGGCTCTAAGAGAATCAAACATCTCTCTGCTGGCAATTCATTGGGAGAGGAAGAGAAGGGGAACAGAGGAAGTGAATTTACTTCCTCCACTACTGCTTCACAGAAGGCATACAAGTGAAATGGGAGCTCCTCTTGCACAGACATTCCAGGGCTACAGGCCAATTAACTTCAATGAGTTGATTACTCAAACCAAGTGGCCTGTTTGCAGCTGCTGGACCACATCACTTGAAGGCTCAGGCTGCCCAGAGGGGTTCCCAGCTCTTCCCAGGCAGAGTGGCTGCCCAAGGGGAGGTGCTGGGGTCATAATGCCTGGGGGTGCATAAGAAGGGAGTGGATGAGGGACTTGGTGCCATGGTCTGGTTGGTTAGTTAGGGTTGGGTGATTGGTTGGGTTTAATAATCTTGAAGTGCTCTTGTTTGGATTCTGGACAGAAGGGTGGAGTCCAACAGGATGGCATTTAACAGGTCTGAGTGCCAGGTTCTACACATTGGCTACAGCAACCCCAGGCAGTGCTGCAGGCTGGGGACAGAGTGGCTGAGAGGGACCTGGGGGTGCTGGTGGACAGCAGCTGAACATGAGCCAGCAGTGTGCCCAGGGGGCCAAGAAGGCCAAGGGCATCCTGGCCTGAATCAGGAAGAGTGTGGCCAGCAGGAGCAGGGAAGTCATTGTGCCCTGTGCTCAGCACTGCTTAGGCCACACCTTGAGTCCTGTGTCCAGTTCTGGGCCCCTCAGTTTCAGAAGGACATTGAGAGACTTGAAAGGTGTCCAGAGAAGGGCAACGATGCTGGGGAGGGGTCTGGAGCACAGCCCTGTGAGGAGAGGCTGAGGGAGCTGGGGTTGTTTAGCCTGGAGAAGAGGAGGCTCAGGGGAGACCTCCTTGCCCTCTCCAACTCCCTGAAGGGAGGTTGTAGCCAGGTGGGGGTTGGTCTCTTCTCCCAGGCAAGCAGCACCAGAACAAGAGGACACAGTCTCAAGCTGTGCCAGGGGAAGTTTATGCTGGAGGTGAGGAAGAAGTTCTTCCTAGAGAGAGAGATTGGCCCTTGGGATGTGCTGCCCAGGGAGGTGGTGGAGTCCCCATCCCTGGAGGTGTTCAGGAGGGGATTGGATGTGGCACTTGGAGCCATGGTTTAGCAGTCAGGAGGTGTTGGGTGACAGGTTGGCCTTGATGATCTCTGAGGTCTTTTCCAACCTGATTGATTCTCTGATTCTCTGCCCAAGTGAGCTAAATGCCTGATGCCTAGGAGAAGGCAGGAGTCCAGGTGTCGACAGCTCCTTTTGATCCCTGGCTCTCAACTGCTGTGTTTAGGGAGAAGCAGCCAGGTTGCTCCTGGGAGGGGGCACTCAATTTTGCAGCAGGCAAAGTGAGGCAGCAAATTAGCAGTGTTTCTAGAAATCCTTTGCCCCTGCTTGCTGGGTGGCATTGAATCTCACAGGTGGTGAGTGGATGAGGTAAAGAAAACCAACAAAACAACAAAGCCCCCAGGCTCTGGCTGAGTGAGGAGGTGTGAGTGCAATCAGGAATGCACAGCAACTTGAGAGGCTTGAAGCCTTTCACTACCTAAATGAAGGTTTCACCTGCAGGAGTGTCCCAGGGGAGGCAGACTCTCTAAGAGCTCTGCACACTGACACAACAAAATGATAACCTTTGGTTTTTAAGAGTGGTGTTGTTAAAGGTAAAAGCTTGGATGCAGAAGTTAACTGACAGGAATCTTTTCTGTCTCCTCCAAGAGCTTTTTCTCTTGTCTGAGACAGTTCACAGGCTCACAGGATGTCAGGGGTTGGAAGGGACCTCCAGGGATCTTCCAGTCCAAACCCCCTGCCAGAGCAGGAGCATAGAACCCAGCACAGGTCACACAGGAACACATCCAGACAGGGATGGAAAGGCTCCACAGAAGGAGACTCCACAACCTCTCTGGGCAGCCTGCTCCAGGGCTCTGGGACCCTCACAGTCAAGAAGTTCCTCCTCATGTTGAGCTGGAACCTCCTGTGCTGCAGTTTCCATCCACTGATATCCAGGATATGGATATCCAGATATGGATAAACATTTATTAAATCCTCTCTCAGCCTTCTCCTCTCCAGACTCAACAGCCCCAGGGCTCTCAGCCTCTCCTCCCCAGGCACTGCTGCAGTCCCTTCAGCAGCCTTGCAGCCCTCCCTTGGACTCTCTCTAGCAGTCCCTGTCCCTCCTGACCTGGGGAGCCCAGAGCTGGATGCAATATTCCAGGTGAGGTCTCAGCAGGGCAGAGCAGAGGGGGAGGAGAACCTCCCTGGCTCTGCTGGACACCTCCTCTGAATGCCCCCCAGGACCCCCTTGGCCTTCTTGGCCCCCAGGGCACATTGCTGTCCCATGCAGAGCTTGCTGCCCACCAGCACTCCCAGGTCCTTCTCCCCAGGACTGCTCTCCAGCAGATCCCCTAATTAATCACCCAGTTAATTTTATACTGGAAGTCAATTTTGGTACAGGCAGCAACAAGAATTCTGTTTTATTATCTCAAAGCAGTTTGTTAGGGATCATGTCCATGACTGAGGTTTAACATCAAATAGAATCATAGAGTCACTCCAGCTGGAAAAGTTCTCTAAGATCATCAAGTTCAATCATGAACCTTACTGCACCCTGCCCAGGAAGCCACATCCCAAAGTGCCATATTCACTCATTCCTGGAACACCTACAGGCATGGGGACTCCACCGCCTCCCTGGGCAGCCTGTGCCAATCCCTGACCACTCTGGCAGGAAAGACTTTTCCTGATCTCCAGACTAAACCTCCCTTGGTGCAACTTGAGGTTGTTTTCTCTTCTCCTGTGACTTGCATCTAGGGAGAAGAGCCCAACCCCACTCCACTCCAATCTCCTTTCATGGAGACTCCCATGAGTCTCTTCCCCATGAGTCTCTCTTCTCCAGGCTGAACAGCCCTACTTTGCTCAGCTGCTCCTCTGCAGCCCTGTCCTCCAGACCCTTCCTCAGCTGTATTGCCCTTCCCTGTACCAGCTGCAGGACTCCAATGGCCTCCTTGGAGTGAGGAGCCCAAAATTCCTCAAGGTGTGGCCTCACCAGTGCCCAGCACAGGGGCACAAGCATAGAATCAACAAGGTTGGGAAAGACCTCAGAGATCATCAAGTCCAACCTAGCACCCAACACCCCCAGACAACCAAACCATGGCTCCAAGTGCCTCATCCAATCCCCTTTTGAACACCTCCAGGGATGGTGGCTCCACCACCTCCCTGGGCAGCACATTCCAATGGCAAATTACTCTACCAGTGAAGAACTTTCTCCTCACCTCCAGCCTAAACTTCCCCTGGCACACCTTAAGACTGTGTCCTCTTGTTCTGGTGCTGCTTGCCTGGGAGAAGAGACCAACCCCCACCTCCCTTCAGGGAGTTGTAGAGAGCAATGAGGTCTCCCCTGAGCCTCCTCTTCTCCAGGCTAAGCAACCCCAGCTCCCTCAGCCTCTCCTCACAGGGCTGTGCCCCAGACCCCTCCCCAGCTTTGTTGCCCTTCTCTGGACACCTTCCAGCATCTCAACATCTTTCCTAACCTGAGGGGCCCAGAACTGGACAGGAGGAGTTAGGTATTGGGTGAGAGGTTGGACTTGATGATCTCTGAGGTCTTTTCCAACCTGATTGATTCTAAGATTCTGTGATTCTATGACTCCAATCACTTCCAAACCCACCTGTGACAGTTTCTACCTCCTCAGAGGTCACAAGTTCAGGATAATGCTGGGAAGTGCTTCCCCAGGCTCTCATTTGGTTTCAGTGTCATTTTTATTCCAGGCCTTTTGTCTCCTTAGCACCAGAACAAGCTGAACACAAGCAAGTGATGCCAAACACTGCCCCACAGCCTCCTCAGTTAACAGCAGGAAGGACTTGCTGTGCTTTAGGGAGTTCAGTAAGCAGAATGTCCTCAGCAACAAATCAATGATTTGATTAATCAGTTCCTAGTTAGTCAGCAACACAGAGAGAATAAATGCTGCAGACCACCCAGACTGTGAGACAGCAAAACCTCTCATGAAAGCCACTGTTGTGCTCATAGTAAAGAACTTCTTCCTCATCCAATCCAAACCTACCCTGCTCCAGTTTCAAGCCACTGCCCCTGGTCCTCTGGCTGCATACCTTTGGAAACAGCTCCTCCTCAGCCCCCTTCAGCCACTGGAAGGCTACTGTAAGGTCTCCTTGGAGCCTTTGCTCCCCAAGCTGAACTCCTTCAACTCTCCCAGACTGTCTTTATAGGAGAGATGCTCCACGCTGCTGCTCTCAGCTTTGTGGCCTTCCTTGGGGCCTCTTGGTATAGAATCATTGAATCACTAAGGGTGGAAAAGACCTCAGAGATCATCAAGTCCAACCTGCCACCCAACAGCTCCTGACAACTAAACCATGGCTCCAAATGCCAAGGTTGAACACCTCCAGGGATGGTGACTCCACCACCTCCCTGGGCAGCACATCCCAAGGGCCAATTTCTCCTCAGCTCCAGCCTGAATCTCCCCTGGCACAGCTTGAGACTGTGGCCTCTTGTTCTGCTGCTGGGTGCCTGGGAGAAGAAACCAACCCCCACCTGGCTACAACCACCCTGCAGGGAGTTGGAGAGAGCAAGAAGGTCTCCCCTGAGCCTCCTCTTCTCCAGACTAAACAGCCCCAGGGCTCTCAGTCTCTCTTCACATGGGAGATCCTCAAGTCCCCTAAGCATCCTCCTGGCTCTCCCTTGGACTCTCTCCAGCAGGTCTCTGTCTCTCTTGACCTGGGGAGCCCAGAGCTGGACACAGGATTGCAGCTGTGGTCTGAGCAGGGCAGAGCAGAGGGGGAGCAGAACCTCCCCAGCCCTGCTGGCCACACTTTCCTTGCTGCACCCCAGGACCCCATTGGCTCTCTTGGCCCCCAGGGCACATTGCTGTCCCATGCAGAACTTGTCCACAAGGACTCCATGGAGCTGCTCTCCAGCAGGACAGCTCCTAACCTGTCCTGGTGCCTGCTGTTACTCCTCCCCAGATGCAAGACCCTGCTCTTGTCCTGGCTGACCTCCATGAGGTTTGCCTGCAGCCAGCTCTCAGCTCTTCCAGAGTTCCCTGGATGACAGCACAGCCTGAGGGGTGTCAGCCACCCCCACCCCCCAGTTCTGACTTCAGCACCTCACAAGAATTAAAGATGATTGGTGAAACTCAGGTGGTTGACACCTGAGCAACAAATGATTTGGCATTCTGAAGGTCTCAAAAGAACCTTGGTTTGTTTTGCCCTTTCCCTGAGGACTCCTAGCTGATCTTGCCCTGTCTGCAAGCACAGGTAGCATGAAGATTGATGTGAGAAACTCACCTTGTGTGGCTGGCAGTGGGAGAGGTTATCAAATTGCTGGCTGTGAGGCACAAGGGAAAATGGTTTGGAACAGGGGATCAAAAGAAGTGAAGAGAGTATTTCGTTGTCTGGAGCTCCTCACAGGAGCCCTGAGCAGCATCCAGGCTCCCACAGGCAGCACATCCTTGAAGAGGTTGAAACAGGACCTGGGAGTGCTGGTGGGCAGCAAGCTCTGCATGGGACAGCAATGTGCCCTGGGGGCCAAGAAGGCCAACGGGGTCCTGGGGGGCATTCAGGGGAGTGTGTCCAGCAGAGCCAGGGAGGTTCTCCTCCCCCTCTACTCTGCCCTGCTGAGACCCCATCTGGAATATTGCATCCAGCTCTGGGCTCCCCAGGTCAGGAGGGACAGGGACTGCTAGAGAGAGTCCAAGGGAGGGCTGCAAGGCTGCTGAAGGGACTGCAGCAGTGCCTGGGGAGGAGAGGCTGAGAGCCCTGGGGCTGTTGAGTCTGGAGAGGAGAAGGCTGAGAGGGATCTGATCAATGGCTATCAAGAGCTGAGGGCTGGGGGTCAGGAAGGAAGGGACAGGGACAGCCTCTGCTCACTGTGCCCTGGGATAGGCCAAGGGGCAATGGATGGAAACTGCAGCACAGGAGGTTGGGGATGAAAGAAGAGAGCCCTTTGGTTTCAACTTCCCCCTGTGAAGATGAGTGGGGCTGCCTGATCCACAGAGGCTAAGAAGAATATCCCCAGAGCCCCTGCGATGATGGTAGAGAGGGGGAAGGCAGACTAGAGCCCAGGCCAGGAGGAATGGCCTGGCCCAGGCAACCCCCGAGGGAGCCCCAGCCCCAGGGTCCCCCAAGGGGAGGGAAAAAGCAGCCAGAAAAGGTCTGAAGAACCAAAAACCAAACCTTTAGTGAACAACACAAACAGAGGGGGGAACCGCGCCGCAGAGGGGAGGGGACAGGGCCGGGAACCGCGAAGTGGGGTAGGGGGAACCGAGCTGCAAAAAGGGACGGGGCCGGGACGCTACGGATGGGACGGGGCCGGGGCCAGGGAAGCCGCGGACGGGGACCGGGGTGGGGACCGGGGCAGGGACGGCGCGGACGGGGACCGGGGTGGGGACCGGGGCAGGGACGGCGCGGACGGGGACCGGGGGGCAGGGACGCGGCGGACGGGACGGGGCCGGAGGCAGGGGCGCGGCGGACGGGACGGGGGCAGGAACAGGGGGCAGGGACGGCGCGGACGGGACGGGGGCAGGAACAGGGGGCAGGGACGGCGCGGACGGGACGGGACCAGGGACGGGGGCAGGGACGGCGCGGACGGGACGGGCCCAGGGACCGGGGCAGGGACGGCGCGGACGGGACGGGACCAGGGACCGGGGCAGGGACACGGCGGACGGGACGGGACCAGGGACCGGGGCAGGGACACGGCGGACGGGACGGGCCCAGGGACCGGGGCAGGGACACGGCGGACGGGACGGGCCCAGGGACCGGGGCAGGGACACGGCGGACGGGACGGGACCAGGGACCGGGGCAGGGACGGCGCGGACGGGACGGGACCAGGGACGGGGGCAGGGACACGGCGGACACGACGGGACCAGGGACCGGGGCAGGGACACGGCGGACACGACGGGACCAGGGACCGGGGCAGGGACACGGCGGACACGACGGGACCAGGGACCGGGGCAGGGACACGGCGGACACGACGGGACCAGGGACCGGGGCAGGGACACGGCGGACACGACGGGACCAGGGACCGGGGCAGGGACACGGCGGACACGACGGGACCAGGGACCGGGGCAGGGACACGGCGGACGCGACGGGACCAGGGACCGGGGCGGGGACACGGCGGACGCGACGGGACCAGGGCCCGGGGCAGGGACGGCGCGGACGGGACGGGACCAGGGACCGGGGCAGGGACACGGCGGACGCGACGGAACAGGGGCAGGGACGGGATGGGGACCGGGACCGGGGGCAGGGACGCCGCCGACGGGACCTCCAGCTTGGGCTGGGGTCCTGGCTGCTGAAGTTTTCACTGGATGGGGGCTGGAAGGAGAGAGGTTGCTGCCGAAGCCTGGGAGCACTCTGGGGCTCCTCTTGCTGCACTGCCGTTCACAGGGCCTGAAGGATGCTCCGGGGCTGCAGAGAGAGGAGAGAAGGGCATCAGGCAGCTCTGGGGCACAAGCAGCAAACGCAGCTCCCCTCCTGAGGCACACCCAGGCACTGGCACCTCCCTGCTCTCCCGCCCTCCCCCCAGCACCAACCATGCCCCTGCCAGGGCTTTGCCTCGCAGCTGGCACAGGGCTGGCACAGCAGCAGGCTGCAGGCTGCCGCGGGGCAGGGCTCACTCCTGGCTGAGTGGTTCCCAGGGCAGCCTCACCTGGGCTGCAGAGGACAGGGCAGCTCTGTTCCTGCTCTGGAGTTCCACTGCCCACTCTCCGGGGGGCAAAGGGCTCTGGGAAAGGCAAAGAGGCCATTGGCACCCAGCCAGGCTCAGGGCAGAGGCCACAGGCAAGGTGCAGCTGCAGCCATGGGGCAGGGCCCACACTGGGGAGCACAAGCAGCTGCTGGCAGCTCTCTCACCTCTCAGCTGCCTCCTGCTTCAGGGCAGAGGCTCTGCAGTCCACAGGGAGCCTGGGCACAGAGGGTGTCCGTGGGGCACAGGCCAGCTTGCAGGGCCTGCAGGCACGGCAGAGATGGTTAGTGCCAGGGGGGATCCTGACTGCCCCTGGCACGGGGCTGGGAGGCACCTGGGTGCTGCGTGGCTCCCTCCCTGGGGGCCAGGGGTCGCACTCGCACCGTGACGGCCACGGCGCCCTCCTGGGGGGAGGGACCAGCACCATGGCGGCGACGACGACGCAGGGCTGAGGGCACTGCCCCTGGGGTCCGCACAGCACCGCTCCAAGGACAGCACTGGCTGAAGAACACAGCTCCGGGCTCCAACGTCCTGAGGGCGCACTCTCGGGAGAAAAAAAGGTCAGGCAGGGAGGGGAAGCGGCGGAGGGGGAGCCGCAGGCTGGAGAAAGCCTGGACACCCCCAGCCCCCCACCCGGGACCCTGCTCCCACACCCCCCCTGTGGTAACTCCCACCGGTACCCCGAGAGCTGCCCTTCCAATACCCTCCAGCCCTACAGGTTCCCAGCGTCTGCAAGGATCCTACATCACCCTGGGGTCCCCACAGCCACCCTAACGCTCCTACAACCGCCCCGGGACGCCCCCACATACAGAGCCCTGATCCCTGATCCCCAAGCCCCTCCCCACGCCCACATCCCCGGCCTCTAGCCCTCCCCGGCGCCCTCCCCAGCTTCCCCCCGGCGCTGCCACCGCCGCCTCCAGCACTCCCTGCCTCCCCCAGCCCCCGCTCCCCGCAGCCGTCCCCATCCCTCTGCCTCGCCGCTCCCGGGGCCCCAGCGCTACTCACCGCCGCCTGCGCCGCAGGGCTTCAAACGCTGCCGCCGGACACGCCCCCTGCGCTCACCGGCCGGTGCCCGAACGCAGCCCCCCATTGGCTCTCGAACGCCGACAGCCCCGCCCCCTCCCGCCCGCGCAGAGCACCATGGGAGCCGTAGGCCGCCGGGGCCCGGCCGCCATCTTTGCCCTCAGCCCCAGCCCTGCCCTGGCAGCTTCTCCTCCCAGCTCCCTGCCGGCAGCTCCGGCCCCGACCAGCCCCCGCGGCCAGCCCAGCGCCGCCTGCCCCTCAGCAGCGCTGAGAAGCCAGCACCGGGCACCCACCAGGGCCCGCACGGGGCACGCCCAGGGCTGTCCACACCTCCCCAGGGGCTCTGCTCTCTCACCCGGGGCTGGAGGCACTCTGGGGCTGCTCCTGCTGCGCTGCTGCTCAGAGGGCCTGAAGGATGCTCTGGGGCTGCAGAGAGAGGAGAGAAGGGCAGCAGGCAGCGCCGGGCACACCCAGGCCCTGGCAGATACCTGCTCTATTGCCCTCCCCCAGCACCAACCATCCCCATGGCAGGGCTGTGCCTCCAGCTGGCACGGGGCTGGCACAGCAGCAGGCTGCAGCCACCCCCCAGCACCAACCATCCCCATGGCAGGGCTGTGCCTCCAGCTGGCACGGGGCTGGCACAGCAGCAGGCTGCAGCCACCCCCCAGCACCAACCATCCCCATGGCAGGGCTGTGCCTCCAGCTGGCACGGGGCTGGCACAGCAGCAGGGCTCACTCCCAGGGCAGCCTCACCTGGGCTGCAGAGGCCTTGGCAGCTCGCTGCCTGCTGCGCAGCTGGGGGATGCGGCTCCGCTGTCCACCCCCGGGGGGGCAAAGGGCTCTGAGGGAGGCAAAGAGGCCATTGGCACCCAGGCAGGCTCGGGGCAGAGGGCACTGGCAAGGTGCAGCTGCAGCCATGGGGCAGGGCCCACACTGGGGAGCACAGGCAGCTGCTGGCAGCTCTCTCACCTCTCAGCTGCCTTCTGCTTCAGGGCAGAGGCTCTGCAGCCCACAGGCAGCCTGGGCACAGAGGGTGTCCGTGGGGCACAGGCCAGCTTGCAGGGCCTGCAGGCAGGGCAGAGATGGTTAGTGCCAGGGGGGATCCTGACTGCCCCTGGCACGGGGCTGGGCCCTGCCCTGTCCCCATTTCCAGCTCTCCTCACTCTGAGCTATTTGCAGAGCCCCAGAAGCAAGGAGGTCTCCCTGGGGGTGTCCTGCACCACCAGGGCCAGGTGGGGCTCAGCCTCTGCACAGCCACAGGGCTCCAGAAGAGCCAGAGCCTCTTTGCTGCACCAGCCAAAAGCCACCCCAAAGATGCCCAGGCCCCCAAGGGCACAGCCCTGACCCCCAGTGCCAGCAGAGCAGATGCCCAACCTGCTCCCAGCCAGCACTCCTGAAGCAATCTGGAGGATGCTCCAGGGCCAAAGGGAGGAGCAGGAGCAGGAAAAGCTTCCCTTGGAATGCTCTCTGCCCTGTGCAGCCGTGCCCAGGGGAGCTCAGCCTGTGCCTGCTGGCCAAGTGCCTCCTGCCCACCCTCTGCCCTCCCCAGAGCTGCAGCCATCCCCACAGGAGGCACCCAGCCATGGAGGGCAGGATCCCCAAAGCCACAGGGAAGGCCCCAGGGCAGCACTCACTTGGGCACCGAGAGGGCATCCTGCTTGTGCTGCCAGCCTGGGGGCTCCAGGCCCCTGCAGCCCAAGGGCTCAGGGCTGCTGCCTGAGGCTGGCAGCCTGCAGACCTGGTAGGTGACATTGAGCTCATGGCTCCTGGCAGCAGCTGCAGCCCTGGGGCAGAGAGAGACAGAGCCAAGGAGCAGTCAGGGGCTGAACCTCAGCCCCTGGCACCCAAGACAGGCTCAGCACCACCAGCAGCACCTCTGAGCCCCCTCCTCAGCTGGGGCACAGCCTGGGGGGAGCTCTGGGCCAGGCAAGCTTTGAGGCAGAGCTCATCCCTGGGGCAGCTACGTGCAGGAGGAGGGGGCACACACTGTGCCAGGGCAAGTGGCACACAGGGGGGCCTTCTGCTTGGCTTTTTCTCTTCAGCAACCCCTGCCCAGGTGAGCTCAGCCCACTGCTGCCCACCCCCCCAGCCCTGTGCCCCCTGCCCACCCTCCCTCCCCACAGAGCCGCAGCCACCCCCCCAGGAGGCACCCAGGGGGTCCCCAACCCCGCAGGGAGGGCCCCAGGGCGGCACTCACTTGGGCACCGAGAGGGCATCCTGCTGCCGGAGGAGGTCCTGGCTGGGGGGCTCCAGGCCCCTGCAGCCCGGGGGCCCAGGGCTGGCTGAGGCTGGCAGCCTGCACACCTGGTAGGTGCCATCCAGGTCAGGGCCTGGGGGCAGGGCACAGCCCTGGGGAGCTGCCAGCGGCGCCAGGGGCAGGCGGCTCCGGGAGAGCCTCTCCGGGCACAGGCTGGAGCCGCAGGGCCAGGCTGGCAGCGCCACAGGGGCTGGGGGGGGCTGCAGCCGGGGGGCAGGGGCTGGGGGGGCTCTGTGCCGCCCTGGCAGCCTCTGCCGGCTGCCCACTCGGCCGCCGGCGTTTGGGCCGCGGGGAGAGGCTGCAGGCAGAGGCCGGCTGGGCAGGAGTTGGCATCTCAGGGGACCTCCTCCTCTTCCCGATGGGGCTGAGGGCCAGCAGCCTGGCACTGCTGAGCGCAGCCAGGTGCTGCCAGCCTGGCAGGGGAGAGCTGGTCACGGGGGCGCCAGGCACAGCCACGCAGCTCTCGGCTGGAGGAGCAGAGCAGAGACCGAGTCAGCTCCCTGGCTGCAGCTCCCAGGCCCTCCCCCCCTGCCCCCCACCCCCCTCAGCTCTTTGCTGGGACTGCCCCAAACCACACCAAGCCCAAGAGCCAGCACCAACCATCCTGGGCCCAGAGCAAGTGCCCCGTGGCAGGGCCTGGCCTGTGCCCAGCAGCAGCCTCTGCAGAGCCAGGCTCTGCTGCTGGCCTCATGCATGGGCACCGAGGATGAGGAGGAAGAGCTCAGCCCTGCCCAGACACAGGCTGCCAGCAGCCAGGCCACAGCTGGGCTGAGCGGGGCAGATGCAGCCCAGAGCAGTCACCCACAGGAGATAAAGGCAGGCTCAGCCCCCACTGGGTGCCAGGGCAGGAGAAACTTCTGCCCCTGCCCTGTGCCCACAGCTGGCAGCTGCCCCCCACCACCCCCCAGCCCTGCAGCAGAGCCTGGGACAGAGGAGAGAGAGGGCACCAACCTGGATCCTCAGCAGCACTGCCCTGCTGGCTCCTCTGGGCTGGGCTGGCCCTGCTGGCCTCTGCAGCCCTCCCTGGGGAGGAGGCCTGCTCCTGGCTGGCAGCAGCCTCCTGAGGGGCCAGGGGCTGCAGTGCCTCAGAGGCCACAGCAGCAGCAAGGAAGCTGCCAGCCTGGGGCAGGGACTGCTGCTCTGGGGAGGAGCTCCTGGCAGCAGCTGCAGCCCTGGGGCAGAGAGAGACAGAGCCAAGGAGCAGTCAGGGGCTGAACCTCAGCCCCTGGCACCCAAGACAGGCTCAGCACCACCAGCAGCACCTCTGAGCCCCCTCCTCAGCTGGGGCACAGCCTGGGGGGAGCTCTGGGCCAGGCAAGCTTTGAGACTGAGGGGTGCCCAGGCTGGCACTGCAGGACCTGAGCTGGGAGATCACCTGTGGGCTGCAGGGCACCCAACAGCAGCCCCAGAGCTGTGCTGGGCCTCAGGCACACAGCACAGGCAGCCTCCCTCGGGAGACCTTCCCCCTGCCAGGACATTGGGGCACAGACAGCAGCAGGTGGTGCCAGGGCAGCACCTCGGGGAGCAGAGGCAGCAGCAGAGCCCTGGGGGAGGCAGCTCCAGGCCTGGCAAGAGGCACTGAAGGCTCTCAGCTGCTGTGCCTGGAAACCTTCCCTGCTGACCCTTCCAGGGGAGCTTCTCTCCTGGGACTGGCTCTCTAGGAGCCAAATCCCACCTCAGAGGGCAGGCACTGCTCTGTAAGCCAAGGCCTGGGCCCTCCCCCACCTCCAGCACCCTCAGGGGGCTGCACACCACAGGAAGGTTGAAACTCTCTGAGCAGCCAGGAGCAAGTGGCACAGGGAGGGGGCACAAGGACACTCACCCCTCTGGCTGGCTGGCAGTCAAGCCCTGCAGGAGGGGGGCTGCTTCCTTTGCTTCCTGCTGCACATCTGCCTGCTGGATGGCTGGGGCAGACCTTTCCTCTGCAGCCTGCAGCAAGCCCCCAGAGCAGCATCAGGCCAGAGCTGAGCTGAGCCTGGGCCCCCAGCTGCCCCTTCCCTGCCAGGCTCAGAGCTTTCTCCAGCACTCCACAGCCCAGCACCTGCTGAGCCCAGACCTCCCAGAGCAGCTCAGCTCCTGCCCTCTCCCAGCCTGCCCAGTGCAGCCCAGCAAGGTACCTGAGCTGGGTCCCATCACCGGGCCAAGCCCTCCTCTCACCTCCTCCAAGGCCAGCTGCAAGGCAGCAGGACACCCAGCTGCCAGCTCCTGCTGCTCTCCAGCACTCTCCCCACCAGGGAGCTCCAGGCACGCCTCGGGCACAGCCTCCTCCACCCTACACAAGTCACAGCAGCAGCCCCTGAGCCAGGGAAGAGCCTCTGGGGAAGCCATCCCTTGGCCTACCAAGGTTTGGGATGGAGCCAAGGGCAGCTTTGGCCTTTGTCCCCCAGCTCTGGGGGCTGCCAGGCTCCTCACTCCAGCTGGGCAGCGGAGAGGCTGTGGCACAGCAGCAGAGCAGCTCAGCTGCGTCCTGGCAGCCACTTGGGCTGCAGCCAGCAGCCAAACTCTGCAAGCTCCTGGCCCTGGGGGACCCCAAGGTGCCAGCCCAGGCTCCCTCCCTCCTGCCCAGCAGCCTCACCTGGGCAGCTCCAAGGGGCTGGAGCCGAGGGCAGGCAGCGGCTCTGGCGCCTGGCTCTGTGCCCCGCGGGCAGCATCCTCATAGGCACGGAGCTTGGCCTGCAGCTCTGCCACCTGTGAGCAAGGGGCAGCCCTGGCTCAGAGCATGCCCTGAGCCCCAGCAGCTCAGCAGGCTGGGTGCCAGGCAAAGCAGAGCCGCAGACAGAGCCCAGCCCTGCCCCCGGCAGCTCACCTCCGCTCTCAGCTGCGCACACAGCACAACGTACGGACAGACGTGGGAGTCCGGGCTCGGCAGGTTGCTCTTGAGCTGCGGGGAGAGGGAGGAGCGGAGCTGAGAGCAGCACCGGGACAGCTCCTTCCCCTCCGCTGAGGCGGCAGCGGGGCAGCTCCTCAGCCTGCCCTGGGCTGGTGGGGCCCGAGGGGCTGCAGCTGACTCTGAGAGGGGCTCCAGAGGCAGCCCGGCTGCGGCAGGGAGGCGGCAGGGAGGCGGCAGCCTGCCCCAGGCTCCTTCCCGGGCAGCCCCAGCAGCTGCCGGCCGCGGGGCGAGGTGCTCACCGAGACCTGGATCTCCTTGGCCCTGCTGGCATACTTGAGGGTGTTGAGGGTGTCCTGGCAGCAGAGCGGCGAGGGGCTGAGGGCAGCCAGCATCAGGGTGCGGCAGTTGCCGCCGATGGAGTCCTTCAGCAGCCGCGTCAGCTTGCTGTCCCGGTACGGGACGTGGCTCTGCTTGCCCTGCCCGGCACAGCGAGGCTCCGCTCAGGGGCTGGCCCTCGGCTCCCAGCCCCGGCCAGGCCCAGCCCACGGCAGCTCTGCCGTGGGGACGGCGCTCAGGGCCCCTCAGCGGCAGCCTCACCTTGGCCCCAGCCAGCGCCTGGATGACGCTGAGCAGGGCCAGCAGCGAGCGGTTGATGCTGGCTCCCTCCCGCAGCCGCTCGCCGCTGGTCTTGGCCACCGCGGCTCGCTCCGAGCCGGCCAGGTCGACCAAGCTCATCTTGGCCACCCGCACGGCCCCAGCGAGGCCCTCGGCGCGGTCCTGCTGCTTCACGTAGACCTGGCAGGGCACACAGAGGGCAGGCTGCAGCTCCGCAGGGCGCTCGGGCTCGCCGCTCGCAGCCGCGGCAGCAGCCCTGGCACGCCGGCCCTGGCACAGCATCGCCGCCTGCCCCCCTCCGGGCAGCGGTGCCAAGGGCTGCCCCAAGCACCACCCCTCACCTGCAGCACGGCGTGGGAGCGGGAGGAGGAGGCGTTGGCATCGGTGGCATGCTGCGTGCGGTTCCTGCTGCCCCCGAGCAGCATCTGCAGGAGCTGCTCTGCCGAGCTGGGCTGGCGGGGAGCAGGCAGAGGGCAGGGATCAGCGCAGCCCCGGCACGGGCACCGAGCGCCCACAGGCTGAGGCCTCCTGCGCCCCTGCAGGGCTCCTCTGGCCTCGGGCTCAGCGCTGCTGCCAGCCGGCACCCACCCAGCCGGCACCCCCGGGGCCCCGCAGCCCCTGCCCCGGGGCCCCGCAGCCCTCCCCTCCCCCTCCAGCTCCCCCGGTCCCAGCTGGCGCCCCTGGGGCGGGCACAGCGCTGCCCACACCTTGTGCCTGCTTCCACCCCCACCTGCTGGATGGAGAGGCCCTGAACCACAGCTCCTCTCTCAGGATCCTCCCGGATGGGCAGAGGGCCCTTGGGCTCCAGCAGGTCACGGATCTGCTCGTTGTAGACCTGCAGCAGGCAGCTCCAGCTCAGGATGAGGCTTGGGGCCCCAGAGGGCAGCAGGCAGAGGAGCTTGGGACCCCAGGGCCTGCTGCCCACCCAACAGCACCTCTGGCACCTGCCGCCAGCAGGAGCAGCTGAAGGTGCCCTAAGGCAGGGGACAGCTCAGGAGGCTTCAGCAGCCAGGCACTGAGCCGCTGCTCCTCCAAAGGCCTTGCAGCCAGGAAGCCCTCATTGCCCTGTGGCCCCCAGCTCCAGAGGGGGCAGGCCAGCAGCACCAGCCCAGCAGCCTGGCCAGGGGCAGCCTGCTTCCAGTCTGGGGCTGCCCTGGGCACAGCTGGCAGCACAGGGGTAGCCCTGGCACTACAAGCCCAGACCTTGGAGGTGGTGGCCTGGCAGCAGGAGGGGCACAGCTGGGCACAGCCTACCTCCAGGTAGGAGACCAGGACCTCGCAGCTCTTCTGCTCCTGCCTGGCCTCCAGCCTCCTGAACAGCTCCTCCATGGTGAGGTAGATGATGCCAGGGCTGTTCTCCGAGCCCAGCATGGTGTAGGTTTTCCCTGCTCCGGTTGCTCCGTAGGCAAACACTGGGAGGAGAAAGGGAGGAGCCCTGAGAGCAGCCTCCATCGACAGCAGCACTGGGGGGATGCTGCCAGCTCTGCCTCAGCTGGGGACACAGCCCCAAACCCAGCTCCTGCTGTGGGGCACTGCTGCCTCCCACTCACATCCTGTCCAGCAGGGCCCCCGGGGCCCTCTGCACCAGCCTGCTGCCCAGCCTGCACAGGGCTCCCAGCTGATGCCACCCCACAGGCAGGACTCCACACTCATCTGGGCTTGTCTCTGCTCTCCTCTTGCTGGCCTGGGCCCTGCCTGCCCCCAGAGCCCTCGGATGACATCTCCAGGCCAGCACTGGCCCTGTCCCGGCCACACTTGTCACGGCCCCAGCTTGGTGCCAACAACAAGGTCAAGGCTTTCTCTTTCTGCAGAGCCGCTGCGTCCCCACTGCTGCCACAGCCGCTCAGGGCTTCTGGAACCAACCCCCAGCTCTGCTGAGCCCACCCAGAGCAGGGGCAGATGGGCAGGAGCTCCTGCAAGGGCCAGAGCAGGCTGCTAGGGCTCACCAGAGCAGTTGTAGCCGTCGAGGAGAGTATCGACCATCTGGCGGGTGGTGTGCTGGAACACCTCCTCCTGGGTGGCCTGCTCAGCAAAAACCCGGTCGAAGAGGAACTTCTGATGTTTGCCTGGGTTCTTGCCGCGGCCAGCAGGCAGCACACCGCCGGAGGCACCAGGGTCGAACAGGAGGGTGTGATGGTCGACCACCCTCAGCAGCGGGTGCTGCGCGGCTCCCTCGCCGGGGGCCGGGGGTCGCACTCGCACCATGACGGTCACGGTGCCCTCCTGGGGGGCAGGGGCCGCCGCCATGGCGGCGGCGGCGACGAAGGTGACACAAGGCTCAGGGCACTCCCCTTAGGGTTCGCACAGCACCGCCACAAGAAAAGCACCGCTCGAAGGAAAGCGCCGGCTGAAGAACACCGAAGAACACAGCTCTGGGCTCGAAAGTCCTGAGAGTGCACTCTGAGAAGAGACAACAAGGGTCAGGCGGGGAGGGGAAGCGGCGGAGGGGGAGCCTGAGGCTGGAGAAAGCCTTTACCTCTCGAGCCCGGAGCCTGCTCCCGAGCCCTGCCTGCCCTAACCGCCGCCGCTGCCGCCGGGGCTGCCGTTACACCCCCCCAGCCCTGCGCCTTCTCCCCGTCCGGAAGGAGCCTGCATCCCCTGCGGGTCCTCACAACCGCCCCAACGCTCCGACCCCACCGCGGGTCCCCAGAGCCCCTCCACAGCCTCGGCCGCGATCCACCGGCCCCGGCCCCGCAACGCTCCCCGGGCCCCGGCCCCGCCACGCACCCCCGGGCCCGCAACGCTCCCCAGCCTCGGTCCCGCAACGCACTCCCGGCCCCGGCCCCGCCACGCTCCCCCGGGCCCGGCCCCGCGACGCTCCCCCGGGCCCGGCCCCGCGACGCTCCCCCGGGCCCGGCCCCGCGACGCTCCCCCGGGCCCGGCCCCGCGACGCTCCCCCGGGCCCGGCCCCGCGACGCTCCCCCGGGCCCGGCCCCGCGACGCTCCCCCGGGCCCGGCCCCGCGACGCTCCCCCGGGCCCGGCCCCGCGACGCTCCCCCGGGCCCGGCCCCGCGACGCACCCCCGGGCCCGGCCCCGCGACGCACCCCCAGCCCCGCAACGCTCCCCCGGGCCCGGCTCCGGCTCCGCAACGCTCCACAGCCCCGGCCCCGCAAAGCACCCCCCGGCCCCGGCCCCGCAACGCTCCCCCGGGCCCCGGCCCCGCAACGCTCCCCCGGGCCCCGGCCCCGCAACGCTCCACAGCCTTGGTCCCGGCCCCGCAACGCTCCCCCGGCCCCGCAACGCTCCCCCGGCCCCGGCCGCGCAATGCAACGCTCCCCCGGGCCCGGCTCCGGCTCCGCAACGCTCCACAGCCCCGGCCCCGCAACGCTCCCCCGGCCCCGCACCCAGCACTGCCCAGGGCGCTTCCACCGCCGCCTCCCGCAGCCCGCCGCAGCCCCGCAGCCCCCACAGGCTGCCCCTGACCTTGCAGGCTGTCCCGGATCCCGCAATGCTGCCTCAGCCCCGCAGCCCGCCTCAGCCCCGCGGAACCCGCAATCCTGCCTCAGCCCCGCAGTCCTCCCCTGCCCTTCCAGGCTGCCCCCGGCCCCCGCAGCCGTCCCCATCCCTCTCCCGTAGCCCTTGGGCCACCGGAGCGCCTCTTACCGCTGCTTCCACCGATGAGGGCTCAAACAGTCCCGCCGACCACGCCCCCTGCGCTCATTGGTCAATCGTCGAGCAGAGCCTCCCATTGGCTCTTCAGCAACGCGAGCCCCGCCCGCTCCCGCCCACGAGCCCCGCCCGCTGCCGGCCGCTCCGCCCGCGAGCCGCGGCCGCTCCGCGCAGTGCACCATGGGAGCTGTAGGCCGCCGGGGCCTGGCCGCCATCTTTGCCCTGAGGAGCCAGCCCCGGGCACCCCTCAGGGCCTGCAAGGGCTCCCCCGCCCCGGCCCCGGCCCCGGCCCCAGCCCCAGCGCTGCCCACACATCGCCAAGGGCTCTGCTCTCCGAGCCGGGGCACGGAGCACTCTGGGGCTCCTCTCGCTGCGCTGCCGCTCAGAGGGCCTGAAGGCTGCTGCGGGGCTGCCGAGAGAGCAGAGAAGGGCAGGAGGCAGCGCTGGGCACAAGCAGCAAACGCAGCTCCGCTCCTGCCGGCTGCCACAGTCCCTGTCCCGAGCAGAGGCTTTGCTTCAGAGGGCAGCTGGCAATCAGCTGCTTAACCCAGCCCCACGCTGGCCCCGAGCTCCTTGCCCAGCTGCTGCTCGTGGGGCAGGAGTTGCAGTAGGGAACCAGAGAGCTGCAGGGCAGTGCTGAGAGGTTCTGCTCTTGAATCCTGCCCTGCAGGTCCTGACCTGCTGCCCTGGCTCTGCTGCAGGCACCTGGTCCCCATCCTCACTCCCAGCCTGAGGCATAGATTGCTCTGCCTGCCCTGCTGCCTGCATCAGCTCTGTGCCTGCTGCCCACCCCCGGGGGGCAAAGGGCTCTGAGGAAGGCAAAGAGGCCATTGGCACCCAGCCAGGCCCGGGGCAGAGGCCTCCCTGCAGCCCCATGTCCCCTGGGTGCCAGCTCTGGGGACCCAGAGGCTCTGGGGAGCAGAGGGCTGGTGGCACTGAGGCTGCTGGATTGCCTTTCGTGCCCAGCCAGCTCTGTGCCCTTGGGGCTGTCCTGGGCCGCTGGCAGCAGTGCCAGGCAGGGCTTCTGCCCACACAGACAGCTGCTCTGGGGCACCGAGGTACCCCACAAGTGGCACTTGGCATCCCCACCCTGCCCCCCAGGGACAGCCCCAGGGACAGTGGCTGTGCCAGCCCCTGGGCTCAGGGCACCTCCAGCCCCACAGACTCCCTGAAGGCCCCCAGGGGGCACAGCCCTCACAGGGTAGGGGACAGTGTGGGGGCTTCGGGCTGCCCCTGAGCTGCCAAGCAGCTCCCCAGGGATCCCTCTTTGCCCAGCTCCTCCCCAGCCAGGATCCAAGCACAGAAAGTGTGGAGTCTCCTTCTCTGAAGCCTTTCCATCCCTGTCTGGATGTGTTCCTGTGGTTTGGCTGTGGTGCTTGGGGCTATGCTTGAGGGGTGACCCTTGCAGAGCAGGGTTCTGGGTTGGCCTTGGTGACCCTGAGGCTCTTTTGCAACCTGAGTGTTTCTGTGACTCTGTGACTGGCAGTGTGGAACCACAGCATCCCAGGTCTGTTGAGGGTGGAAGCAGCTCTGCTCCTTCTGATGTCATTAGAATACACAAACACAGCTCCTGGCCCACAGCTGCCCAGCTCCAAGGCAGACCATGCCTTGGGCCCAGACCCCACCTCAGGCACTCCTCCTTGGGCATGAGTGGAAGCCTTACTCTTGGGGGCAGGAGGGGGAGAAAGAGGAGGAGTTTGGACACAGGCAGGTGTGAAGCTGGTTATAACAGAGGTCTCCTTTTCAATGGGACAGGTTACAAGAAGAAGAAGAAGAAGAAGAAGAAGAAGAGGCTGCCACAAGAAGGCAAAGAATACCCAGGAGGAAAGCTTTCCCCACCAGGATCCAGAGAAGATCAGAAGGAGCAGCAGGACTGCACCAGAGAGACAGCTTTGGACCCTCACAGTGGTGGTAGCCATAAACTTCTTCCTCTCTTCACTTGACCTTTCCACCTTTCTCCTCTCACTTTTCCCTACCTATTGCACACCAGCTTATGGGCAAACAGTGCCAGAGGGCACTGCCAGCAAGTCTGCTGCTGGCACCAAGCTGGGAGGAGTGGCTGACACACCAGAAGGTTGTGCTGCCATGCAGCAAGACCTGGACAGGCTGAGAGCTGGGCAGGGAGAAATTTGATGAAGTTCAACAAGGGCCAGGGGAGAGTCTTGCACCTGGGAAGGAACAACTCCATGCAGCAGTACAGGCTGGGGACTGAGCTGCTGGAGAGCAGGGAAGGGGAAAGGGACCTGGGGGTGCTGCTGGATGGGAGGTTGAGCATCAGCCAGCAATGTGCTCTGGTGGCCAAGAAGGCCAAGGGCATCCTGGGGTGGGTTAGGAGGGCTGTGGTGAGTAGGTCAAGAGAGGTTCTCCTCCCCCTCTGCTCTGCCCTGCTGAGGCCACATCTGGAATCTTGTGTCCAGTTCTGGGCCCCTCAGGTCAAGAGGGACAGGGAGCTGCTTGAGAGAGTCCAGCACAGAGCCACAAAGATGCTGCAGGCAGTGGAAGATCTTCCTTAGGAGGAGAGCCTGAGGCAGCTGAGGGCTCTGGAGCTTGCAGAGGAGGAACCTGAGGGTGAGCTCCTTGCTGTGGCTAAAGCTGTGCAGGGGGAGTGCCCAGAGGCTGGAGCCAGGCTCTGCTGGGGGATGCCCAATGGCAGCACAAGGGGCAGTGGTGGAAGCTGAGGCAGAGGAAGTGCCATGGAAAGAGGAGGAAGAATTTTTCCCCTGTGAGGGTGAGAGAAGCCTGGAGCAGGCTGCCCAGGGGGGTTGTGGAGTCTCCCTCTGTGGAGCTATTCAAGACCTGCCTGGCTGTGTTGCTGTGTGAGCTGCTCTGGGTGCTCCTGCTCTGGCAGGGGGGTTGGCCTGGATGAGCTCTGGGGGTCCCTTCCCCCCCTGGCATTCTGTGATGACACAGTGAAGGTTCACTGTTGATGGCAGTGAACCCCTGGTGTAGTCTCCTGAGTTGTTGCATTTGAGATCACTCTCACAAAGCACCACCAGTCCCCTGTCTGGACCATGACTCACATCCACAGCTCTCTGAGATACTTCCAGGGATGTGACTCTACCACCTCCCCAGGCAGCCTTCCCTATGATTCTATGATTCAAGGGCTTGCTGTGCACTCTCTCTGCCAGATTACATCTTAGGAGGACTTTCAGTGACCACAGCCCTGGCATGACACCTGCCCTTGCTCATTGCAGGCTCCACTCCCTCAGTTATGGCCCATAAGGAGTTGCTTGTGGGTGCTATTTCATTTGGAGGGGAAGCAGACATCTCTAATGAATATTTCCTTTCTTTTGGAGCTCCTGACACAAGGACCTGGTCTGTAATTAGTTACTGGTGGTTTCCAACAATAAGTCTTGCAGCAGCAAGGAGGAGGAAGCTATGTCCTGAAGAATTTAGTAGCTAGAGGATTCCTGCAGGAGATTGACCACATCCAAGTGCCAGGTGCTGCACCTTGGCCACAGCAACCCCAGGCAGTGCCACAGGCTGGGGTCAGAGTGGCTGAGAGCAGCCAGGCAGAGAGGGACCTGGGGGTGCTGGTGCACAGCAGCTGAACATGAGCCTGCAGTGTGCCCACAGGGCCAAGAGGGCCAAGGGCATCCTGGCCTGCATCAGGAGTAGTGTGGCCAGGAGGAGCAGGGAGGTCATTGTGCCCTGTGCTCAGCACTGCTTAGGCCACACCTTGAGTCCTGTGTCCAGTTCTGGGCCCCTCAGTTTCAGAAGGACATTGAGAGACTTGAAGGTGTCCAGAGAAGGGCAATGAAGCCAGGGAGGGGTCTGGAGCACAGCCCTGTGAGGAGAGGCTGAGGGAGCTGGGGTTGCTTAGCCTGGAGAAGAGGAGGCTCAGGGGAGACCTTCTTGCTCTCTGCAACTCCCTGAAGGGAGGTTGTAGCCAGGTGGGGGTTGGTCTCTTCTCCCAGGCAAGCAGCACCAGAACAAGAGGACACAGTCTCAAGCTGTGCCAGGGGAGGTTTAGGCTGGAGGTGAGGAAGAAGTTCTTCATAGAGAGAGAGATTGGCCATTGGGATGTGCTGCCCAGGGAGGTGGTGGAGTCCCCATCCCTGGAGGTGTTCAGGAGGGGATTGGATGTGGCACTTGGTGCCATGGTCTAGTCATGAGGTCTGTGGTGCCAGGTTGGACTTGATGATCCTTGAGGTCTCTTCCAACCTTGGTGATACTGTGAGCCTGTGATACTCTGATGCTGTGATACTGTGAAGTTTCTCAATGTCCTTCTTAAACTGAGGGGCCCAGAACTGGACACAGGACTCAAGGTGTGGCCTAAGCAGTGCTGAGCACAGGGCACAATGACCTCCCTGCTCCTGCTGGCCACACTCTTCCTGATGCAGGCCAGGATGCCATTGGCCCTCTTGGCCACTTGGGCACACAGCAGACTCAGGTTCAGCTCCTGTCCACCAGTACCCCCAGGTCCCTCTCTGCCTGTCTGCACTCCAGCCACTCTGTCCCCAGCCTGTAGCTCATTAGAGAACATTTCTGGTCCCTGACAAAGCAGTAAAAGCTCTTATTACCAAAACTGCCCAGGGATTCTTTCTTTGCTCACATAGCTCTGCTTTCATTTGGGGAAACTGGAGGACAAGGTTAGTAGATTGACTTTTGTTCAGCTAAGTGCCATAAATTGGACCTGAGTGCTCCTGTATGGCTGGTTTCCATCACTGCAGACACTGAAGGCTTTTGAGGAGGCATGGGGGTGCACTAGAAGAGCATCAAGCACTCAGGTCCTAATCTGGGGAAAAAGTTTTGTTTCCACCTCAGCTTCTCTGTTCTGTGGTCTGACAGTGCCTCCATCCAGGGCAACATGAAGACTTTGAAGCAGGCAGAATGTTTTAGGCTAGCTTGGGTCATTAAGCATGCATTCCAGACACCAGTGGCACGTTAGCACTTGGGGTCAACACCTGCTGATGGCATCAGGATGTTTGCATCTCCTCTGAGCCCTCCATAGTCATGGCTTAGAGACAGTGTGTTGGATTGGACGGGCTTCTTCTGGTGTTCATAGAAACACAGAATCAGCCAGGCTGGAAAAGACTTCAGAGATCATCAAGTCCAAGCTGTCACCACAGGCCTCATGACTAGACCATGGCACCAAGTGCCACATCCAATCCCCTCTTGAACACCTCCAGGGGTGGGGACTCCACCACCTCCCCAGGCAGCACATCCCAATGACCAATGACTCTCTCAGTGAAGAACTTTCTCCTCACCTCCAGCCTAAACCTCCCCTGGCACAGCTTGAGACTGTGTCCTCTTGTTCTGCTGCTGGGTGCCTGGGAAAAGAGACCAACCCCCACCTGGCTACAACCTCCCTGCAGGGAGTTGGAGAGAGCAAGGAGGTCTCCCCTGAGCCTCCTCTTCTCCAGGCTACACTACATTCTTGTAGTAAGATCCCCATTGCCCATCCATGGTGTAGGCTAGATGATGTATGCCTTCAAGGACCACAGATGAAGGTAAACCCCAGGAAAATGCTCCCTTCCCTCCTTCCTATGAACCCCCAAATGCACAAAGCCTCTTCTTAATTCTTGCTGCATTTCCTTTTCACTTGTCAGCACTTGCCAGAGGGTTTCAGACTTTCACATGAATTTACCAAACTATAGAGCAGCCACCTGCTGTCCTCCTGGGTCCCACTTTGGTTGGTGACTGTATGCTGGGGGTTTGCTTCCTGTGGCTTGAGGCTTGCTTCTTTGGGGCTTGGGGTTTCCTTCCTTTCGACTGGGGGTTTACAGAACCAAGGGCAAGGTCCTGCAGCTGGCTCAGGGCAATCCCAGGCACTGCTAGAGGCTGGGCAGGGACTGGCTGGAGAGCAGCCCTGAAGAAAAGGCCTTGGGGGTGCTGGGGGAGGAGAAGCTCAAGAGGAGCCAGCAGGGAGCACTTGCAGCCCAGAGAGCCAAGCAGAGCCTGGGCTGCAGCAAGAGAAGTGTGGCCAGCAGGGCCAGGCAGGGGATTCTGCCCCTCTGCTCCACTCTGCTGAGACCACAGCTGCAGCTCTGGGGCCAGTGCTGGAGCCTCTGTGCCAGGAAGGCTCTGGAGGTGCTGGAAGGTGTCCAGAGAAGGGCCACGAGGAGGAGCAGAGGGCTGGAGCTGCTCTGCTGTGAGGACAGACTGAGGGAGTTGGGGTTGTGCAGGCTGGAGAGAAGGCTCTGAGGAGACCTCATTGTGGCCTTGCAGGATCTGCAGGGGGCTCCAAGAAAGCTGGGGAGGGACTTTTGAGGGTGTCAGGGAGGGATAGGACTGGGGGGGATGGAGCAGAACTGGAAGTGGGGAGATTGAGACTGGCTGTTAGGAAGAAGTTGTTGGCCATGAGGGTGGTGAGAGCCTGGCCCAGGTTGCCCAGGGAGGTGGTGGCAGCCTCCTGCCTGGGGGTGTTTGCAGCCAGGCTGGAGGTGGCTGTGAGCAACCTGCTGTAGTGTGAGGTGTCCCTGGCCATGGCAGGGGGGTTGGCACTGGCTGAGCCTTGAGGTCCCTTCCAGCCCTGACACTTCTGTGATTCCTTCCTTTGGGCTGGGTTATTTTTGTTTGTGGTTTTCTCTCAGGTGGTCCTGCTCTGAGCCTCTCTAGAGGCCTATGCAGTCTTTATTGAGGCTGATGGAGCCTCTCTATTGACAGTGGCTGCCTCTTTAGAGGCCTATGGACCCTTTGTTGAGCCCTTGGTAGTCTCTGTGGAGGCCCAGGGAACCTCTCTATTGACCATTGGAGCCTCTCTACAGGCCTATGCAGCCTCTACAGAAGCCTATGGTGCCTCTGTAGAGCCCCTGGGAGCCTCTCCTGTGGCCTGAGGAGCCCATATGGAGCCAAAGGGAGCCTCTGTAGAGCCCCTGGGAGCCTCTCTAGAAGCCTATGGAGCCTCTCTAGACTCTCATGCAGACACTCTATCCCCCTGGGAGCCTCTCTCTAGACCTTGGGAGCCTCTCTTGTGGCCTAAGGAGCCCACATTGAGCCCATGGGAGCGTCTCTAGAGCCCGTGGGAGCCTCTCTAGAGCCCTAGGAAAGAGCTGTTCAGGAGAAGGTTGGAGCCTGGAGCGGGGCCCAGCTGGGCACTCCTGCCCCCGAGCAGGCACTGCTTGGAGCTTGCCCTGCATCAAGCTGGGAAGGTAAAGAAAGGAAGATGAAAAATGGAAGACTGAAAAGCTTGGGGTCTAGGATCTGCCTTGAGAAGCTGGGGACCACCTCTCAAGCCTTGCTTGTCACACAAGCCCACAGCCTGGTTCCTGCTCAGTGCTGCAGCAGCAATCCTCAGCAGATGCTCCAAGGACTCTGTTCACAGCCTGCCCTCAGGCTCCAGGCTCAAGAAGGTCTAAGAATTGCCTGGAGGCTTTGTGTGCCAGAGTTCAGTTGAGTGACTCTCACTCCTGCTCCTGAAGAGCTTCTGCCCTTGCCAGAACATAAGGACAGCTTTGAGTCAAGAAGCAAAGAGCAGCCCAGAGCAGAACACCTTGTGAGGCCCAGCTGGCACCAAGCAGGATGGCTGAGCTGCAGAGCCAACCACCTGTGCCTTTGTGCCAGGGGTACCTGAGCACTGCCTGCAGCTGCTGGCACTGCCCCTGCTGAACTGCCAGAGCAGGCCAGGAGGGAAAGAGAGCTCCTAAGAAAATGGCAGCTGCAAAGAATGTCCTGCTTGACAGACAAGCAGCTAGGGGAAAAGCTGGCCAGGAGCTCAGAGAATCACAGACTGCTAGGGGCTGGCAGGGACCTCTGGAGAGCAGCCAGTGCAGCAGCAGCCAGAGCAGCAGCAGCCAGAGCAGGTCCCACAGGAATGCAGCCAGCTGGCTTTGGAAAGGCTCCAGAGAAAGAGACTCCACCACCTCTCTGGGCAGCCTGCTCCAGGCCTCCAGCACCCTCACCCCAAACAAGTGTCTCCTCCTGTGGAGGTGGCAGCTCCTGTGCTCCAATTGGTGCCTCCTCTTCCCTGGCCTAGCCCTGGGCACCACTGAGAAGAGCCTGGCACCTCCAGCTGACTCCCAGCCCTCAGATATGGATAGACAGTGAGCAGGTCCCCTCTCAGCCTTCTCCTTGCCAGACTAAAGAGCTCTCAGTCTTTCTTCAGCACAGAGATGGTCCAGTCCCCTCCTCATCCTCCTAGCTCTCTGCTGGGCTCTGTGGCAGTTTGAGGCTGCTTGCCTTGAAGAACTGCAAAGCTCCAGCAGCTAGAAAGGTCCAGGAGGTGTCCCACAAAGTGTCACCTCTGGATTCCATGCCCAGGAGTCCTGCCCCCCTGGAACACTGCCTGCAAAGCTCCTTTCTTCCCTTTTCCCTTCCTCTCTCCTCCTGGGAAGATGTGCAGGTTCTTAGCTGAGGCCTGCTCAGCATTGGTGCTTCTGCCAAGCAGGCCTGGAGCAGCTGAACTGGGGCCTGGAGCTGCCAGGCTGAATCTTGTGCTGCGGCACAAGCGGTGGGGGAAGGGAGGGGAGAGAGGCAGTGGCAGGGAGGGGGCCGTGGAAGCCTGGGGGTGGGTGGCCTGGTAGAGAGAGAGGTCTGTGTGAAGCTTTGGCTTCAGGAGCTTCTGTGTGGAGCCCAGAGCAGGGATTTCTGTCTATTTGCTCTGCACTACAGCCCTGGAGCAGTGGAGTTTGTGAGCAGCCTCTCCAGTGCAACTTCCCCATCCTATCCCCTCCTCTCTGGGAGCCCAAGCCCTTCTCTTGCCCCTTGTGCAGCAACAGAGCAAGCTGCCTGCTCCTGAAAGCACCCCAGGCTCTCTCCAGCAGATCCCTGTCCCTCCTGACCTGGGCAGAGGCAAACCCACACCTGGGAACAAAACTCCCTGAGCAATGCTGCTGGCTTGGCTCAGGCCCCGAGGCCTGGCAGCACAGGAACAAGGGCACTCCTGAGCCACACAGGAGGAGGTTGCTAAGAGGATGTCTGGGGGGGCTGCACAGCTGCCTCCAGAGGAAGTCAGCCTTGGCTCAGAGCAGTTGAAGTGCAACCCAGTTGTAAAAACACCAGAGGGGGAAAAGCAGCCAGGCAGAAACTGCTGGGAAAGTCTGCCCTGGAGTCAGCTCTCCTGCTCCAGGCACCAGGGCATGGCAGTGATCAGCGCTCCCTTGGCAGCTGAGAGCTGGCCCAGCAGCAGCCTTTAGCAGGCCAGGCTTACCTAGCTTGTGTCCAAGGGAAAACTAAGCCCATGGCTGCTCCCCCTTAAGCCCAGGAGGGGCAGGAAGAAGCCAAAGGAACCCTGCCTGCTGTGGGCACTTGGGAAACAAAGCCAGAGAGCCAAAGAGAAACCCCTGTGGAAAGAGAGCAGGAGAAAGCTGGAAGGCAGCTGAAGGCAGAGCTGAGAGAACACAGCCCAGGCAGTGCCAGCTGAATACCTCTTGGCAGGATGTCCTGGGTGGACAGGACTAGGCCCAAAACAGGTTTCAGTCAGAGCCCCAAGAAGCTGGGGGAGACAGACCAAAGGAAAGATGTCCCAGCACAAAGCTAGCCAAAGCTGTTTGGCAGGGATCCTGACCACTCAGCGCTGTGCTGATGCCCAGCAGGGGATGGGCTAAGTTTCCAATCGCTTCTCTGCCAGGGCTCAGTTGTGTTTCACAGCAGCAGTTCAACAGAGAGCTTCTTCAGTCACCCAGCCCCTGTTTGCCTTTGCCTCTGGCTCCTCTTCAGCCAGCCAGGTGTGTGCCACTCGCCCATCCCCCTGCACCAGCATCCCCCACCTGTACTCCAGTTTCACTGTCAGTGTCAGGCACCGTGCTTGGGTCCTATTTGTACTGTTCCTTGGCTTTACAGAATTATACCCAGCACAGAGTTCTGGGTGATAAACTTTCCTGCCCGCTGCTCCCAACCCCAGGTCTGGGCCTGACTCACAATCTCCGGCCTGAATATTGCTTCACAGTGTCACAGGATCACCAAGGTTGGAAGAGACCTCAAGGATCATCCAGTCCAGCCTGTCACCACAGACCCCATGACTAGACCATGGCACCAAGTGCCTGGACACCTCCAGGGGTGGGGACTCCACCACCTCCCCAGGCAGCACATCCCAATGACCAATGACTCTCTCAGTGAAGAACTTTCTCCTCACCTCCAGCCTAAACCTCCCCTGGCACAGCTTGAGACTGTGTCCTCTTGTTCTGGGGCTGGGTGCCTGGGAGAAGAGACCAACCCCCACCTGGCTACAACCTCCTTTCAGGTAGTTGTAGAGGGCAATGAGGTCACCCCTGAGCCTCCTCTTCTCCAGGCTAAACAACCCCAGCTCCCTCAGCCTCTCCTCACAGGGCTGTGCTCAAGGCCTCTCCCCAGCCTTGTTGCCCTTCTCTGGACACCTTCAAGTCTCTCAATGTCCTTCTGAAACTGAGGGGCCCAGAACTGGACACAGGACTCAAGGTGTGGCCTAACCAATGCAGAGTACAGGGGCACAATGACCTCCCTGCTCCTGCTGGCCACACTATTCCTAATGCAGGCCAGGATGCCCTTGGCCTTCTTGGCCACCTGGGCACACTGCTGGCTCATGTTCAGGCAGCTGTCAATCAGCACCCCCAGGTCCCTCTCTGCCTGGCTGCTCTCAGCCACTCTGAGCCCAGCCTGGAGCTCTGCCTGGGGCTGCCGTGGCCAAAGTGCAGCCCCTGGCACTTGGACTTGTTGAATGCCATCCTGTTGGACTGTTATGAACATGTATCAGAGGATGGAGTCCATAAAGGGAAGCAAAGTTCTGTATGGTGTGCCTGTTGGTAGAGCACAGACTCCCCGCGCACCCAGCGCTGTTTGCTTGCCTTCTGTTGCCATTCGTCAGTGATTCTGATTATTGACTCCATGAAGCAGACTGGACATGAATTTCCTTCTCCCCCTCTGCCTTTGCTCCAGCAGTTTGAGTTTGCTGTCAGGAGGGCAGTCACTCTAGAGGGAATCCTTCCTCTCTCTAAAGTGTTCACATCGTTAGCGTTACCGAGGTGTTGGGGAAGGGATTCCCCACCGGATCCCCGAGCCCAAACAAAGGGGAAAGAAGTTTATTGATCTTTGGGGCAGGAAAGTTATGATGAATAAAAGAAATTGATTTCTTCTATTAATTGATCATCCTGCTTATCAAGCCTTAGGAGCCTTATCTTCTGACTTGATCCAATTCAGAGGGAGACTTCTCCAGGTCATCTGCGGGCAGCTGGAGCTCAGAGCTGGTGACAACAGCGCTGAGGAGAAGCTGCACCTCGCGGCTGCTGCCCTCCAGCACAGTGTGGCTCTGGCCTGGCAGCCTCTCCTCTTACCCTCCAGGCTGTCCTCCTCCAGGCTGCTCTCAGGGAGGTTCTCCTCCTCCCTGTCTGCCACCAGCCCTTGGATGTTGTCCAGGCTGAAGTCCTCCTGGCAGCCTGCCCCCAGCAGCCTGATGGTGCTGGCCCCAGCAGGGTTGTCCAGCACTGCCAGCTGGAGCTTCCCTTCCAGGCGTTGGGGCAGGCTGGCTTTGAAGAGCACCTCCAATTCTGCTGCCTGCCCACACTGCAGGAGCAGGGAAGCAGTGTGGAGCTTCCTCTCTGCACAGAGATGGACAGCAGGGACAGGTGAGGCACTGCAAACATTTCCATGCTGCACAAGAGGAAGCCCAGCTTCAAACCCAGCTGCCTCTAGGCACAGCCTGCCTCAGCAATGCTTCCAGACCTTCCTCCCAGGCTCACAATCTCCGGCCTGAATATTGCTTCACAGTGTCACAGGATCACCAAGGTTGGAAGAGACCTCAAGGATCATCCAGTCCAGCCTGTCACCACAGACCCCATGACTAGACCATGGCACCAAGTGCCACATCCAATCCCCTCTTACTATGGTAGAGCCAAACACTGCATGGTTGGAAACTCATCCCGTACCTCCTGCTACTGCACCTAACACCATTCTTGGTCTGGAGAGACAAATCCTGTGCAGACATGGAACTCCAGAGAGGATTGAGTCAGACAACAGAACTCACTTCAAAAACAATCTTGTGAAGAACTGGGCCACAGAGCAGGCATGGAGTGGATATTCCACATCCCCTACTCTGCACCAGCTGCAGGGAAGATTGAGCACTACAATAGTTTGCTGAAGACCACTCTGGGAGAAACATCTAGCAGCAGCAACCTGGCTGGTAAATAGCAGAGGCTCAGTGAATGGAGCTGGACCTGCACACTCAGGTTTGTCCCGAAAGGTAGAAGGTGATAGAGTTCCTGTTGTTAGAGAAAAGGATCTGTTAGGCAAAACTGTTTGGATATTTTCTCCTTCAGGAGAGGCCAAACCTGTCTAAGGGCTGGTTTCTGCTGAAGGTCCTGGTCACACTTATTGGGTAATGCAAGAGAATGGAGAAATTCAGTGCATTCCCCAAAGAAATCCAACTTTAGCTGAGAGAGTTTCAGTTCAGAGTGTTGTACAGATACAACCTTGTGCCCAAAGGAGTAATCCATGAGGCATCTACGGAGCACGAACCCTAAGAGCCCTGAGAGCCCTGAGTCACCTGAGAGTCCCTGCTCCTTTTCTTTGCTGCAATGCAGAGAGACAAACTGTTTTCTGTTTTCTTGGTGCCTGGTTTCTGGACTCCTGAATCATCTCCATCGGAAAGTATCCAGAATGGACTGTGAACTTTATTTACTCATTGTAGCTGTTGTTTTAGATGAGATGGATAGTATTAGCAGCCACTGGAATTGTTTAGAAGGGGTGGAGCTCAGTGTGGTGAAGGCACATTATGCCCAGAATTATGCCCAGATACTGAAACCTGTCCCAGCATGCGGACAAGTTCCCTCTCCTTTCATGAGGGGAACAAAGGCCGAGGCAGCACAGCCCACCGCACACACCCATGGCAGGGGATGCTGGTGCTAATACCAAGTATGGCATCATTCTAGCTTCATGCTTCCTGTAGGCTGCAGCCGATTGTTTACGGCATGCCCATTGGCCAAGTCTAGCCGCAAGAAACCTGTAAGTATTACCCCAACTTGTAAATACGTTGCCCTCTTTCACTTTGCTCTCTCTCCTTGCTCCAGCCTAACCTCATGCCATAGCCTTGCTCTTAAGCCTGCATCCAGGCAGGCCTGTTGAGCCTTGGCCCTGAGAGTATCTCCAGAGGAGTGACATACGCTGAGCGCCTGAGAAGCTACAGCCTTGTATTACCAGTCTCACAGGCCGGAAGACCCTGCCATGTCTTCAAGAGGACTGGACCCCTGAGGGTAAGATCTGCCCAGTTGCCAGGGAAGAGACTAGCCGAGTCCAGCAGTCCAAACATCTGCCTCAGCCTTAAGCAGCAGACTAACAAGCTGCACAACCCTGGGTGTCAGCTCAGCAAGCAGGACCAGTGCTTCATCGCATGCCTGCATGATGCCACTGTTGTGGGAGAGAAGAGGAGTCCATGCCCTGTGCTCCAAAGCTGGGACCACTCCGATAGGGTCCCGTCCACACCTTCGAGCCAAGCAAAGGGGAAGTCGCCGCTTCATGCAGCCGCACTTCCTCCCCAGGGCTGTCCACGCCAGCCCCGAAGGTCGTTGCCGCAGGGCCGACCCCATCCTGGGACCAGCCCTGCCAGGCCGATCCCACAGGACCGCTCCCTGCCATCTGAAGGGAGCCGCCACAGTCCTGCCAAGGGAACCTGCCTGCCAGCTAGCCTCCATTCCATCTCTTCTCTGCTGCCGTGGGAGGGAGAAGGCTGCCCCCCACTGTCACCATCTGGACCAGTCAGGAGCCAGCCCGGTGACAGCAGACTGCTACAACAAAGGACACAGTGAATCTTCCCCCGTGCTTTCCACTTACTCATTAACATTTGGTTCAAAGCACCCGCGTCTAGCAAAGTCACCTCTGATGCATTGTAGTGTCTCTCTATATAGTTAAGCAGCTGCCAATGTCCCATCAACCCGCCATCTGGTGGACAAGCAGTGGAATTGCACCCTTCTTTAGATTCATAGAAATTAACTCTGTAAATATTCCAATGGAGTCCAAATGATAAATACTAAACCACTTCTGGGATGTATTGCACAGCTGTGCACTAGAATATGTACATCAAATAGTGGTTATTAATTATTTTAATAATTAATACAATTAATATTTCTGTGTTTCATATTAATTAATAACCTCTTCATCACACTCTGAGCCAGTGACAACAGCGCTGAGGAAAATGTGCACCTCACGGCTGCTGCTCTCCAAGACAGTGTGAGCTGGTTCTGCCTCTGGCTCCAGCACCTGCAAAGAGAAGAGAAGAGTCACTGAGCAGGGCCCTGAGTGCCAGGCTGATCAGGGAGCCTCCAACAGCAGCCACACAGAGGGGCTAGGAAGGACATTCCCATGGCTCATCCCATGAAGACGGCAGCAGGAGACCCTCTGCTGTAGGCTGTGTGTCACCTGCTGACCAAAGCCAGCAGCGCCAGCACTGCCAGCACACACGTGGGAACTGCCACTGGGTACCAGTGCCTGACCTTGCTTTTCCTGGCCCCTATAAACCTAGCGGCCTGCAGTTTCCCTCCTGGAGGCTGTGGGTGGAGAACCCCAAGAATGAACAGCTCCGGAAACTCTTTTTAGGACAAAGGACTTTCTGGAGAGATGTCTGGTGTGGGGCAGCCACCACACTGCTGGGGGCTGGGAAGGGGCATTCGGGGCTGGGAGTGAACTCATTTGGAAAGTCTCTGACTGCTCTGCCTCTGCTAGGCAAAACGATTTGGGTTCCAGGTCTTGCAGTGGCTCAGCAGCTGGGGCAGAGCCATCACCCAAGAGAAGTGTGTTGGGCAAGGAAAGTCAAAGCAGAAGCTGCTGCTGAGATCCCCACAGCCAACAGCAGAGGGTGTTGGAGTTGGAAAAGACCTGGATGATTGTCGAGTCCAACCATCAGCCCTGCTCTCCAGACCCTTGGCCAGCTTTGCTGCCTTGCTCAGTGCAGACAACGCTCAAAGCTCAGCCCCAGGGTGCTGGGGGGCTCTGCAGCACACACAGCAGAGTGCTGCTACTGCTGCTCTGCACCCAAAACAAGAAGCAGGGGATTCAACTCCTTGGGAGTTCAAAGGCACTGAATCTAAACCAGATCTGAACTCCAGGGAATGGAGATCTGCTCAGTGCTGACCAACAGCTCAAGTGGGGGGCAGGAGGTTGGGGGGCAAGAGGATGAGGCCAGACTCTTTTCTCAGTCATGCCCAGTGACAGGACAAGAAGCAAGGGGCACAAACTGGAGCCCAGGAGGTTCCATCTGACCAGGAGGAGAAGATTCTTTGCTGTGAGGGTGCTGGAGGCCTGGAGCAGGCTGCCCAGAGAGGCTGTGGAGTCTCCTTCTCTGCAGAGATCTCAACCCCCCCTGGTTATTGTGATCCTGGGCAAGCTGCTGTGGGTGTCCCTGCTTTAGCAGGGCGTTGAGACTGGATGACCTCCAGAGGTCCCTTCCAACCCCCACCATGCTGTGCAAGTGGGCTCAAAACTGTGAGCTCCCATCCAACACAGACTGCAACACTTCAGCTCTTGGTTTAGGGTTGGCCTCTCTTGTCCAAGAGACTTCCCCATCTTGTCTGAGCCCTCAGATCCCTCAGCAGCATCCTTTCCTCTAACACATCCTGCTGGTTCCCATTCAGGGATGGATTCACTGTCAGGAGGAGCAGCTCAGCCAGCAGAGATGGAGATCTGCTGCCATCAGCAGACCTTCCTGTGGCAGCTCAGGGAGCTTTTGCTGCTGTGCTTCTCACCTTCTTCTTGACAGGCCAGGTGGCACCTGGGGCCCTTGTGGTATCCACCCACTTGATGGCCTGCAGGCTGTCATCCCAGTCAGGGACCTCCTCTGGTGGCAGCTGGAAGGAGATCCTGGACACCTGACACTTCACTGGGTGCTTTTTAAAGGTGACCTCAACTTCTGATTGCAAAGTCACTGTGATGTCCTTCACACAGCCAGCATGGAGGTGTCCCACCTAGGGAGAAGCAGAGAGCCAAGACCAACCTGGGATCACTGGCAAGGGATCACAGGCTGTGGGTGTGGGGAGCAGCTGTGCCAGCAACACCTCTGTGAGGAGAGGCTGAGAGCCTGGGGAAGAGCAGCCTGAGAGACAATCTCTCAAAGCTTATCAAGAGCTAGAAGGTGGGGCACAAGAGGATGGGGCCAGACTCCTCTCAGTGGTGCCCAGGGACAGGGCAAGGGGCACAAACTGGAACCAAGGAGGTTCCATCTGAGCCAGAGGAGAAAATTCCTTGCTGTGAGGGTGCTGGAGCCCTGGAGCAGGCTGCCCAAAGAGGTTGTGGAGTCTCCTCCTCTGCAGAGATTCAAACACACCCCCCCGGCCATTGTGATCCTGGGCAAGCTGCTGTGGGTGCCCTGCTTTGGCAGGGGGGTTGCACTAGATGACTCCCAGAGGTCCCTTCCAACTCCCACCATGCTGGGATTGTGTCAAACTGCATCTGACTGAGGATTTATCTGGGTTTTGATGGAGAAGAACACCACCAAAAGATGCCATGTCCCACAACACGGAGCTCTTCTGGCCCCAGCAAAGCCAGGGATGGCATCTCCTAGGTGGCACTGAAAGGGGTTCTCACTGCTCCATGGTGGCTCCCAGAAAGCTGCCAGGCAGGGTCTGAGCAGCAGGGAAAAGCAGAGACAACCAAGCTCACCTGGGGGCAGAAGTGGAAGGGAGGCTCAGGCAGCCACTGGAAGCGCAGGGCCTGCCCCCTGCTGCGGTTGGCGATGGTGAAGGTCACGGTGCAGGGGGTGCCAACGGGACAGAACCCAAACTGGATGTGATCCCCTGGGTCAGCTGTTGGCAATGAGAGAGAGAGCTCTCAGCATGAGGGGAGAGCCCTCTGCCCCCCACAGACACACAGGACTCCAGCTCTACCTTCTCCAAGCCTTCCTTCCCCTGGGACATGCAGCCCAGGACATGTCTGGGCCTGGGCTGAGATCACAGCGCCAGCTCACCTCCAGATCTGCACCCTCCAGCACCCCCAAGTCCTTCTCTGCAGGGCTGCTCTGGGCCCAGCATGGACCCCTGAGGGACACCAGTCTCCATCTGGACATTGAGCTGTTGATCACTATCCTCTGGCTGTGACTATCCAACCAATTCCTTAGCCACCAAGCAGTCCACCCAGAGAGGACACAAATGATCAGATGTGCTCTTCACAGCACCCCATGGGCTGGCAGACCTCCTTTTAGAGCTCCTCAATCAAAAGCTGCTTCCTTTGAGCCCTCCCTGCTGGCCTGCAAACTTCTCCCTTGACAGGGCACCTGCCCTGGGGCTCCCAAGCAAGGCTGCTCTGCAGGCTACAAAAGGTGACAGCAGCTGGCTGCTAAATCTGGGCCAGCCCTGTGCTGCCACAAGGTGTGCCCAGCCCTGGAGGTTCCTTGCTACACCCTGGCAGCCTCTCCTCTTACCCTCCAGGCTGTCCTCCTCCAGGCTGCTCTCAGGGAGCTTCTGCTCCTCCCTGTCTGCCACTAGTCCCTGCATGTTGTCCAGGGTGAAGTCATCTTCATAGCCTTCCCCCAGCAGCCTGATGGTGGTCTCAGAGGGGTTGTCCAGCACGGACAGGTGGAGCTTCCCTTCCAGGCGTTGGGCCAGGGTGGGCTTGAAAACCACCTCAAACTCTGCTGTCTGCCCACGCTGCAGGAGCAGGGAAGCAGTGTGGGGCTTCCTCTCTGCACAGAGATGGACACCAGGGACAGGTGAGGCACTGCAAACATTTCCATGCTCCAGAAAAGGAACAGGAGCTTGAAAAACAGCTGTCTCTAAGCACAGCCTGGCTCACCAGTGCTTCCAGACCCTCCTCCCATGGTCACAAAGCTGTGACACTACCAGGGCCATCCCTGTTAGTTGTCTTAAGCTCAGCTCAGTGCTCAGCCCTGGCTCAAACTGCAGCCAGATAGCTCCTGCCTTAAGCAGAGCTGAGTCAGAGTGCTTTGGGCTTTTGCTGCCTGGCTGTGAGCTCAGGGGCAGCCTCCCTTCAGGCTGGGGACTCCCCATATGCAGCACAGACCTCAGATGCTCCACTGAAGTGGTGTTACCCCCCCAGGACTCAACCCACCACCTCCATAAGAATGGAAAAGCTTCCTAGAGCTTGCCAGGTAGAAATCAACCCTGCAAAGAGTCCATGTGCAAAAGCCCCAGAGAGCCCCAGGACACAAGCTCTGGCCAACAGCTGCTTGCTGCTTGGCCAAGCCAGCAGCAGGACACAAGTTTTCCCTCTGGGAGTGACCACATTTCATGGGGGATGAATTCACCTTCCCCAGCAGAGTCCTTCATGCCCACAGCTTGGTAGAGGCATTTGGTGCTGGGCCTGGCTTTCAAGAAGAAAACTCCCTCTTCATCCAGCAGGTCCAGCAGCACCTGGGAAAAGAGCAGGACCAGACTGGGGTGGGCACAGCATGGCCCAGGGCCTGAGCCCACACTGCTGCTGTTCCACCACGGGCAGCCCAGCACGCTGCCCCCCTTCCAACACAGCTCTGAGCACAAGGCTGGAGCGAAACCAGCCCAAAGCCAGGCATCCAGAGACACTGGGAGGGGATGGAAACAGAAGCAGGCAGGACAGGAAGGCTCCAGCCTGACTCTCTGAGTTGTGTTTCCCTGAGAAGGTCCCAAAATCCCCTTTCCCAGAGGAACTCCCTTCCTGGCAAGCAGAAGTCAGCCAGGGGCTTCCAGCAGACTTTCTGAGGCCCCTTCCCAGGCTGTTCCCTGAGGCAGGGAAAACACAAAGCCCAGGGCTGGCTCAAGGCTGGCAAGGACAGCAGCAGAGCTTGCAAAGGAGGTGGAGGCAAAAGTGAAGGGCTGCTGAGGCACGAGCCTCTGCCCACTGCTTTGCCACAGCAGAAGCTCAGAAGGTCGTCCTCCTGCCACAGAGGGGCTCTGAGCACAAGCCAAGGCTTTCCTTTGGGCTCCAAGGGCACCTGCAGAGCAGTGGGGCCCCTGCCCACCCTCACCGGCTGCGCTGGGCCCTCTCCTGCCCAGCAGCAGCCTTGTTCCCAGAGCAGAGCTCCCTCAGCAGCTGCTCACCTGGGCAGGGACAGGGCCAGAGTTCTGCAGGACCAGGGGCAGCTTCTCCCAGGCCCCCAGCAGGAGCCTCCTGAAGAGCAGCAGGGGGTTCCCTCTCCTGTCCTTCAGCGCCGGGCGCAGGACCCTCACCTCCGGCAGCTTCCCCTCGCCGCTGATCTCAAAGCTCAGGCTCTGTGCTCTCACTGCTGCAGGGCTGCAGGGGAGGGGCAGCAGAGCCACTGCTCACTTGGCAAGCAGTGAAGCCAGGGCCACCTGCTGCATTTCCCCTGCCTGGGGCTCCTGGCCCCCAGGACACAGCTCCCCCTTGCCCCTCTCCTCCCAGTCCCATCCAAGAGGAATCTGCTCTGCAGAGCCAGAGCCTCCCAGAGCACCAGTTCAAACCATTTCACTCAGAGGAGCCCTGCAGGGCAGCAGAGACATGAGGAGGTGACAGAGGCCATGGGGCAGGTTCCCTGGCTGTGCTGAGGTGAGACAGAAGCAAGGAGCATGAGCAGAGCATGGAAAAGTCTCCAAGGCAGAAGGGGCAAATCAGTGACCCCAGCAGGGAAGGTGATCTCCACAGAGGCTCAGAGCAGGAATTGCTCCTTAGGGCAGCAGACTGATGGATCCAGTCCCAGCTCAGCTACTAAAGGGCTGGGCAAGGGCAAGGCAGGCCCAGGACACACACAGGGCCTAGGGCAGAAGAGCTGGGGTCTTTTAGAGGGGATCCAATGGCTCCTTTAGCATCAAAGATCTTCATGCACCCCAGGAGATCCACCAGATCACCTCCTGAGCACAGGAACAAGGAGGCAACAAGGGCAGCTGGCTCAGGGCATGGAAACAATCCTCTGTCCTTGGCATTCTCCAGCTCAGCTGAAGCTGCACACAGCTCCATTGCTTCCTGATTCATCCACTCCCTGTTGGCTCCTTGGCATCAGAGAATCCTGGAATGCTTTGGCTTGGAAGGGACCTTGAAAGCTCATCCAGTCCAAGCCCCCTGCAGGCAGCAGGGCCCTTGGCAACTCCAGCAGTTTGCTCAGAGCCCCAGCCAACTTGACCTGGCATGGTTCCAAGCATGGGGCATTCCCCACCTCTCTGGGCACCCTGGGCCAGTGTCAGTGTCCCACTGCCCTCACAGGCACTGCTGCAGGCTACAGCAGGGCACTGACTCCCCGGCTCTGCTGGATCTCGCAGCTACAGCTTCTGAGTTCTCTGCAGCATCTCTGTCAGCAGGAGAGGCTGAGAGCCCTGGGGCTGCTGAGCCTGGAGAAGAGCAGCCCCAGAGGGGATCCTGGAGGTGAGGGTGCTGGAGCCCTGGAGCAGGCTGCCCAGAGAGCTTGGGGAGTCTTCTCTGCAGAGATTCCACAGTCCCCTGGCCATGGGGATCCTGGGCAAGCTGCTGTGGGTGCCCTGCTCAGGCAGGGGGTGGGGCTGGATGATCCCTAGAGCTCCCTTCCAAGCCCCTCCCTGCTGGGATGCTGTAACGCTGAGTACTCTACCCCAGGCTACTCAAAGAGCTAGAAGCTCTCAGGAAGGTCCCCTCCCAAGCTCTCCTGAGGTGAGTTACCTTGTGTGGACATCGAGGGAGGCCTCAAAAGTGCAATGGTAGCTCTTCACCTTCCGTGGAGTGAAGGTGACCGTGGCAAAGGCCTGGGAGCAGCTGGGCACGGACAGCCGGACAGGATCCACCTCAAACACCTGGCCAGAGTGGCTCTTCAGCTTGGGGAAGCCCAGAGAAGGCTGTTAGGAGGAAACTTTTCTCCATGTGCTGCTGTCTCACCCATACAAGGATCATGAGGAACAGCCCCAGACAGTGTGGCCCCCTTCTGGCTTCCCTAGACAGGCTCCATCTGTCTCGGGGGGGAATCCAAAGCAGTGCTGCCCCAGGGGGCTGCCATCAAGCCCAGGAGTGCAAAGCTTGCTTTCAGCGCTGCTCAGACCTCCAGCACACATGGGAAGTGGGGACTGCATGGAGAACCCTGCAAAGAACCTGCCCCTGGCCTTTAAAGAGAAGGGGCAAAGAGCAGGGAGCCTAAGGAAAGCAGAGAATGGCTTTGGTTGGAAGAGACCTTTAGGATCATCAAGTCCAACTCTAAGCCCAGCACTGCCAGGTCACCACCAAACCATGGCCCTCAGCACCACAGCTCCACAGCTCTGAAATCCCTCTAGAGATGGGGCTCCACCTCTGCCCTGGGCAGCCTGGGCCAGGCCTTGACAACCCTCAAGGGAAAGAAATTGCTCCTCATGTCCAACCTAACCCTCCCCTGGCACAACCTGAGGCCATGTCCTCTTGTCCTAGCACTTATTCCTTTTGAGAGGAGACCAAGCCCACCCCAAAAGGGTCTGCTTGGAGCCCTGGCTCAAAGCTGAGGAAAAGCTCCTCCTCTGCCTGTGCTTCCAAGAGATGTTCAGAAGGGCTCAGGTCTCACTCCAAAGCCCCAGGGGCCTGGAGCTAAAACCTTGCCTGAGACACACTGAATGCAGCCCAGCTCTCACCTGCCCTGAGCTGCACTAGGCTGGGCAAAAGGAAGCAAGGAAGCTGGAGAACAAGGCAGATGCCACACAGCCTTCAGAGACTCCCCAAGGCCTCCTGTTCTTACCTTGCTGGGGCTGGGTTTGATGGAGAGGAGCACATGGCAGGGGATTCTGTTCACATTGCAGATCTTGAAGCGTGCCGTGGCCTGCTGCCCAACCAGGACGTTGGTGAAGATGAACTTGTTCTCATCTGTGAGGAACACCCCCTGCTGCTCCTGCACTGTCTGGAGGACCTGGCAGAGGTTGCTGCTGCTGCAGATCTGATGCCCCTCAAAGATGGCCTCAAGGTCATCAGCCACGAATGCTGTGAGCAGAGCAGAGGGAGGGCTGAGGATGGAGAATCCTTCCTGCTGACCTGCCCTGCCCCTGCTGGCCTCTGAGAAGCTCTTTCTGCCCAGGGAGCTGCAAACCCCAGCCTTGGGTGGGGGAGCTGCCTGTGAGGATGGAGCTCAGGCACCCTCAGTCTGAAAGGGTTTCTTTTGATCCTTCCATGCATCCCTCCCAGCCTCTCCCACTGGTGGGCTTGGCAAGAACCTCTGAGGATTGGCAGAGAGATGCAACGTCAGGCTCAGGCTGTCTGCTCTGTCCCAGGACTGAGGCTGGGTGCCGAGCAGCAGCAGCCTGGCCACAGGAACCCGTGGGCAGCACTCACCTGGAAGGCAGGACTCGGCCAGCAGGGTGTAGGGGATGCCAAGAGGGTTGTCCCTGGGGTCTCTGTTGCTGATGTCGATGAGCAGCTGCTCCTGGCACGGCCCTGGCAGCTCCGCAGCACAATCTACTGTCACCAGCTGCTGCTCCCCAGGAAGGATGGAGCCAAAGGCAGGGGACACTGTGAACATGCCCAGGGTGAGGCGAGCCTGCAGAAAGAGTCCCAGCAGAGGCTGATGGCAAACAGCCTCACTCTGAGCATCCCAGCAAGGAGGACCCTGGGCCTTGGCCTCCAGCTGGGCCCAGGGCAGGCAGGGATGACACCAGGGCCCAGAGCACAACCCAGGATGAGAGGAACAAGCTAAGGAGATGTGCAGGCCTAGCCTGAGTGGCTTAGAGAAAGGAGTTGGGCTGTAAAGGGTGAAGGTGGGAGCTGGGGTCCTTCAGCCTCCAGTGTGAAACAGGAGAGCAGAGAGAACTGTGAGAAACCATCAGAGAGGAGAGCAGACTGGGCAGAAGGCAAGGCAAGGTCATCTCCTGTCCCTGGACTGGGAGTTCAGCAGGGACACTCCACAGCTGTGGCACTCACAGCCTTATTTTGGCCAGCAGCTCCCAGGTACAGATCCCTTCCCCTTGGCCCCACAGCTCCAGGGCTGAGCAAGAGCACAGCACTGAGCAGCTCCTTCCTCTGCTCATGGCTGGCAGAGGATGGGTCTCCCCCATGCAGCCCCTGTCCCATGCCGTGGGCACAAGCCCCCAGCCTGGGCACAGCAGGGGAGGAGCCTGTCCTGGGGAGCAGGAGCCACCCACCTTCACGGAGGGCTTGGTTTCCTTTGGCAGCAAGGGCTTGCTCTGCTTGGCTGCAGCAGACCTTCCACTGGAGCTCCCCTGCTTGTGGGAGTCGGAGAACTTCCTTTGATGTGCACCCAGAGGAGAGAGCAGAGAACATCCCTCAGGCTGAGCTCCTCCTGCCCTTCTCCACAGCCAAACCTTCCTCCCCAGGGAAGAAAGTCCTCCTGCTCTTCACAGCCCCCTGCACCACCTGTGGCTGTAGCTGATGGGCAGATGGGCTCCAGCAGCAGCTGCATGAGGATGAGCAGGAGGATTCTCTGGCATCTCTCTCCTCCCTGCTCACAAGCCAACTGCACAGGCAGACAATAACCCAGGGCTCACAGAACATGGACTTGTTTAGTTGGGAGAGACCTTTAAGGTCAGCAAGGCCAAGACTGACCCCAGCACTACAGGTCACCACTAAGCCATGGCCCTCAGCACCACACCTCACAGAGTCACAGAGGTGTTGGGGCTGGAACAGACCAAGCACCACATCTAAACGACCTTCAAACACACCCAGGCTTGGTGACTCCACCACCTCCCTGGGCAGCACATTCCTCTCCTGACCACTCTTGCTGGGACACAGTTTTTCCTAATGCCCAGTCTGAACCTACCCAGTCACAGCTTGAGGCTATTCCCTCTTTCCCTGTCACTAATTACCTGTGAGAGGAGACCAGCACCAACCTCTCCACAGCTCTGAAACCCCTCCAGGAGCAGGCACTCCACCACTGCCCTGGGCAGTCTGGGCCAGGCCGTGACAAGCCTCAAGGGGAAGAAATTGTTCTTCATGTGCAGCCTAACCCTCCCCTGGCACAACTTGAGGCTGTGTCCTCTTGTCCTAGCAGTTGTTCCTTGGGAGAAAAGACTAACCTCACCTGGCTCCAGCCTCCCTTCAGGGAGTTGTAGAGAGCCAGAAGGGCTTCCCTCAGCCTCCTCTTCTCCAGGCTAAACAATGCTAGGTGCCTCAGCTGCTCCTCACAGCCCATGTGCTCCAGACCCTTCCCCAGCTTTGTTGTCCTTCCCTGGCCACCTTCCTGCACCTCAATGCTCTTGGAGTAAGGGGCCCAAACCTGGCCCCAGGACTCACAGTGCAGCCTGCTTGTGTGTCCTGGCTGCCTGCCACACGCCAGCCCTGCTGTGGGGCCTCCTCCAGCAGGAAGGTTGCTGCAGGCCTTCTCACCTTTTCTTTGTGGGCTCAGCTGCAGCCTGCTCTGCTCTGCAGATGAGGAACTGGAAGGGCAGGAGGCCTCTGTTCTGCAGCAGGAAGCTGCAGGCCCTCCTGGTGCCGCTGGCCATGGCCCCGCAGTCGAGCAGCGCCGCAGGGCTGATGCTGTACTGGCTGAAGACAGCTCTGGCTGAGAGCCTCACTGGGATGCTGGCAATGGGCTCCCCTCCTGCCCTCAGCTTGGGCTCCAGCACCTGCAACCAGGGCAGGCCTTGGTAAATCCAGCAGAGCCCAACCTCTGGCTCTGGCCTGTGGCCACAGCCCAGGTGCCCATCAGCTCATCCCCCTGCTCTGAAGTCCTTCTCCAGAACTGCATTTTCAGCCCCTCTTAGAATCATGGAATGGGTTGGCTTGGAGGAGTCATTGCTTCCATTTTCCTGCAGTCAGCAGGAACACCTGAGGGCAGAGCAGGTGCTTCAGAGCTCCAAACAACCTGACCTGCAGTGCTTCCAGTGATGGGGCAATGACCACCTCCCTGGCCAAGCTGGGCCAGGCTGGCACCACCCTCAGTGTCAGACATTTCTTCCTCCTATCCAGGCTGAATCTTCCTCTTTTAGTTTCAAACCATCACCCCTTGTCCTGTCCCAGCAGGCCCTGATCCAAAGTCTCTCCCCAGCTTTTGGATTGGCCCCCTCCAGCACTGGAAGGGCCAGAGCTGGCTTCTGAAAGCCTTTGCTGTGTGCAAATAACAGAAGGTTCCCCAGCTAAAGCTTGCTTTCCAGCACAGCCATGTCCTCCTGACCCCCTCAGCCCAGCTGTGCTCACCCTGCCTGCCCCAGGCAGCTCACCTGGCACAGCAGGATGGCTTTGTCCTCAATGCTGATCTCCCTCTGGGGGTGGAAGAGCAGCTGGACACGGACAGGACGCTCAGAGGCAGGCAGCAGGCCCTGCTGGGGCTGCACAGTGAGGTGGGAGGCCAGGTCACGGCTTCCGGGGTCTGTGGGGCGCAGCCTGAACCTGGGGAGGGAAGGAGAAGAAGATCTCTGCAGTGAACAGCCCAGGGGCCAGCAGCACAGCCAGGACCTGGCATGGGACCAGTAAAAACCAACCAAAGAATTCTGCTGTGCTTAGGAGCCCCAGGCCCTGGCAGAGCCAGGCAGTGCTGAGTGCTGGCAGCTCCCCTCCACCCCCAGCGTTTTCATTCCTCCTCTAAAGAGTCTCCTGAAGAGAAAGGACTTAGCCCTGGCAGGACAGCAACAGAGCTCAGCAGGGACTGGCCTCAACTTCAGGGGCACAAAATCCCAGACCCCCAGCATGGGAGGGTTTGGAAAGGACCTCTGGGGATCTTCTGGTGCAACCCCCCTGCTAAAGTAGGGCACCCCCAGCAGCTTGCCCAGGAGCACAAGGGCCAGGGGGGGTTGGAATCTCTGCAGAGAAGGAGACTCCACAACCTCTCTGGGCAGCCTGCTCCAGGCCTCCAGCACCCTCACAGCAAAGTTTCTCCTCCTGCTCAGATGGAACTTCCTGGGTTCCAGTTTGTGCCCACTGCCCCTTGGCCTGTCCCTGGACACCACTGTCAGGAGTCTGGCTCCAACCTCTTGCCTGCCACAGGTCCTTTATCTGCTGCTGAGCATTGCTCAGCTCCCCTCTGGGGCTGCTCTTCTCTAGGCTCAGCAGCCCCAGGGCTCTCAGCCTTTGCTCCTCACAGAGCTGCTCCAGGCCCCTCAGCACCTTTCTAGTTTCTGCTGGACTCTCTCCAGTGGTTCCCTCTTGCACTGAGGAGCCCAGAGCTGGAGCCAGGACTCCAGAGGTGGTCTCCCTAGGGCAGAGGACAGGCAGAGGAGAATGTCCCCTGACCTGCTGGCCACACTCTTCTTACTGCACCCCAGAGCCCAGGGGCTCTCCTTGTGGTGCCTGCTGAGCTGTGCAGAACTGCTGGGCTGGGGCTGGATTCTCCATGCAAATGGAGCCTGGAGCTCAGGACAGTCCCAGTGGTCACACACACCATGAGGCAGCCAGCATGGGAACAGCTTCTAGCCACAGGAGCAGACTGCAGGCCTGGGCAGGTGCTGGCCCCAGGCACTCCCAGAGCAGGCAGCTGGACCAACCTGTATGCAAGCTTGCACTGCCCTTGGTTCCTCAGGGTCAGCACTTGCTTGGCACTCCCCAGGACCTCCAGGACTCCAAAGTTCACACAGCCATCTGCACCTGCAGGACACCCCCAGAGCGAGGGAAGGGATGGGGAGGATGCTGGAGCTGCTGCAGGCTGCACCCAGTCAGGAGACAGAGACTGGGAGAGCTCAGGTGGGACAAAGCTCTGCTCAGCAAGTCTCCAGCCTTGCAAGGTTTCTCTGCCTGCTTTGCTGCCCTTTGCTCTTCTTACTCAGAGAGGATCTGTAGGGCTTAGCAGCCAAGGAGCTCAGCCTCTACCTCCTTGCTTCCAAGCACAGATCAACCACTTGATGTGCTGTACTGAGACTTCAGGAACTGCCAGCTGCTTGTTCCCACCCCTGGTGTTTCAAAGGGGCACACTTCAAGGTGTGAGAGAGGCAAGGCACTGTGTGACCTGACAGTGCTTTACTCCACACAGCTGGCAAGAGACCTGTGCCATGGATCCATGCCAGGCCTGCATTGCTGTCCCACCCCATCCCATCCCATCCCATCCCATCCCATCCCATCCCATCCCATCCCATCCCATCCCACCCCATCCCATCCCATCCCATCCCCCACTTGCCCCAGCAGTGCAATGCAGCTGAACTCCTTTGCTCTGGGGCCAGCCACTGACCTTCAGGCAGGGTGATGTTCAGAGCAACTTCGTAGGCCTCAGCCACAACTTCAATGTTCTCCACCTGAACAACACCCTGGACATTCTCTGCATCTGAAACCTGAGGCAGCAAGAAGCAAACCCTAAAGTCATTCTCCTCAGTGTTCCTGCTAAACAAGAGGAGTCCTTGTCTCTAGCAGCTGTCTTTACCCAGCCTGGGAGGCAGTGTGATGTACAAACACCCACAAGAGTCCTGAGGTGTCCCAGAGCAGGTGGCAATGACAGCCAACTCTCTCTTAGCAGGCAGCAGCCTCACTGCAATGCAGCCTCTAAAGCCCAGGGAACAAAGCCTTAATAGCCAGAGGAGGAGACTCCACAACCTCTCTGGGCAACCTGCTCCAGGGCTCCAGCACCCTCACACCAAAGATGTTGGAGCCTCCTGGCTTCCAGTTCCTGCCTCTTCCCCCTTGTTCTGTGCTGGCACCACTGCCTGGCTCCAGCTTCTTGCCCCCCACCCTCAGCTCTTGCTCAGCACTGAGGTATTCCTAAGCAGCATCCTTCAGTGAGGGTCCCTTGGTGCTAAGGGCCCAGACAATGTGGGCTCAAAGGAATCTCCTCAGGGCTCATCCTTTGGCCCTCTTTGCCTTCAGACACAGCCTCCATCCCCCAGGGCCCACAGCACTCTGCCCAGCTCTGCCAGGCAGGGCCCTGTGCCCTCACCTCCAAGCGGATCTTCTTCTCCACGCCGAGAGCCTTGGTGCTCCTGAAGCACAGCTGCACGGCCAGCTCCGAGCGGGGCCCGACCGTGCCCTGCCTCTGCGACACCGAGAAGCCCTCGCCGAGGCTCTCCAGCCCGCTGAGCCTCCAGGCCACCGGCAGGGGGCAGCTGTTCCGCAGCAGCAGGCTCCTGCTGTGCTCGCTGCGGAGACACCAAGGCTCAGTGCCAGCTGCTGAGGGGCACAGCGGCAGCCCTGCCGCTGGCAGCAGCCCTCCCCATGGGGCTGAAACCACCCTGCAGGTTTTGCTCTTTGCCACAAGCCTGAGAGGGGAGGCCCCTAGGGAGAGCTTGGTGGCAGAAGGGGATCCAACAGCAGGCAGAGCCAGAGCCAGAGCCACTCTCTCTGCACCAGCAGAGGAGAAGCAAATGCATCAGGGCACCCACTGCTGGGGGGCTAGAGCTGGGGACTGTCATGGGACATCCCAGCCAGCAAGGAACGGTGAGCAAGAGGCTGGCAAGTGCTGGGAGCAAGAGGGCTGCTGGCCCAGCCTCCAAGCTGAGGAAAGGGAAGCTGCAGCAGAGCCACCCCCAGCAGAGTGCCCCTGGCCTGACTGACCTGTGCAGAAGCACCCTGTTGAAATGCAGCTGCTTGGGGCTGACCCCCAGCTTCACCTGCACCCCTTGGCAGCACAGGTGGAAGACCACTGGCTCTGGGTTGCCCTTGATGCAGCAGATGAGGCTGTCTTCCACCAGGCCAGGTGAAGTGGGGTATGCCCAGATGCTCAGCTCCTGGCCCCAGCCCCACAAAGAGAAGCACAGAAGAACATTCAGTGAGCAGGAGGGGCAGCTCCTGGGCTCTGCTGCTGCTCCCTGGCCCACCTGCCTGTCTCCTACCTGCTTCTCCTTAGGTCCCAGCTGCATGCTGGCAGGCTCCAAGAGGAAGGTGCCCCCACTGCCACCCCGCTCAAAGGAGAAGTGCACCTCTGCCTCCCAGGGGCTGACATTGCAGATGGAGAGCTGCTCGCAGTTGTCATCCTGCAGCACAGCCTTGGACCTGGCCACAGAAAGGGCAAAGGCTGCAGGGGAGCTCTGTCAAGCAGCCTGAGAGAAAGGCTCATGTGGGACACCTTGCATGCTGCCTGTGTTCATTCCCTGCTTCCTTGGATGCCCAGCCCACACTTGGTGTCTCCATCCCAGAGGTGTGCACAGGCCACTTCAAGAGGCCTTCTACAAACCAGGACCTCAAAGGTGCCTGGCAAAACAGAAGCACAGCAGGCACCTGGATTCCTCCCCTCCTCTGCTGGCTTTCCCTCCCTGCAGGCTTCCCAGGAAAGTGTGGCAAGAGCTCAGCTTCTCTCTTCCAAAGCAGCCAGGAGACTGCCTGGGCCCAGCTCCTGGGTGAGCCTGAGGCTGAGGGCGGGAAAGCAAAAGGATTCCTTCCCAAGAGGAATCCCAGAGTTAACAAACACCTCCTGGTTCAGGTGTGGGACAGAGGTTGGTGGGAAAAGGTCAAAAAAAGGCAATGCCTCAGCCTGGCCAAATCCTCTTTTGGTTTTTAAACTCTTTTGATTTAACCTCCCTGGGGTGTCAGAATGCCACCAGCTCTCCAGAGCTCCCCTGCAGACAAACCTCCATTTCTAATGCTGAAAGAAGAGGGAAGTGAAAAACAGAAAGATGCCAGCAGCTACAGGGACATTATTTTAAGGCCAGACTCTATCCAGCAGTGAGGATCAGGAAAATGGAAATCCCATTTGCCCTGCCCTGCAGGTGCTTGTCCCCCAACAGCAGCTCCAACCATCAAGTCTTGCTGACACTGCAGATTTCACGGAGGGTTTCCAGTCCCTCAGCAGAAAAACTTCCTTTGCTCCTTCAGGCTGACCCACAGAGCTCCCAGCACTTGAAACAAACAGCACAAAGCTGCTGAAGCTGAGATGGGGGCTGACAAGTGACCCCAAGCTGCTTTCAGGCCGCAAGCAGCACCTGGCTCTGGCCACCAAAGCCCCCAGGGGGCAGGAAGATCAGCTCCATCCCCCCCAGCACTCCTGTGCCTGCTAGGTGCTCAAGTTGCCACAGCTGTGCTCCTTCCAAGCCACCAAACTCCCAGCTCTCTGCCCGGGCCTGCCCTGAATCGTGCCCCTGGGTGCATGTTCCTGGAAGCACAAGGTCCTGCAAGCAGCACAGCTGGGGGCTGGGCAGCACCTACCTGTCTCTTGCCTTGGCACACAGCAGCGGCCCGAAGTGGAACATCCCCGTGCTCAGGACATACTGCTTGGAGATGATGGCATCAGCTGCCTTGCTCTGCCTGCAGCGAGGAAACACCTCCCTGGCACAGAGAGAAGGAAGAGTTGGGAGATTCTCTGAGCACAAAACCTGCTCCCAAAGGCTGAACTCTTAGTGCTGGCTGAGGCACAGCACCGCTGCCCAGCTCCAAGCACGGCAAGAGATGCTGGGGGGCTCAGGCAGGTCCCAGGGGCACAAGGGGCAGAGTCTCAGCTCTGAGCTCAGGGGCAGCAGAGCGGGACGGCCCCAGGGGCCAGCCTTACCGTGGCTCCTGGCTGATGCTGGGGTACAGGCAGGTGCCCCTGCAGTGCAGCTGGTAGGGGCGCTTGGTGCCCAGCAGCTCGAAGTGCAGCCTCTGCTCAAAGCTGCCCAGCAGCGCGGAGCTGAAGTGGACCTGCAGCACCACCTGGCCCTGGGCAGGCACTACCCAGCGGTAGCTGCTGAGCCTGGCAGGGAAAGAGGAACCTTCAGGCACTGCTGAGGAGCAAAGGAGAGCAGGAGGAGCCATGGTGGAGCTGGGGTGGGAAACCTCCTTGGCAAGCTGGCCCTGAAGCAGAGGGATCCCTCCTCCCTCACAGCTCACCTGGCACAGCTCTCTGGGGGGGGCAGGGTGTCCACGTGCCTTTGGTCCCCCTCAGAGGAACGGCTGGGGGGTCCTGTGGCTGGTCCCTGGAGATCTCTCCTGCCACAGCCAGAGCTCTGCTTTCCCCTCACAGCCTCCTGGCTGCTGCTGCCTTTCTCCCTTCTCCAATGGCCTCTGGCTGGGGTGCCCTGCTCCTCTGAGGTCTTCACCCCAAAGGGAGAGAGCAAAGGGAAAGACAGCTGAGACCTGCCCTGAGAGCCAGCACTGCAGGGGAGCTCTCAGCAGAGCAGAGCACAGCACAGGGGCAAAAGCCTCTCCTTTGACCTGCTGCCCACATTGCTGGGGATCAGCCCAGGATAGGGCTTTCAGCACTCAGTGCCAGCTCCTCTCCATCTTTGCACCTCCCAGCTGAAGGTTTGAGGGGCAGAGCAGGCTTTGCTGCTGAGGCTTTGCCTCTCCTCTCAGACTGGCCCTGTGTTTCAAGCAGAGCTCTTTCTTCTGGACAGCCAGAAGGGATCTCTGCAGGCTTGGGCCCTGTCACATCTTCACTGCCCTGCCACTCTCACCCTTTTCCATCCCACCTGCCCCTTTGCCCCCATCCAGCCTGGTCCCTGTCCTGGCACCTTCACCATGGGCACAGTGGGGACATCCACAACACTTTCAGGAGCCTCCTCCTCTTCTGGCCCTGTGGCAGCTGCTGGCAGGAGCACAAAGTGCTGGAGGACTTCTGCAGGCACCTCCCGCTTGGCTGGGCAGTGAACCACAGAGTAGACAGCAGGGGGAGGAATGGGGGGCCCTGAGGGACCCAGGCCCAGCTCATCCAGCACCTAAAGCAGAAGAGCAAACCTTGGTCATGCTCCTGTGGCCTCTATCCTCACACCTCCTGAAAGACACTGAGCTGTTAGGGAGCTCTGATTGACTGAGGTGGAGCACAGCCCTTGCTCTGCCCAGGGTGGGGAGCAGGCTCCAGAGCAGGGCCAGGACTACAGGTGGCACCTGCAGAGGAATCTCTGCCCCAAGTGACTCAGCTGAAGGGAGCAAAGCCCAGGGGCTGCCCTGGCACCCCCTTTCTCCCCAGACTGGCAGAGCAGCTGACAGGCAGGAGGCCTGCACAGAGAGCACTCCCTCTGCCCCCAGCCAAAGCACAAGGCTGCTGAGGGACAGCAGCAGCAGCCTGGAGAAGGCTCTGTGCCCTTGGCACCCGCTGGGACACAAGGCCCCAGGGCCCCCACGGGGCAGGCTCAGCACCTGAGCATTGTGGGGCCCTACCTGCTCTGCCCCTGGCAGCTTCCTGCTCTCCAGGATGGTGCTCAGCACATCTGCAGAGCTCAGCACCTCGATGTCCAAGCAGGGCACGCCGACTTCTTGGCCACTGGCTGACCCTGCTGCACCTCCCCCTTCCAGCTGAGACAACTTGGGGGCCTCAGGAGGCTTCAGTTTCTCCAGGAGCTCTTTCTCCTGCCTCTCCTGACGCTCCTTCTTTTTAGCCTTCTGCCTTCTGGGCCTGGATAAATGCTGCTGCTGATCTTCTGCTTGCTGCTGAGCTTCCTGCTTTGAAGGGGACAGCAGGACACCCTGCACCCTGTCCCAGCATGACAAAACACGTGCCACATCTTTCTGTGATGCCTCATAGGCCTTAAAGCTCAGGGCCAAGTTCTTGCTGTCAGCCTGGCCTTGCTCTTGGGCTTCTAGCTCTGAGCAGGTGTCTGCCGGGGCAAGCTTGCTCTGCTTCTTCTCATCTTCCTTGCCAGCTGCAGCAGAGTCTGGGCCCTCCTTGGCAGAGCCCTTCTTGCCTGCCTGCTCACTGACACTCAGCTGCTTGGTGCTGCTGCTGGATGTGTTGATGCTCTGGGCAGGAGGAGCAGGAGAAAGCCATCAGCATTTCAAAGCAGGACTCAAATGCTGCAGGACACTGATGATCTTTACAACAGCAGCCCAGGCATCATCTGTGCCAGGTGCTCTACAAGTCCCAGGCCAGAACACAGCTGGTACCCAGGGGAGCTCAACTGAAACCAAAGCCCTCAGGGCCAGACCCACAAGCAGTCAGCAACATAGGAGCTGCCCCAAGCCCAGCAGGAAACTCCAGAGCCCTCCTTCCTCCTGAGCACTCCTTGGGGCTCGTTTCTGGGGATGCTGAGTACCCCTGACTCTTTAGGAAGCCTGGCTGCTCACAAACACCTGGGTCCTGCTGCTCTCTCCTGCCAGGCAGGCAGGAGCAGACCCCACTTCCCAGGCAGGCCCTGGCTCAGAGCTGCAGGGCACAAGCAGGGTGGGGAGGAATGCTGGACCAAAGCCACCCAGGACTTCCCAGGGCATGTCTGGCGTTGTGTGGAGCCAGGACTCCAAGGCAGCCTGATCCCAAAAGAGCAGCTCACCCCCAGAGCTGTGGCAAAGCCCCTGGTGAAGCAGCAGCACCATCAGGCACCAGCTGTTGTTTCCCAGCACAGCCCCAGCCAGGAGCAGGCTGCCCAGCACGGCCTGGGGCTGCTGCATTCTCAACAGGGCTGCAGCTCAGCGGGAAGATCCCCAGGGCTCTTGCTCACACAGCCACCCACCTCCCTGACCAGAGGCTGCCTTTTCTGCTCTTTCTTGCTCTGCTTCAACTTCCTCAGCTCCTCTGCCTCCTTCCAGTGCTGCAGCTCCTGCTGCTGCTCCCCAAGCTCTTCAGCCAGCCGCTGCAGCGCCCTGCAGCAAGGCAAAAGGAAAACAGCTCTGAGAGTCCCCACCAGAGCCCTGGGCTCCTGCACTTCAGCCACTGACCCTGAGCCCATGCAGAGCCCTTACAACCTCTCCAGGGATCTCCCTCAAGCTGGGGAGGCTGGGAACATTCCAAGGGAGGAAAGGGGGGAGGGGGTCTGCAAGGCCAGCCCCAGTGAGGCTTTGCTGTTGGAAGGGCTAAATCCTGCTGCTGCTCCAGTAAGGTCCCCCCAGGCACCGGCCAAAGGCTGCTCCACCATCACTCCACACTGATGCCTGAAGCTCTCTCTTGATTTCCCCGAGTAAAGCAGCTGACCAAGCACTTACCCCTAGTTCTCCCTGCACCAGTGCTCAGAATCAGAGACTCACAGAATCCCTTTGGATGGAAGAAATCTTTCAGATCATCAAGTCCAACCAGGAGCCCAGCACTGCCAGCTGCCCACTAACCCATGCTCCTCAGCACCACCCCCACAGGGGTTTGGCAGTCTCTCCAGGGGACTCCACTACTGCCCTGAGCAGCCTGGCCAGGCCTTGATAACCCTTTTGTGGTGAAGAAACTCTTCCTCATGTCCAACCTAAACCTCCCCAATGCAGCTTGAGGCCATTTCCTCTTGTCCTATCGCTTGGTCCTTGGGAGAAGAGACCAAACCCTGCCCCTGGCTCCAACCTCTTTTCAGGGAGCTGTAGAGAGCCAGCAGGTCTCCCCTCAGCCTCCTCTTCTCCAGGCTAAGCAATGCCAGCTCCCTAAGCTGCTCCTCACCAGCCCTGTTCTCCAGAGCCTTCCCCACCTTCATTGCCCTTCTCTGGACACACTCCAGCCCTTCAGTGTCTTTCCAAAACTGAATCTAGGCTTGGAGCTATGGCCTCCCCAGTGCCCAGGACAGGGGGACAATCCCTTCCCTGCTCCTGCTGACCACACTATTGCTGATCCCACCCAAGATGCTCACTGATGCCAACTCTGCTCAGCTTGTCCAGCCCTTCTCCATGGGCATGGCCTGCTCCTTATGGAGGACAGCCACAGCAGTCAGAAAACAAAGGCTGCAGCAGCTCCCCTCCTGCAAAACAGGCTCTGAACAAACAGGATTCCTGCTGGAAGCCAGCTGGGACTGTGGGAAACCTGTGCTGTCTGCCCTGGGAGATGTGCCTCACACAGACCCACACCACAGCCCCTCTGCTGAGGTGAGGAAGGGCTGAAGGGGATGGGAATTAACATCATGAAATTAGAGACCCTCAGAAGCATAAGGGCAAGGCCAGCACAGAGCCCAGCTGCCTGCAGCAGGCTCTGAGCCCGAGGCCTCAGCACTAGCAGCAGGAGGAGATGTTCTCAGCTCCCTGCAGGAAGGTCTCTCCTCTGCTGGCAGCCAGGCAGGGGGAAGGCAGCATCCCTGTGCCGCTCGGCAGGGACACTTTTGGCCTCTTCTCTGGAACCTCCCCAAGCCCAACCAAGGGCCCCAGAGCAGGGACACCTTGCAGGGACACTGTGCTGGGCAGCTCCCCACAGAAGGCTTACAGACCTCTGCCTCCTCTCCCTCTGGAGCTGTCGGATCCTGCTCTCCAGCTGAGCTTTCTGCTCTTCCGTGAGGGCATCAAACTCCTCCTCCCCCAGCTCCCAGAGCTCTGCTTCCTCCCTCCTGGCCGCTTCTTCCCGCTGCCGGCCTTCAGCAGGCACCAGAGGAGAGACAGAGCAGAGCTGTGCTGGGGGAGCTGCGAGGAGCCACAGCTCTGGCCCAGCCCTGCCAGGAGCCAGCAGGGAGCTCACAGCCCTGCTCCCAGCTCCAAAGAACCCCCAAACCAGCACCAGTCTGGCACAAAGGCATGGTGCATAGCCGGCTGCTGCTCAGACATTGAGCCCCAGCAGCTTGCACCTGGGCCCAAGCTTCAGTGCTGGAGACTGAGAGAAGTCTCCCAGCCTCAGCTCTGCTGTGTTCTAAGCAACAGTGAGCTGCACCAAGGCAGGAAGTCGAAGGCTTCCTGAAACTATCTCTCACCAGCTCTGCTGGTGAACCAGACACATGTGGACAGGGCTGAGGGCTCTGGAGAGAAGCCTTGGGAGGCAGGGAGATGAGGATTCTCACCTTCCTGCTCCTCTGCAGCTGCCTGCCTGGCTTGCCAAGAGGCAAAATCCTGCAGCAGGTTGACAAAATAGATGCGAGGTTGGTTTCCAACAGCTTTGAGCAGGCAGAGGAGAGCAGACACTGTGCTGCCTGCAAAGAGGCTCTGCAGGCCATCAAACACCACTCCCTGGGAGCAGTCCCTCAGCTGTGAAGAAAGGCCAAGAGAAAATCAGCTGTGCCATGCTGCAGCTCTGGGCCACTCAGTGACAAAGGTCACCAAGCAGCTGTGCCAAGCTCTGAGCTGTCCCCACGGCCCTGCCAGCTGCTGGCATCTGCAGCTTCCCCCAAGGAGCCCAGGACCCCTCCAACAGCAGGACTCCTCCTGCTCTCCCAGTTGTGCCTCTCCAGCAGGAAGGTGTCCTTTGCCCCCTGGCCACGCACCTGCAGCCTTTCAGAGAGGATGGCCACCAGCAGCTCTTCGGGCAGCACGCAGCTCACCGGGCCCAGCTCTGCCACCGTGCTGCCGCTGGGGCTCAGCCAGGGCTGCGCAGGAGGGGCAGAGATGAGAGGAGAGCCGGAGGAGCCCTGCAGTGTTGAACAGCACCACACTGAACATCACCACAACATAAACCCCCTTGGCACCCCCTGGGCAATCCCAGCTGCTGGCCTTGGAGCTGAGCTCTCTCCCTAGCAAGGGACTGAAAGGAAAGCGCAGGCCAGCGGCTCCGGGGGACAACCCTGCAGAGCACAGCCCTGGAGCAGCAGCCCCCAGCGCTGGCACCAGCACACAGCACAGGAAGGACAAGCAGCTGACCAGGCCTCCTGGACTAGCCTGATCTTCAGCTGCCCAGGGCCAGGGGGGTGTCCCCATCCCCGAGGGACTGAAAAGCCAGAAAGATGTGGTGCTGAGGGACACGGTGTAGTGGTGACCTGGCAGTGCTGGGTCAGCAGCTGGATTTGATCATCTTGGAGTCCTATCCCGACCAAAACAGCTCAAAGGTCACAGAAAGTTCCCTGGCATCAGCCAGGGCAGGCCATGCCTCACCTGGGAGCCTGAGGACTCCGTCGGAAGCTGTCTCTCAGCAGAAGCCTGCCCCTTGCCGGCCGCAGCTCTGGGCTGGCCTCGGGAGCTGAGGGGCTGCTGCCTGCCGTTGTCCACAGAGCTCTGGGGCCTGGCCTTGGTGCTGCGCCGCCGCCAGAGGGCAGCAGCTGCCCTCACACCTGCGGAGGGCCCAGAAGGCTCAGGGGGCTGCTGGGAGGAGCACACCAGCACCTTCCACCCCAGTGGGCACCCTGGCAGGGACACTGCACTCGCTGTTCTCCAGGAGCAGCTCCTTCCCTGCTCTCCTCTTCCTGTGGCAGGACAGACCAACCTGGCACTGCAGTTACAAGCCAGAGAGGTTTGGATGCCTTGCCCCACCTCCACTGTCCATCTCCACGGGAGACAACCCTGCCAGGGACCCAGACCCTTCTTCCTTCCACCAGCTTTCAACCCAGGCAGGTTCAAAGCTGAGCAATGCCAAGGTAGCCCAAGCAGAGCCAAGCTGTGGCCTCAGCCAGCAGAGCCTGGGCTACCCACTGCCCCATAAAGGCTCCGCCAAGAGCTTGGACTCAGGTGGAAAACAACTCAGTGTGCAGGAGCTGCAGGAGCTGACAGCACCCCCAGGGAAACCGCGGGAGAAAAGAGCTCAGCTACAGCATGGCTCTCATCTCAGACTCCTCTGGGAGCTCCTGCCCTTCCTCTTGGCCTTGTGAAGCCACAAAGTCAGTCACCTCATGCCTAAGGAGCCACTTCAGAGGGCTGTGCCTGCTGAAAGCAGGCAGAAGTTCTGCCTGATGGCCATGAGGGACAGGGTGGAGATTGCACGCAGGCAAGGGAAAAGCTCTGAGAAAGATGCTGGGGGCTTCCCCACCCCTAGCAAAGGAAGCTGTGCAGAGAAGGGCAGGGCAGGGCAGGCAGAGTGCCCTTGCATGAGCCCTTCGGCTGGCGTCTGAGTCCCCAGGACTGCTCTCTGCAAGGGCTCTGCCCTGCTCTGTGCTGCACCCCTGCTCCTCAAGAGCCCCCGGGGCTGTGCCACTGCTCTGGAGCCAGCAGAAGCAGGAAGCCCCGGGGGCTGCAGCAGCGCTGCTCCGGGCCCAGCCTGTCTCCTTACGGCCATCCTGTGCCTGCTGGAGGCTCTGCTGGCTGCCGGCGGCGCTGCACAGCTCCCGGGCTCGCCGCCCTGCCGCGCTGCTCCCGGCCGCCACGGCCTCGCTCACCACAGCGTCCAGGGACAGGCAGGCGGCGCCGTAGTGCTTGGCCAGGGCGGCCGCTGCCGACGTCTTGCCTGCAGAGAGAGGGAGGCTGCTTGGGGACCCCTGCGGCCGCAGGGCTTGCCGGGGACAGGCTCTGCGAGCTCCCCAAACAGAGGAGGACTTCATCCCTCCCTTAGGGAGCCACTTCAAGCCTGGGCCTGGGGCGCTGCTCTGAGCCCTGTGCCACCACCACTCAGACCATCCCCTGGCCTGTGCCGCTTGGCGTTGCCTCAGGCAGCAGCTGGGCACAGTTTAGGGCTCGGGCCGGGCTCGGCACTGCTCCACAGGCAACAGGGACACCAGGCACCGTGCTGCCATGCAGCAAGGGGCACATGGTCACCCTCCTGGGGGGAACCAGAGCCCAGCTGCATGGACACCAGATGAGCCACACCACTGGCACCAGCTGCTGAGGGCCTGGGACCACCCCAGCAGAGCTGTGCCTCCCCCTGCAGCGCTTCAACTGCTCAACCCAGCACCGTGCTCCACCAGGACATGCCTCTCCTGCTTCCCCCCTCCTCACAGCCAAGAGCTCCAGCTCAGGTACCTGCCAAGGGTGCCCCATGGATGATGAGCACGATCCCTTTGCGCTGTGGGGCTCCTTCAGCGACGCTGAGGTACCGGGCGAGGGCCCTACGGACTGGGCTGGCCTCCAGTTCTTCTGTGGCCTCCTTGATGCTGGTGGAGCTTGGCTGATGCTCAGCTGTGCAGAAATGGGTAGAGGAGTCAGCCTCCTGCCTACCTGTGATCCTCACCATCCCCTCCAGCCCCTCAGATCCTGGCAGAGGAGACTCTGCTCAAACCAATGTCACATCCATGGACTTCCTTTCAGCTTGTGCAGATCAGGCTCTGCCCTTGATGCCGCTGAACATGCCCATAAGTAAATGGGGTGGCAGCAAGAGGAAAGCAGAGCATGCAGCAACACCTAAAAGGACTGAGAGAAATCTCCTTCCATCAACTGTCTACATGGTCCTCATGGGAGCTTGGTCCCAGGTCCTGCTGAGTAAGGAGGGCACAGGCAGAAAGGGGCATCTGACAGAGCCCCAAGGGAGAGGCTCCACCTGGGTGCTTTAGAAATGTCACTGCAGTAGATGTGGCTTGGCTCTGAATTCACCAGAACAGCCCTTAGGAGGTCACCCAGAGCACCTCAGCTTGCAGTGCCAGGGAGGAGAGCAAAGGCGCTGAGCTGCCCAGGACAGCTTCACCATCAGCCTGACCCCAGCAGCTCCCGGGGCAAAGATGTTCCTTTGGGGAAGCTGAGGAAAACTCCCAGACCTCTGCCTTGGCCCTGGCCCTCCTGCAAGGGGACATTTTGAGTTCTTCCCCAGACAGGGCAGACAGAAGCTTGCTTTGCTTGCTCTCATGGCTGTCACAAGTGTCACCCTGGACCTGCTCCACCAAGCTAGGGAGTGAGGAGAGCTCAGGGGAAGGGGGCTGGGCTCCCTGCTGAGCCTCCACTCGAGACAACCAACGTCAAACCTTCAGCCTTGTCCTGGGCTGTTGGGTCTTGAGGACTGGACCTGGCCTGCTCATCCTGCAGCCTCTTCTGGCCCTGACAGCCCTCTAGCAGCTCTGGAGGCAGCTGCTCCCCTGGGGCACGTGGAGGCAGCAGCAAGGTCCTGCGGCAGTCGTAGTCTTGCAGCTGCCGCAGGATCTGTGCATGGGAAAGGGAAACCACTCGTGGGAGGCACTGCTGGAGCTCCAGCACAGGAGCTCCAGCACAGGAGCAGCTCCCCAGCCAAGCCATCTTCTCCCTCGGGCCTCCCTCCCAACACCAGGGACTAGCCAAGCCCCTCCACAGCCTGCCAGCAGAGGAGCTAACCCTGCAACACCACCAGGCTTTGCCCTGGCTTCTGTCTCCAGCTCCCTGGCACGAGGCTGGGAATGCTGCAGTGCCCTGAAGCTCCAGGAACGTGGCCTTGGGGACCAGACTTTGTCTCTTACCTGCTCCTCAGCAAGGTACTGCTGGTCAAACTCCAAGGAGTAAAACTCGATGGGGAACTCACAAGGGTTCTTCACCACCACTGTGCCCTGTTCCCCGGGGCTGGATGGCAGCACTGGCCCCAGCTCCAGCACTTCAGGCTGGAACTCCAGGCGTGGCTCCAGCCCACTGCCCGAGACCAGCAGCTGGAGGTGCTGGCTGCTCTGGCAAATGTTGATCTTCAGGTGGCTCAGGTAGGGCTTCTGAAAAGAGAAAAGTGCAGAAGCTCCTCCATGAAGTGCCAGGTGGCAGGGCCTCAAATTCACCCCATGCCCCAAGGCCAGGGATGGTAGCAGCACCTCTGAGGGGAATGGAGAACAGAAAAGAGGACAAGGAGGGATGGTTTGGAACTGAAAAAGGGAGATGCAGACCCCAAGGAAAGGAGATGTTTTGGAAGCTGAATGCTGAGCCTCTGGCCCAGGCTGCCCAAAGAGGTGGGAGATGCCCATCCCTGGAGCCCTCCCTGGGACAGTGCAGTGCTTAGCAGAAAGATCCACAGGGTTATCCTGCCCAGTGCCCTGGCACTGCTGTGTTGGGCAAAGAGCAGCCAAAGAAGAGGGGCAGAGGAGGCAGACAGGAGGGAGGGGAGTGTCCTCTGCTCAGTGTTTGGCTCTCCAAGCCCCCTCTGCAGAGGCTCCAGCAGGGGAAGCTGAGCTTGCAGAAAGCTGCATGTCGAGGAAGAGCTCAGTTCCTGCTCCCTGCCTGGGCTCTCCTTCCCACACTGCCCTGCCAGACCTCCTGGGGCTGACATCCACCCAGCTCACCTCTTCCACGGGGGAAAATCTAACTTGCAGGTTGCACCACTGCCCAGGGTCCAGGACTCCAGCTGAGGGAAGCACCTCAAAGACAGAGGCCTTGGCCTTCAGCTCCTGCAGCAGCTTCTGACGCCTGCTGGCTGGCAAAGCTTTGTCCACCTGAGCACAAAACCAGGGGGGTGAGGTCTCCTTGCTCTGGCAGGACACAGCTGGCTGCCTGCAGTGCTGGCACTCGTGGGGTAGGAGCACACATCCAAACCAGATGTGGCCAGCACTGGCCTAGAACTGGTGGCAAAATGTGGAGGCAGGAGAGGCAGCTGGGGAGGGTGCTCCTCAGAAGAGGAGCAAGGGGTGAAGATGGCAGAAAGTGAAGCACCAGCTGGTGAACAGGCCCAGGGGCTGCAGCTTTGCTCTGCACCCTCCAAAGCCTCCTCAGCCCAGCTGGAGCCCAAGCGTTCGAGCAGCCAGAGGAGCAGAGAGGACAAGAGAGGAGAAAGAAAGGCAGCCAAGAGGCTCCAAGTCACACCCTGTCTGTGCTTTACCTTCTGAGCAGGCTCCTCCCTGCTGAGGAACCACTGACAGGGCAGTGGGAGCTGATTGTAGAGCCGGATGGTCTCTTCCTGGCACTGCCCACACTGGACAGCAGAGAACTCCAGCCTGGCCCTGGAGAGGCTGAGGGAGGGCACAGCCACCTTGGCACGGAGGAGGACACGACATGTGGGTCCTCCTGCAACCTAGTGAGGGACAGAGCATCCAGGTGAGATCCCAGCCTGCCAGCTGCCCCAAAAGGCAGTGTGGGCACAGGGAGGGGGGGAAGCAGAGGGCACCTTGATGGGCAGCAGTGCCTCCACCTCGCCCTGCGGCAGGGTGGCACTTTGGGGCTCCAAGCACACAGTGAAGGTTCTGCTCTGGGAGCAGGGCAGCTGCTTCACGAGCCCCAGGTCCACGCTGAAGCCTTCAACAGATGGAAAGGAAGCAGCTGAGGCACAGGGGACATGAGATGGCTCACAAGCACCTTAAGTGTCCTGGCTAGCAGCTCTGGGAAGGATCTTTTGCACCTCCAGAAAAGCTGCTGCTCCTTCTCCCTTGGCAAAAGCTTTGCACAGCCAGAGCCCAGGAGCCACAGGGGAAAGGAAAACATTGCAGCTGAGGAGCTCCAGCAAGTGCAGGGAAGGACACTCAGAGCTCTTCAAAGAACTCCCATGCCATGGTGCTCCCTACAAGCAGCTGGGAGGAGACCTCTGAGCACCCTTTCTGCACAGCAAGGCAGCGATTGGTGGTGCTGCAGCCTTGCCTCAGGGCTGATGCCAGAAGCTGTTGGGATACCCCCAGGGGAGGCTGAACACAAGCCCCAGGACCTCGTGAGCCTCACACCAAGCAGCTCAGCACCACCAAGGCTCCAGCTCCTTGCAACACAAGGCCAGAGAGTGCACAGAGAAGCTCAGCTGCTGCTGCTGGCAGCCAAGTGCAGAAGGTGCTGAGAGGTGCCCAAGGTGCTCACCCACCCAGCCCCTGCAGGGCAGACTTAGGGCAGCCACAGGCAGGCCAGGCCTCTGGGCACTGCTGGCCAGGAGAGCTCAGGCTCTAAAGCAGCAGGTCCCAAGGAGGACAAAGCTTTACAAACAAGTGCTCCAAGAGAACTCCCCATGGCCAGGGGCTCAGGCTGAGCTGTCCCAGGCAGGCCACAGGAAGGGTCCCCAGCACTGCCTACCTGTGCCACGCAGGAGCTGCCCACAGACTTGGAAGGACACAGGGAAGTGCCCCGGGTTGGTGACCTTCACGCTGCGCCTGTGGATGCCACCCAGAGCCACGCAGCCAAAGTCCAGGATGTGCTCAGGCAGCTCAGCTCTGCAGGGAGGAGGGAGGGCACTCCTGAACCCACAGCCTGGCCACGTTGCCACAGGATGGGAGGTGCAAATCCACTGGGAAAACTCAGCTCAAGCTGCTGACACCCAACACCTGAGCAGCCGGGGACAAGACTCTGGCCGGTGCCAGGGGAGGCAGGGCCCAGGTTCCAGCAGCTCCCAGGGGCACCTTCAAACACAGCTGGTTCCCAAGGGACACTGCCCACAGCTCCTGTGCCACTGCAGAGAAGCCCCCTGCAGCTCCACTGCTCTCAGTGCAACTGCTGAGCCTGGCCTGCAGCCCAAGCCTGGAACTGCTTCAGGGCCTTGTCAGATTTGAGCCCCAGGAAACCTTCACCCAGCTCTGTCCCCAGAGCCCCAGGGACCACAGCCACCAACACCTGCAAGACCCATGGGCAGGTCCTGTCCAGAGCCATCCCACTGTTCTGCAGAGCATCTTCTGCCTGGGCTGGAGCCTGCTGCAGCTGCTCCTCAGCATGAAGCAGCAGAAGGAAGGACCAAGCGACCTAGGAGAGCCCTGCAGTCCCCCCAGCAGCCAAGCCCCCAGCTGAGACTTTGCCAAGCTGCTCTGGGGCCAAGTGTGGTCTGGTGGGAAAAAAAGGAGGCCAGTTCTGAGCTGCTTCTTTCAGAGCTGCTCAGCAGGAATGCTGTCTGTGCTGTCTGGAAGGGCCTGATGCTCTGCACTGGCTCCATGAAGAGAGCCCAGCATCTGTGGGCAGCTGAGCACCCCCAAAGCTCAGGGAAGTGAGGACACTCAGCTGCTCCCAGGCAGCACGGCACAGCTCTCAGGAGCAAAGCCTTTGTGCTGCCCACAGCTGTGCCCAGCTCTGCAGAGCCCAGCAGCTCTCAGCAGCAGGGCTGCACTGCTGGCTGTCACCCCCAGAGCACCTGCAGGTGGCTGTGGAGGTCTCTACTCACTTGAGAAGCCTGCGGCGAGCCTGCAGCCTAAAGGCAGCTTCCTCTGGGGCACTGCAGGCCACAGCTTCCTGCTGCTCCAGGATGTGCTCCTTGAGCAGGATGTCCTCCAGCTGCATCTGCAGCCCAGTGTCCAGCTGAGGCAGGGAAAGACAGGGGCTGCTTAGCCAAGGTCCTTCCCAGGGCATGGGCTTGGCTCTGAAAGAGGATCCCATCCTGCTCTTCTCGAGGGGGTGATGGAGTCCTCTTGTCTCACTGCTCAGTGCCTGGGACACCTCCAGCTCTCTTGGGCAGCACCTTCTCTCCAGAGCTACCAGCTCCAGCACCCTCACCTGCCCAGACACTGCCTTCAAAGCTATGCCAGCCACAGATGGACAAGCCAGGAACTTCTCAGAGCTCCAGGGATTTGCCTGCCCACAGGGAGTGCCGAAGCAAGCTGGACAAAAGCCCTCTGGAGCAGGAGACCAGGAGAGAGCTGCTGCCTCTTGCAGATGAGAGCTGAGCACAGTCCCAGGGCCAGCCCAGGCTGCTGCTCTCAAGCTCTGCAAACCTGGCAGGGCTTGGCCTGGGAGGAACAAACAGCCCAGGGATGGGGCCCCATCAATTCACCCCCATGAGCATGGCCTGCAGGATCTCAGCCAGCTGCCAGGAAGCTCCTCCAGCTCCAGCAGGGACAACCTCCAGGGCTGGACAGCCCCTGGGGCAGCACTCAGCTGATGAGAGTCATGGCTGAGTGTGGGCAGGGAGGTCCCACCTGCTAGCAGGGCCCCAAGAAGCCTGTTGTGGGGTACAAGGGGATGCAGTGACACAAGGGGGAGAGGCTGGCTCCTGCCACACAGGGCAGCAGCTGTTCTCACCGTGGCAGCCAAGTCATCTGGGGTTGGTTCTGTGGCTGCAGCCTCCCCCAGGACAACTTCTCCATCTCTCTCACTGTCCTTGGCCATCTTTTCTTTCACCTTCCTGAAGGCCTTCTCATATTTCTCATTTCCTGAAGGCAGAAACCCCCCAGAGTGCAGTGTGGGCATCTGAGCTGGGCAGCCCCCTCCCCACACCACCTCTCCCAGAAACACTCTTCCAGCAGCTCTGGGCAGTGGGAGCTGCTCCTCCTGCCTGCATGCTGAGCTTCAGCCCTGCCCAGCTTCCTCCCCCAGAGGAGCAGCTCAGCCCCAGCCAGCTGGTGCAAACCCAGCTCTGCAGGGTGGCTCCTGGGACAGAGCCCACAGGGACTTGCAGAGCCTGGGGAAGCCACCAGTGCTGCTCTGACAGCCTTGGGGGTAGGCCCTGGGGGAAAGCCCAGGGGAGCATCCTGAGGAGCAGCCAGGCAGTGCTCACCTTGGATGTTCCTGGGCAGGTGCAGGCAGAGCCTGGGAAAGCTTCCCTCTCCTTTCAGGCAGACTTCTTGCGGCTCCAGGTGACCCACTTGGAGCTGGAAAGCCTTGCAGAAGGCCCCAGGCGCTTCTGGCAGGTAAGAGACTTTCAGCACCTGCTGCTGGCCGGCTCCAAGGCTACCCTGCAGGGAGGGAATGCACCAAAGAGGCTTTGATGGAGGGGGTGATGCTCAGCCAGGTTCTCCTCTAGAAGACAGCAGACAGCAGCACCTTCTAGCTGTCTGCTTTCCAAGAGCTTGTCTCCTGCCCCAGGCTGCCAGGTCCCCTCCAGAGTGCCAGCGTGGGGAGAGCTGGAAAGGACCTCTGGAGGTCATCACTCCAACTGCCCTGCTAAAGCAGGGCACCCCCAGCAGCTTGCCCAAGAGCAGCATGGCCAGGGGGAGCTGGAATCCCTCCAGAGCAGGAGGAGGCCTTCCCTCAGCACAGCCTGGCCTTTGCTCAGCACCAGCACAGCTCTGCTGCTCCCAGGCTTTGCCTTCAGCCAGCAGGAGCCAGGCCTGACCAAGCAAAGCTCCAGCAGCAGTGCTGGGCAAGGCAAGGGAAGTGCCCCTGCCCTCTGCAGGGCCAGCAGCTCCTGTCACAGCACCTCAGTGGTGGCCACTAGGCTCCTCAGCTCAAAAGGGACAGGGACCTACTGGAAAGAGTCCAAGGGAGACTACACACATGCTGAGGGCCTGCAGCATCTTTGTGAGGCTCAGAGGCTGAGACTCCTGGGGCTGTTGAGCCTGGAGAAGAGCAGCCCCAGAGAGGGCCTCTGCTCAAAGCTCAGCAAGAGCTAAAGGGCTTGTGGGGGACAAGAGGATGGGGCTGGACTCTTGTCAGTGGTGCCCACTGACAGGACAAGAGGCAAGGGGCATCAGCTGGAACCCAGGGAGTTCCAGCTGACCAGGAGGAGAAAATTCTCTGCTGTGAGGGTGCTGGAGGCCTGGAGCAGGCTGCCCAGAGAAGTTGTGGAGTCTCCTATGGAGAGATTCCAACCCCCCTGGGCACGCTGCTGGGGGTGCCCTGCTGGAAGGAGGAGGTTGGGCTGGATGACCCCCAGAGGCCCCTTGCAAACCACCCCCCCTCCTGGGATCCTGGGAGTGCAGGTGGGTGTCCAGGGCTCTGAGCCCCACCTGGGACTCCCACCAAACCTCCTGCCTGTGCAGTTCAACTCAGGGTGCAGGAGCCTGCCCTGGCTCATGCTGAGCTCCAGAGAAAGGCCACAAGGAGGAGCAGAGGGCTGGAGCTGCTCTGCTCTGAGGACAGACTGAGAGAGTTGGGCTTGTGCAGGCTGGAGAGGAGAAGGCTCCCAGGAGACCTTCTGGTGGCCTTCAGGTCTCTGCAGGCAGCTCCAAGAAAGCTGGGGAGGGACTTTGGAGGGTGTCAGGGAGGGACAGGACTGGGGGGGTGGAGCAAAACTAGACAGGGGGAGATTCAGGTTGGGTGTTAGGAAGAAGTTCTTCCCCAGGAGGGTGGTGAGAGCCTGGCACAGGCTGCCCAGGGAGGTGGTGGCAGCCTCCTGCCTGGAGGTGTTTGCAGCCAGGCTGGAGGTGGCTGTGAGCAACCTGCTGTGGTGTGAGGTGTCCCTGCCCATGGCAGGGGGGTTGGAACTGGCTGAGCCTTGAGCTCCCTCCCAAGCCTGACAATCCTGTGATTCTGTGAGCTGCAAACACATCTCTGGCCACACAGCAGCAGAGCCTAGGACAAGATCTAGAACAGAAAGTGTCACTGGGGCTTCCAGAAGTGTCTCTGGCTTCCAGAAGAGCTGTCCCAGGCCAGAGCAAAAGGAAGCAGATCCAGAGGCACCTGGCTCTGGGTGACAGGACACATCTGCAGCCTTCCTCAGCTGCCCACTGCACACAGGGCTGCACTTGCAGGTCCCTGCTCCCCTTCAGGCTGCAGGGAGGAGCTGAGGAGCGGGCCAGGACCTGCCCCCTGAGCCCCCACTCCAGCACAGGACACAGCCAGAGCCAGCCCAGCCCCACTGCCAGCACCATCCACGCTGCCACAGCAGCACCAAGCAGAGCTGTGCCTTCAGAAGCTGGCAGGAAGAGGGCATGAGCCTGGCACCTCTTGCAGGAGGCAGGCAGGAGGAAAGATGGAAGCCATTTGGCTTCCTTTGCCCATGGCACCAAGGGCCTGAGAGAGGAATGCTGCTCCAGCCCAGAGACATCCACCCAAGGCTCAGGAGCTGAGGTCACAGAATCCTGGAAGGCTTTGGCTGGGAAGGGACCTTTCAAGGTCACAGAATCACAGGGCTTGGAAGGGACCTCTGGAGATCATCCAGTCCAACCCCCCTGTCAGAGCAGGGTCACCTAGAGCAGCTTGCACAGGAGTGCAGCCAGGAGGCTTTGGAATGGCTCCAGAGGAGACTCCACAGCCTCTCTGGGCAGCCTGCCCCAGTGCCCCACTGCCCTCAACACACAGAAGCTCCTCCTGCTGTCAGATGGAACTTGGCTGTTGCAGTGTGTGCCCATTGCCCCTTGTCCTCTCCCTGGGCACCACTGACAAAGCCTTGGCCAGAGCCCCCTGGGTCCCCTTGAAGGCTTCAGAAGCACTGAGGGGATCTGCCCTCTGTCTTGTCTTCTCCAGGCTACAAAGCCCCAAGCCCCTCAGCCTTTCTTCACCAGACAGATGTTCCAGTCCCCTCAGAGCCCTTGGCTGGACCCTCTCAAGCAGCTCCCTCAGGTCCTGACCAGCTCCTGCCCCCTGGGGACCACCACTCACTACAGAAGCTCCAGCCAGCCTCTGTGCCAGCAGCTCCTTCAGGCCTGCAGTGAGCAGGGACAGCTGCAGCTAGGGCAGGCTGCTGGGATGCTGCAAACTCCTCTCTGCACTGCTCCAGCCCTGCTCAGCCCTGGCCCCCTCACTGCCCCCCCCAGCTGCTGCAGAGGAGCAGAGCTGGAGGGGTGAAGGAGCAGGGAAGGGCTGCTCCAGCTCCTGGCACAGGAGCTTCATGGCCAGGCAAGAGCCAGGCAGTCTCCTGGGCAGCCCTGGCAGGGGCAGGCAGGGCAGTTCCTGTCTGCTCCCACAGGAGGTGACCCAGGACAAGAGCAAATGCTCTCAGGCTGTGCCAGGGGAGGGGGAGGTTGGGCATCAGGCACAATTTCTTCCCCACAAGGGCTGTGAAGGCCTGGCCCAGGCTGCCCAGGGCAGCAGGCAGTCCCCAGCCCCGGAGACACTGAAAAGCTGTGGAGATGTGGTGCCAAGGGCCAGGGTTTGGGGCTGGCCTGGCAGTGCTGAGCTCCCAGCTGGCCTTGAGGATCTGAAAGGGCTCTTCCAAGCCCAAGGATCCTGTGATTGCATCCCCTCAGCAGAGACAGCTCCCAGCCCTGCCTGCTGCTGGGACAGTTCCCTCCTGCTCTTCTCTTTCTCCCCGGTTTTCCCCTCCAAGCCCAGCCAGGGCAGGCTGGCACAGGGCCAGGGTCAGGCCCTTGTGCTGCCCCCATCCTCACCGTGCTGGGCACCACCAGGGGCACAGCGGGCAGGGGGCTGCGGGCAGTGCCCGTGCCAGGGCTCAGCACCACGAAGGGGAAGGGCAGCTTCCCACAGTTCTGCAGGGTCAGCTCCACCTCTGTGACCACGTCCCACAGCTGCAGAGAGGAGAGAGGAGTGGGCAGTTAGAGACAGGCCTGGCACTGGGCATCTCCTGCAGCTGGCACTGGGGAAGGAGCCAAGGGAGGCAGTGCAGCAGAGCAGCAGAGCAGAGCTGGACACTTGGCTCCCAGCTTCACCTGGGCACCCCCAGCCCCAAGGGACCTCTTGGCCCTGCACAGCAGCTGAGCTTTGGGGCACCCTGCAGAGGCACAGCACCAAGCACCCAGAGATCAGGCATGGAAGCAGAGAGGAGCTGAGCTCTCTGCACCTGGAGGGGGCCTCAAAGCCTTGGCTGCAGCAAAGCAGCTGGCATCAACACATGGCAGAGGCAAAGGCACCTGCAGAGCTGGCAGGGACACAGGGCAGACAGAGCACCAAGCACAGGGCCAACAGCTGGAAACAGCTGGGGGGGAACTGAAAAGGGCAGTGGGGCTGACTCTGGGACATTCCCCCCAGGATGGGGACTGGCAAGCCCAAGAGGGCTTCCTCTTGGCTTTCTGTTGCTGATGAGCCAAGAGCATTACAGCAGCCTCTTCCTGCAGCTCAGGCTTGAGCAGCAGCTCAGCAGCTGCTGTCTGGAGAACACAGCCCTCTGGAGGGCAGCGCTGGCCTCCTGCCCACCCCAGGAGGCACCTCCAGGTGCCTTGGAGAGGAGGACTTCCCAGCTGAGGTGGGGGTGGAGCTTGGCAGCAGGAGGCAGCACTCCAAGGTGGTGCTGCCAAGCCCTGGAGCCAGCACAGCAGCTGGCCCTAGCCCCAGGCAGGCAGCCCCCAGCAGCCAGGGCTGCAGGCAAGGAGAAGCCTGCGCTACCTGCAGCCCCACGTCCAGCTCCGTGGTGTCCAGGAGGTAGCTGATGAGTGAGGCCTCCCCACGCAGCCTGAGCTCGTAGCTGGGGCCTCCCTGCACCCTGCAGAGAGCCCTGGCACAGGCCACAGTGTTAGGGTGGCCAAAGAAGCTGAAGGTGACCTGCTGGCTCTGGCCCGGCTGCAGCAGCCCATGCAGCGGCAGCACATCGAACACCTGGGGAGGGAGGAGAGGTGGAGAGGCTGAGCAGGGAGAGGGAGGCAGGAGAGCAGCCCTGGCCTGGGGCAAAGGGAGAGCTTCCACAGCACCTCCCAGCTCCACAGCACTGGACAGCAGCAGCAGCTGCAAAGCAAGCCCCAAGGGCTGCAGTGAGCAAGTGGCTGCTCTGGGGGAGAGCACTCTGCTGCAGGCTCCAGCACCTCATCAAGCCAGGGGCAGCTGAGATGGGAGCTGGGAGCAAATCAAGTCTGGCTGTGCCCATGGCATCTGCTGAGTGTGGCTCCAAGCCCAGCCACAGATGAGGCCTGGGCTCCAGCTTCACTTCCTACACCCAAGCCTGCAGGAGCAAGCTGAGAGGCCTGGCAGAAACTTTGAGGGGGCATTTTGCACCCTTCTGCCAGTCCAGCTCTGCTCCCTCCTGCCCAAAGAACATGTTGAGAGCCTCCTGCCTGGACAGCTTAGGGTCTCCAGGAGCAAACCAGGAACAGAGCTGCCAGTCAGACTCCCAAACAGGCAAAGGACAACTGAGGGAGTGCTTGGCCCAGCTCTCCAGTGGTGCTTTGGTTTCATCCTGTGCACTCATGGCTGCTGGAGAGCTGAGGATCTCCCCCAGGCCATTATTCCCAGGACACCTTCCTGAAGAAGGCAGCTGAGATGCTTTCCTGCCTGGCAGCAGTTGGGAGCTCATCTGTAACCTCAGAGGTGCCACCTTGCCAGAGGAGCCTTGGCTCTGGCCTTCTGAGGCCTGTTTCTGAGAGAGGCTTCTGGGATTGCTCCTCCAGCTCCAGAGGCTCTGCTGCTTCAGGCAGCTGCAGTGCTTGGTGCTGGGGCCTGGCCACCAGCAGGCTCTGCAGGAATGGTGCTGGGACATCCTTGGGCCTAAGCAGAGCTCCATCTCCCTGAGAGATGAAGCACCAGGCAGGGCTGAGTCTTCTGTGTCAGTGCCCCTCCTGCCCCCTGCCAGCTCCCTGGCTGGCTCTGCAATCCCAGCCCTTGGCTGAGGCTGGGAGGGGCAAAGGAGTGGGGCTGAGCAGCTGGCCCATGGGGCTGAGGGCTTGGCTTGGCACAGAAGGAAGCTCAAAGCCTTCCCAGCAGCAAGCCTCATTCCACCCTGCAGAGCAGCCCAAAGGCAGGAGCCCTGTGTCCAGCTGCCAGCTGCTGCCCCTCCTGCTCTCAGGGCAGTGGCTGCAGGGCTGTGAGAAGGGAGGGTGGCAGCAGCAGGGCTCTGCTGGCAAACTGGGAGGCAGGAGGAGCAGCAGGTGTCCCAGAAAATCTACCTCTGCCTCCAGGGAGTCCTTGGCATCTGCTGGCTCCTGGGCAGGATCCCCAGCTGCTCCCAGGGCCTGGGCTGGCTCCTCCACACCCCCAGCCCTGGAGCTGCTCCCTGCAGAGGCCCGAGGCTGCCAGCAGGCTCCCTCCTCCTGCACTGCCTGGGCTGGGAGGCTGCACCTGGAACAGAACAGCCCTGTGAGCAGGGACTGCAGGGGCAGGCAGGGGAGACTGCCCCAGCAGCTCCCCCCTGGGCTCTGCTGCTCTGAGCTCAGCAAGGGCTCTGCCCCAGCAGCAGAACTCAAAGAGAGAGAGTCAGAGCAGATGGAAGGAAGACATTTGTGGTGCTGAGAACAGTGAGCCACTGGCCCAGGCTGCCTGAGGAGGGGGCAGATGCCCCATCCCTGGCACCACTCCAGGGCAGGTGAAGGTGGAACAAAAAGAAGCTACCAGGCAGCTTGCAATCAGGAACTGCCTGAGCCCTCAACCTGTCCCTGCAGCAGCCCTGGGAGCTGGGGCTTTGTCTCTAAAGAGGCAAGGTGAGAGCAGGGGCTGAGAGCCCTGGGGCTGTGGAGCCTGGGGCAGGGCAGCCCCAGAGGGGATCTGCTCAACACTCAGCCAGAGCTAAAGGCTGGGGGGCAAGAGGACACCTGTGCTTTGGCAGCAGCAGAGCAGCTGTGCTTGGGGGGACAGAGGAGTGGCCTCTGCTTGCCTGAAGGGGGAGGCTCTTGGAGCAGGGGCTGGCTGCCAGGCAGGCTTCACCTCTGAGGTGCCAATCCAGCACCTTCCCATCAAGGAAGTTTCTCCTCCAGCTCAGATGGAAGCTCCAGGCTTCAGCAGGCCCTTGTCCTGTCACTGGACACCACTACTCAGAGCCCAGCACCATCCTCTTGCCCCATCCTCTTGCCCCCAACCTTGTATCTCTTGCTGAGCATTGATCAGATCCTCTGGGGCTGCTCTTCTCCAGGCTCTCAGCCCCAGGGCTCTCAGCCTTTCCTCCTCAGAGAGCTGCTCCAGGCCCCCTCCAGCATCTTTGGAGCCTCCCTGGGACTCTCTGCAGTAGGTCCCTGGCTCTCCTGAGCTGGGGAGCCAGCACTGGACACACTGTTGTGGGGGCAGTGGAGGTTCTTAGTACTGAACTGACAACAACTGGGGCTGGCAGGGAAGGCAGAGAGCTCCCAACTTGTATCTGCTTGTCCCAGGGCCCAAGCAGGGCTTTGGAGCTCCAGGGACAAAGCAGGACTCCGAGGTCATGGGCTGCAGGAAAAGTGTTGGCAATGTCTTCTAGTCTTGGCTGGGCTGCAGAACAGTCCCCTGCCCATCCCCAGAGTGCTGGAGGACACCTGAGCACCCAGCCTGGCCACAGCTGGAGGGCTTGTTCCTGCCAGGCCAAGGGGAAAGCAGTTGGCCAGAGCCCAGGGAAACCACCTTGGTCTCTGCAAAGCACAAGCAGGACAGCAGGAAGCAGAAGAGCTGCAAGGAGAGGGCAGAGGTGGCCATACCTCAGCTGGCTGCCCTGGCTGGCTGGCAGCAGCTGCCAGCAGTAGGAGACAGGCAGCTGGCTGCAGTTGGTCATCTCCAGGCTCTGCACAGCTCCAGTGTCATTCAGGATGCAGCCAAAGTCCACAGCCATGCTCTGGAAGTGCAGGCTGGGGCAGCAGACTTCTCCCCGCAGCAGGACCTGCTCCTCATGAGGGTGCTCCAGGAACTGGATCCTCAGAGCCTGCTCCACTTGCCAGGAGTGCAAACCCTCTTCATGAGCAGGGTTAAAGCTGATGCAGAGGGGAAGTTCCTGCCCTGCCTCCAGCTTCATGGGCTGCAAGGAGAGGAAGAGCATCCAGCACCCGTGGGAGGCCATCCCCAGGGCTCACAACCATGGCAGTGCCCCAAGTGTGGCTCCAGCAGGGCCTGCCTGTGCCAGCCCCACCCCACTGCTGGCCCAGCCCAGCTCAGGCTTCTGCAGAGGCACCAAAGCCCCCCCCAGAGCAGCACCCTGGCAGGCCAAGGCCGTTTGCACTCTCTGCTCCTCCCAGCACTGCAGCCTGGGCCTGGCAGGGCTGAGCACCGGCACAGAAGCACAGAAGGTTAGGACTTGGAAGGGGCCTCAAAAGGTCATCAGTCCAACCCCCCTGCCAGGGCTGCACAGGAGTGGTGCCCATGCCCACATCACCACGTGCCTGGCAGAGCCTGTGCCCAGCACCTGCCGCTGGCACAGGGGGCAGGCAGTGGCTGGAGGAGCACCCTCAGCCTTCTCAAAGGCAGGGCTGCCCTTGAAGGCAGCAAGCTGCTCCTGAGGAGCAGACAGACAGCTGAGGAGGGCTGCTGGGATGGCTTCCAGCAGACAGCTTCACTAGATGGCTTGCCCACAAGTTGTTTGATCCCTTCTCTTCATCTCCTAGAGCCAGGACTCTGAAGGAGGTTGGAGCAAGGAGCAAGCAAGGAACAAGCCACAGGGCAAGAGGAAAGGGCCTCAAGCTGCCCCTGGGGAGGTTTAGGTTGGACACGAGGAACAATTTCTTCCTCACAAGGGCTGTCAAGGCCTAGCCCAGGCCTGCCCAGGGCAGTGGGGAGTCCCCATCCCTGGAGGGAGTGCAAAGGCATGGAGATCTGCTGCTGAGGGCCATGATCTAGCAGTGAGCTGGCAGTGAGAAGCTCACAGTTGGCCTTGATGATCTGAAAGGTCTCTTCCAGCCCAAACCATCCCATGGCTCTCTTCCCCAGCCAGATGATGCCTTGTTTCCTCCAGCAAACTCATTTCCACCCTGGTTCAGCTCAGGCTCACTGCTGGCTCTGCAGAAGCTTCTCTCCTGGAGGCCCTCCCAGCAGGAGCACACCACCACACTGCTCCCTCTTCACACTCCAGCAGCAGCAAGGCCCAGGGCTGCTCACCTGAGCATCTGCAGGCAGGGGCTGCTGCTCCACATCACAGAGAGAGAAGGGCTGCCCTAAGGCCAGGACCATGCTGAGGGGCAGGGGGCAGATGTTCTTCAGAGACAGAGGCTGGGCCAGAGGAGTTAGGACATCCCCTGCTTGCTGCAAGCACAGGAGAGAAGCATCACTCACCCCCAAGTGCCCAGGGCCCTCCTTCCCCACCCGCTGCCTTTCCAAAGCCTTCAGCCCCCAGAGCTCCCAACAGCTCCTCTGGACTCTTTGGATAGGTTTCTCCCCTTCTGGAAGGGCTTTCTCCAAGCACAGCAGATGCTGCTGCTGGCTGCAAACCACAGCATTGCCCAGGGGGAACAGCCTCAGGAATGTGCAGGGAACAGGCCCCTGAGAGGAGGCAGCTGCTGCTAAGAGATCCAGCCCATCTGATTGCAGTGGCCTGTCCTCTCCTGGGGACAGCAGCACAAGAGGAGTTCCAGTCACCTACACTCATGCCTCTAGGAGCCTCCTAAGGCCAGGGGTGCTGGGCAGAGGAGACAAGCAAGCAGGATGCAGCAGAGAGCCTGCAGGAGCCTAAGGCTGGCTTTGAGTATGCACAGCCAGCCAGCAACCTCCAGGCTCCTGCTGCCCCTGCTACAGTGCCAAGATGCTCAGGGGCCTGGAGCAGCTCTGGGAGGAGCTGAGAGCCCTGGGGCTCTTGATCCTGGAGAAGAGCAGCCCCAGAGGGGATCTGCTCAGTGCTCAGCAAGAGCTAAAGGGTGGGGGACAAGAGCTTGGGGCCACTCTCCTCAGTGGTGCCACACCAACAAGAGCAAAGCAGTGCTGCTGAGGCTGTTGCCAGCCCCAGGGCAGCAAAGAATGAGCTCAGTGCTAACAGCAAAAGCTTGGTCCTGCTGCAGTCAACAGCCAAAGCCCTGGGGACTCAGAGCAGCTCTCTTCCCTCCTCCTTTGAAGCCAAGCACAGCCACAGCTTCCAGCCAGCAGGTCCAGGGCCAGGATGCCAGCCAGACACTCACCTTCTCCACCTGGAAAGTGATTGCTGTGGAGGACATCTGCAGGGCAGGAGCAATGAATTGGCAGCTGAGCTCCACCTGCAGGATCTGGGTGCTCCTGGGCTCGCTGCCCACCGCGGCCTGGCACAGCAGCTGCTCCCTCACCGCCTGCAGGAGAAGCCACAGGGCACATGGGGGCTGCCAGCAGGGTGGCCAGAGGACAGCCTGCCTCTGCCAGCCACCAGCCACGGCCCTGCCACTGCCCCCCTCACTGCTGGTTTCCCCTTGCCCTCCACAGCTTGTGCTGCATCCCCTTTCTCCTGCACTCCAGTGGCCATCAGGCTGCAGCCAACAGCCACAAACAGCTCTGGGGAGGCTTGTGCTGCCAGGGACAATCCCTGCCCCAAAGGGTTCTTCCTTTGATGTGCCCCAGTGCTGAGCACAGTGCTACAGAAAGCTGGAGGAGCTGATGGAATGAAGATGGAGATGGAACTGGGCAGAAAAACAGGAGACAGAAAGGCCAAGGGCAGTCAGCTCTGCCTTGGAAGCTCAGTGGAAATGATTCCTGAGGAGGAACAACCCCTGCCCCAGCACAGCTGAGGCCTTGGCCTGCTGGGAGCTTGCAGCTCTGCAGACAGGGACCTGGGAGTGCTGCTGGAGAGCAAGTTGCCCACGAGCCAGCAAGCTGCCCTTGTGTCCAAGAAGGCCAAGAGGATTCCTGAAGGAGACTGTGGCCAGCAGGCTCTCCTCCCCCTCCATCCTGCCCTGCTGAGGCCACAGCTGGGTCCAGTTTGGGGCTGCCCAGTTCAAAGTAGTCAGGGAACTACTGAAGAGAGCCCAGTGAAGACTACAAAGATGCTGAGGAGCCTGGAGCACCTCTCTGAGGAGGAAAGGCTGAGAGCTGGAGCTGCTGAGCCTGGAGCATCACAGAATCACACAGAAGCACAGAAGGCTCTGAGCTGGAAGGGACCTCCAAAGGTCTTCTAGTCCAACCCCCTCAAAAAGAAGAGCAGCCCCAGAGCAGATCTTCTTCATGCTCAGCAAGAGCTAAAGGGTGAGGGGCAAGAGGATGGAGCCTGTGACAGGACAAGGGGCACAAACTGGAAGCCAGGAAGCTCCATCTGAGCAGGAAGAGAAAAGTCTTCTCAGCGAGGGTTCTGAGGCCTGGAGCAGCCTGCCCAGAGAGGTTGTGGAGTCTCCTTCTCTGCAGAGACTCCAAACACCCCCTGGACACTGGCAACCTGGCCAACCTGCTGTGGGTGCCCCTGCTGTAGCAGGGGGATTGGGCTGGCTGATCCCCAGAGGTCCCTTCCAACCTCCCCCATGCTGGGATTCTGTGACCCACAGGAACCCCCCCACAGGCAGATGCCTTCAGGTCAAGGAGGGATCACTCCCCACTAGGATGCCTCCTGCCCTCCTTCCCAGAGCTGCTTTGAAAAGAGACCTCCCCAGGACAGAGCTGCCTTGCATGTCCCAGCAAAGTCCTCTCTCAAGCTGGATGGGCTCACAGCCAAGCCTTGCTCTGGACAGCTCCTGGGATCACTTCTCCACTGCTCGCTCTTTCCTCTGCTACAGCACCACAACCCAACTCCTCCCAGAGCTCTTGGCTCTGACTGCAGGGCCAGGCAGGCACAGCTGGCTGCACAGAGCCCCTGCCAGCTTTCCAGGGAGACATTCTCACCACTGCACTCAACAGCTTGGTGCCTTTTGCTCCTCCTCAGCAAAACCTTTGGGCTCAGAACTGCATGGGGACAGCCCCAATACAGCCACCCAGGTGAGCAACGAAGTCTTCTTCAAGCCACTCTTGAGGCAAGCCTTTAGAACACCCTTCAAAACATGAACATCAGCAGGAGCTTCCTCTAGAGCTGTTCCACAGAGAATCATCTCATGGCTTGCCTTGGCTTGGCAGGGACCATTCAAGGTCATCCAGTCCAAGCCCTCTCCACTTCAACCTCTGTGCTGCTGGAGCTCAGCAGTGCACATCAGGCTGCAGCTCCTCTGCAGAGCTGCATTCCCCTGGCAGAAGGCTCCAGGCAGGAGGAGGCCCAGCGACCCATCCAAGGGTGCTGGCAAGACCTGGCTGCCCTTGGCACAGCAGGGCTGGCTGGGAGCCTGGGGCAAGTGTCACTGTTCCCAGGAAAGCAAGTTAAGCTGCCAGTTGCAGTGGTGCCATGGGGATGAACATCCCTGATCAGCAGAGCTGGCACTGGGCTCCTTCCTCTCCTCCAGCACTTGGTGCCAGACAAGGCCTCTGCCCATCTTTGTCTGCAGAGGAGAAATGCTGCAGCTCCAGCCACTGCCTGCCCTGCTGGCTTCCCCCAGACACAGGAAACCTGCCCTCCTGCCTTCCTTTCTGCCTCTGCTCCCAGGCTGTGAGTCACTTCTTCTCTCTGCCCTTCCCTCCTGCCTCAGCACCTGGCACCTTGGCACCTGCCACAGCAGCAGCTGCCTTCAGCCCCTGCTTTGGTAGCAGCAAGTGCTGCAGGATGGAACACAGAGCAGCCCCAGCCACTGATGGTGGCCAGCAAGGAAAGCAGAGGACTCTGCCAGGGGGAACCTGTGGCCTTCAAACACTCTCTTGCTCACATTCTCAGGCCAGTGCCAGGGGGCTGCAGGACAAGTCCCAGGGGAGGTGATCTGATGGGGAAGGCTCAGCCCTTGTGAGGGACCTCACCTGGGGAGTGCTGGAGAAGCCTTCCAGCATCACCTCCATCGTTTGGCCTGGCCTCAGCTCCATCCTCTTGGGCCGAAGCTGAAACACAGGGCAGGCAGCAGGGGGGCCCTGGGAGGAAGCTTTGCCCTTGGTGCTGCTGAGGGAAGGCAGCCAACGGCGCTGGCCAGGCGGGGAGCAACCTCCCACGGTCCAGCGGAGCCGCTGGGTGCGGCGGCCTCGGTTGGTGACCCTGAAGCTGTAACAGCAGGGAGCCAGGCTGCAAGAGGAGCAGAGATGGAAAAGATCAGGAGAGCTGCTACTGCCCAGCACTCACCCAGCTGCTGCTGCTGCTGTCTGACCACACAGCTGGCAATGGAACCACCTCTGAACTGCTGACCTAGCTCAAACCTTCAGCGGGAGCCAGCCCTTGCCTACCCCTGAGCTTCTCCCCACCCAGCAGCAGCTCTGGTTGTGCCCAGCCAGGGAAAGCTTCCTGAAGCACATCCTCTCAGCTGCTGTGGGCAGAGCAGCACCAGCCCCTGCTGCTTCACACTCAGCAGAGTTTTAGCAAAGGGCTGCCTGAGGGTCAGGCTGGATCAGACCCTGAGCTGGCCTGACCTGGCTGCAAGCCCCTATGACAAGAGGGATCTGGAGGTGCTGGAAGGTGTCCAGGGAAGGGCCACGAGGATGAGCAGAGGGCTGGAGCACCTCTCCTATGGGGACAGACTGAAGGAGTTGGGGCTGTTCAGTCTGCAGAAGAGAAGGCTCCCAGGTGACCTCATTGTGGCCTTCCAGGATCTGAAAGGGGCTACAGGAAGGCTGGGGAGGGACTGCTCAGGATCTCAGGCAGTGCTAGGACTAGGGGGAATGGAATGAAGCTGGAGGTGGGGAGATTCAGGCTGGAGGGGAGGAGGAAGTTCTTCCCCATGAGAGTGGTGAAGCCCTGGAATGGGTTGTGCAGGGAGGTGGTTGGGGCCCTGTCCCTGGAGGTGTTTAAGGCCAGGCTGGCTGAGGCTCTGGCCAGGCTGATCTAGTGTGGGGTGTCCCTGCCCATGGCAGGGGGTTGGAACTGGCTGATCCTTGTGGTCCTTTCCAACCCTGACTGATCCTGTGATACTAAGCAGATGGAGGAACAGCTCCAGGCCACTGCAGCTTCCCCTGGGCAGCTGCTGCCTCAGTTGGCTTCCTCTGCAGATGCCAGCGGGGAGCTGCAGGGTGTGGACTCCTCAGGGCCCGCCCGTGGCAGGAGGGTTGGAACCAGATGATCCCTTCCAAACCAAACCATTCTAGGATCCTATCTGGTGGTCAGGGCACCACTGGCTTCGCTGGTGGGGGGCCCTGGCATCCCTTTCATGCCTCCATCCTTTAGGAAGCATCCAACCCTCATCAGCCTCTGCTGACCAGAGCAGCTGGGCTTGTGTTTGAGACAGAGCACTGAGCCTAAGAACATGGATCAGCAGGAGTGTGGCTGAGAGGAGCAGGGCAGCCAGCCCAGCTCTGGCTGCTGAGGAAACAGAGCCACAGCCAGAGATGAACAACCAGAGCCAGACAGAAACCCAAGGGAATGTCCCATGGGAATGGAAGTTCCTTCCTGGAAAGAAAGCCCAAGTGCAGCTGGGCAGACATGGCCACCCTTTGCTCCAGGAAACCCCTCCAGGGATGGGGACTCCAGCACTGCCCTGGGCAGCCTGGGCCAGGCCTTGTCCCTTAGGGGAAGAATTTGTTCCTCATGTCCAACCTAAACCTCCCCTGGAGCACCCTGAGGCCATCTTCTCTCCTCCTATCCCTTGTTCCTTGGGAGAAGAGCCCAACCCCCACCTGGCTCCAGCCTCCTTCCAGGCTCTTGTAGACAGCACTGAGGTCTCCCCTCAGCCTCCTCTTCACCCCCAGTTCCCTCAGCTGCTCCTCCCCAGCCCTGTTCTCCAGAGCCTTCCCCAGCTTTCTTGCCCTGCCCTGGACACGCTCCAGCCCCTCACTGCCCTTCCTGGAGCGAGGAGCCCAAACCTGAGCCCAGGGCTCCGACTGTATCCTCAGCGGTGCCCAGCACAGGGCACAAGCCCTGCCCTGCTCCTGCTGGGCTTCAGCCTGAAGAAGCCCTGGGGCTGCCCTGGAAGAGCCAGGAGCTTCTCCTGGCTGAGCCCCCGGCAGCAGCAGGAGCTGAGGGACACCTACCTGAAGCGAGTGCCCAGGCTGAGCTGCGGAGCCAAGGGCCTGTCGAGGACGATGGTGCTGCCGACGCCGAGCGCCCGCACGGGGATGCCGTAGCCACGGCTGTGCTCCACCAGCAGCTGCACCTCGGCCTGGAACTGCCCCGTGTCGTCCAGCTGGGCTGTGACAGACACAGACACCTGGCCCTCGGCGGGGATCACTCCTCGGCTGGGCTCAACCCTCCAGCACCAGCCTCTGCCAGACTGCAAGACAAGGCAGAGCCCAGCTGAGGCCAGGAGCCACAGCCCTCGGTCCCTTGTGGGCTGGAGGAGCAAGGATGTGAGGGCAACAAACCAGAAGGGCTTCCTTTGCCTGCAGCTGAGCTAGGGGGGCTGCAAGCAGCACCTCTGCAGGAGCTGACACCCCCCCTGTGCCACCCTCCTCTCACAGACTCCCCTCATTAGCCACCACCTCACCAGCCCCAGAGACACTCGGCCTCAAGAGAAGGTTGTTTCCTCCTCCAGCCTCCTTGCAGGGAGTGCTCCCTGGCCAGCAGGACATGCACTGGCATGCAGATCTGCAGCTCCCAAGGCTCCAGCGTGGGGGCAGTGGGACATGCTCCACATTTCAGGGCTGTGCTTGGGACAACAGGCCCTGCTCAGCCCAAACCCTGCAGCATCCCTGGAGAGGTTTTGCCCTTTGGAACAGGAGGCAGCAATGTGCTGGCAGGCTGGGCACGAGCCAAGCACATTGCATTGGGCAGGAGCCAGGGGAAGGCAGCTGGAGTTTCCAGCCTGGCAGCACTGAGCTCTCACAGGACAGCTGCTAGAAATCTCCCTCTTGGAGTTTCCAACTAGCCCTCTTGGCCTCTCACTACAAGTCCTAGTCAAAAGTCTGTCCCCAGCTTTCTTAGAGGCCTCTTGAAGTACTGACAAGCTGCAAGAAGTTGACTTTCCTCCAGCAAATCCCAGGGAGAAGATCAGAGAGTCACAGAATGCTTTGGCATGGAAGGGACCTTCAACTAGTTCCAAGCCCCTGACCTGGGCAGGGACAGCTTCAACTAAAGCAGCTTGCTCAAAGCCCTGTCCTCAGTTCAAAGCTGAAGGACCTGGCATTGCTCAGCCTGGAGAAAAGGAGGCTGAGGGGAGACCTTCTGGCTCTCTACACCTCCCTGAAAGGAGGCTGGAGCCAGGTGGGGTTCAGTCTCTCCTCCCAGGTACAAGCGACAGGACAAGAGGCAATGGCCTCCAGTTGCACCAGGGCAGGTTGAGGGTGGCCATGAGCAACAATTCCTTCCCTTGAGGGCTGCCAAGGCCTGGCCCAGGCTGCCCTAGGCAGGGGTAGAGTCCCCATCCCTGGAGGGGTTTCAAAGCCTTGGAGCTGTGGTGCTGAGGGCCACGGTTCAGTGCTGAGCTGGCAGTGCTGGGCTGAGGCTTGGCCTGGAGGATCTGAAAGGTCTTTTCCAACCCAAGGCATTCTGTGATCCCAGAGCTCCAAACCCATGACTCTCACAGCCAGAGACCTTCCACAAAGGAAAGGGAGAGCTTGGCAACAGGCTCCAGGCTCACTGCTGCTCAAACATCTCCTCAAGCTCTGGGCTCCTGAGGGCTGCCCCAGCTGAACCTGCCCCCACAGCCAGGCTCCTCTGGCCACCTGGGGGTGGAAGATCTTGCTTGCTCTCTCAGGCAGCCAGCTGGAAAGGCTCCAGAGGAGAACTGAGCCCCGGGTGGCCACAGAGCAGCCATTGCCACTGGAAGCCTCTCCAGATACTCACCACCTCTGCCTGGAAGGCTGCAGGGATGGGGCTCTGATTGCAGAGCTGCAGACACCGGGAGGCCTCCTGCAGAACTTGGATGCTGCCAAAATCGAGCTGGCTGGGCTGCACAGAGACAACTGGGCCCTCTCCAGTGCTCACCAAAGAGACCTTCTGCTCCAGGGAGGAGAGAGGAAAAACACCATGGGGAAAGCTGGCAAGGGTCAGACAGCTCTGAGGCTGCTCCTGGATGGGGGAGAGCTCTGCCTGCTGGAAGTTGGCAGTGTTGGAAGCCTGAAGCAGGAGGCCTGCAGCAAGGGTGGGCTCTGGAGGGACCCCAGCTGAAAGCCACAAGCTGCTGTTGTCAGGGGGAAAGAAAGCAGCCTGCCCAGGCTGCAGTCTCTCCAGCAGCTCTCCTTCCTCTGCCCTGTGCCTGCTCCCAGCCCTGCTGCTGCTCAGCCTTGCCCCAAACCACTCTCCCTGGCTTCTGCTGCTGCACAGCCAGGCTTGGGCAGCAGCTTTTGGAACACTCCCAAAGCTACCCCTTGACCAGCAGCCCTAGCTGGCACCAAGCTGGCTCTGCAGAGGAGAGATCATGGAAGCTGCTGCTCTGCTTTGTGCTCTGGGGTAATCCTGGCACCACCTGAGGAACAGAGCTGATGGCAGCACTCCAGCAGCCTTTTGGTCTCTTGAGCCAAAGCAGTGTTCTTGCAGAAGCAGCAAAGAGCACTGGAGGTGGCACCTGGATGCCTTTGCTGCAGCACCTTCTCACTCATTCCAGAGCCAGCCTTTGCTTCAGCAGCACTCTGGGCTGTCCCTGGCTGCTCCTCCCCAAGACCCCCAAGGCAGCAGCAGTTGCTGCTCCTCTCCTAAGAGCAGAGGAGGAGAGGCAGGGACAGTGCTGGCTCCTTCCCCCATCTGCCCTGTCCCCAGGGCACTGCTGTGGCACACACTCTGATCACCCTCCCAGAGGGCACCACGCTGCCTCTCCTCTCCCCCTCACCCAGTGCCAGGGATCCCTGTGGTACAAGCCCCCTTTGCCCTGCAAGAAGCCCTGTACACCTCAGGCTCCAGCAAGCCCTGTGGCACGGAGCAGGCCCCTCCAGCACTCACCAGGGGGTGTCCTGCACGCCCAAAGACGGCCACACGGGCAGGAGTGTGCTGCTCTCCTGGCACCTGGGCCTCCAGGCTCAGTGGCACCTCCACGGAGCTGTGAGGCTGAATGATCCCACAGGGCACGGGGCTGGAGTACAGCACAGCAGCATCCTCCTGGTGCTTCTGGAAGGGGCAGGGGCACAGAAGGGGCTGGGCTGAAAGGGATCTTTCAAGCTCCTCCAGTCCAAGCCCCCTGCACTGAGCAGGGACAGCTGCAACTGGAGCAGACTGCTCAGCACCCCTGACAGCCTGGCCTGGAAAGGTTCCAGGGAGGGGCATCTCTCACCTCCCTGGGCACCCTGGGCAGGCTCTCACCCCCTTCAGAGTGAAAAAATGTCTTCCTCTTATCCAGTCTACATCTCCCTCTCTTAGTTCAAGCCATCCCCTCTCCCAACAGGCTCTGAAAAGCCACCAGAAGCTCTCCCTGGAGCCTTCTCCTCTCCAGGCTCAACAGCCCCAACTCTCCCAGCCTGGCCTCACAGCAGAGGGCTTCCAGGCCTCCCAGCATTGCTGTGGCCTCCTCCAGCCAGTCCCTGAATGTGCTGAGGACTCCAGAGCTGCCCCAGCACTGCAGGGGGGGGTCTCAGCAGAGGGGCAGAACCTCCTCCCTGCCCCTGCTGCCCACTGCTGGGGACCAGCCCAGGGCACAGCTGGCTCTGGGCTGGTACTGCACAATGCCAGCCCAGGAGCAGCTTGGCAGCCCTCAGTATCCTCAGGGGCTTCTCCATAGGGCTGCTCTCCAGCCTGGGTTGATCCTGGCAATCAAAGGTTACTGCAGAGGGAACTTGTAGAAAAATGTCAACCCTTAAGGTGTCCACAGCAGCAACTCACAAAGAGTTTGAAATCCCTGGCAGGAAGGCACAGAATGAAAGGCAAGACTTGGATGGCCTCAGCATCCTCAGGGGGTCCCAAAGCTGCTGCACTCACAACTCTCCCTGCTTGGGCTGGCAGAGCAGCTTCTCACCACCCTCTGAGTTCTCCTGCAGGACAGCACCCCAGAGCCAGAGCGCAAACTGCTTCCCAAAGAGCTGCCTACACTTGTCTCAATTGCTGCCTAAAGTTGATCCTCAGGAAGGTTCCCATTTCCCTGCTTCCTGAGCTTACATTTGGGCAGCTGAGAGAGACTGAATCTTGGCTCTCTTGATGGGACTCAACAAAGGTAAAATCACCTTTGCTGCTTGCCCAGGCAATAGCTGATGTGTATTGGGAGCAGCCACTGGGATGCCTCTCAGGAAGGTGCAGAGATAAGCAGACTGCAGCTGTCCTGGAAACGGGCAGAGGCCACTGCTATCCCTGCTCTCTGGAACACACACCTCTGAAAAGCTGTGCAACAGATCTGAGCAACTACTGGCTCAGGAGAAGGCCAAGGCAGGAGGAGGGAAAGACAGGAGAAGGCCAAGGCAGGAGGAGGCCAAGGCAGGAGGAGGCCAAGGCAGGAGGAGGCCAAGGCAGGAGGAGGCCAAGGCAGCAGGCAGGACAATGCTGCTCTGAAGGAAAACGGAGAGCATACCAGGAGAGGGAAAATGACAGAGACCCTGGAAGAAGCAGACCAAAAGGAACCCTCTCTCCATGTCCTAAGTTGTGCCTGCTACAACTCATGGAGCTGAAGAGGCTGCTCAGAGGACAGCAATGACCTCTCCTCTACAGCCAAAGCTGCAGCACCCTTCCTCCACAGACCCAAACTGTCTTGGGGGGTGAGGGGGGTGCCAATAGAATTCCTCTTCTCTCTCTCCCTATTTTCTCTCTCTCTCCCCTTCTGATCCATCCACTTTATTTGTGTACTACATAGCCTAGCTGTTGCTATTTTGGCCTCCTCTGTGCCTCTAATTTCCTAACACAGGAATATTCACAAGAACTGAGGCTCTTTCCCTCTCCAGACCAAGACAGTGGGTTCCTGTTCCCAGCAAACCTGTAGGATGGACTGGAAAGCATCAAGGTCTCTCTCTCCCAAAGGCCTTTTCTCCCCAGCACAGCCTGGCTGAGCCCTGGGGGCAGGAGGTGGGTGGGGGTGATGCCAACCTGAGGCAGCAGTGCATAGCAGCCTGGCAGGTCGCTGTCGTTCACCAGGGGCAGCAGCTGCTGGGCAGGGAGCTGCAGGTAGCAGCGGCCGAAGGTCACCACGGGCTTGGGCACTCGCAGAGCAGGAACCACACACCTGGGCAGAGAGAGGGCCAGAGGCAATGGAGACACTGGCAGAGGAGAGGCTGCTTGACCCCTCATGTGGCATGGAAGGGAGCAGGACACAGCTGCCTAGAGCAGAGTGGCTGCAAATTGCCACCAGCAGCCTGGCCTGGATCAGCAACCCCGTGGCCAGCAGGAGCAGGGCAGGGATCGGCCCCCTGGGCTCAGCACTGCTGAGGCCACCCCTCACATCCTGGCAGCAGTTTAGGGCCCCTCCAAGAAGGGCCTTGAGGGGCTGGAGCGGGTCCAGAGAAGGGCAACACAGCTGGGGAAGGGTCTGGAGAACAGGGCTGGACAGGAGCAGAGCTGCTGGGAGCAACTGGCGGCGTTTAGCCTGCAGCAAAGGAGGCAGAGCAGAGCCCTCCTGGCTCTCCACATGTCCCTGAAAGGAGGCTGGAGCCAGCTGGGGCTTGGGCTCTGCTCCCCAGGAACGAGTGACAGCACAAGAGAAATGGCCCCAGGCTGTGCCAGGGGAGGGGCAGTGCCAAGCAGCCACAGAATTGCTGTGTCCTTTAGGAAAAGGCTCAGGGCCAGGCCTGGCCATTCTGGGATGATGCTCCTCCAGGGGGCTGCCTGCAAGCCCTGCTGCTCCCAGCTCTGCCTGGGCAGAACCAGCTCATGATGCAAGGCTCCTCCTGTGGAGCTGGAGCCAGCAAACCACATGCAAGGGGCTGGATGCACCAAGAGACCCTGCAAGGAAAGTGCTGGTACCTGGCTGTGAGGGGCAGGGACAGCAGCTCCTGGCCCACACCATCCACATCCACCACCAGAGCCAGCTCATACAAGCCCTGGGTGTTGGAGCACAGGGTGACCTGGGGGGAGAGCAAAGCCCCAAACACTTCAGCACCCCCACAGCTGCTGCCTTTCCATTCCCAGGCCATGGGAAGCAAGGGAGGCCTTGGCCCTGGTGCTGCTCCATCTGCAGAGCACAGGCCCTGGCAGCACCACAAGGCTGCTGGCAAGAGCTGCTTGCAGAAGTGCCTGTGGCAGCTCCCAGGCCATGGGTGAGAGGAATGCAGGCCCCAGCAGGCTGCCACTCAGCACTGCATGGCCAGGGAACAGCAGCAGTGCAGGGCAGAGCTGCTGCCTCCAGCAGAACCACTGCAGCTGTGCAGGGGGAAGCTGCTGCAGAAGCTTGGCCCAGCAGAACCTGCTCAGCTCACAGCCACCACAGCTTCTGCAGTCCCCCTGCAGAGCACTGCAGGGAATCCAACTCATCCTGCCCACAGCACAGGAGGAAGAAGAGCAGGCAGAGAAGCTAACTGCTTCCTCCAGCCACATCTCTCCCTGCAACAGCCTCCTGCTGCCCTCAGCCTTCCTCTGCCCAGCTGCAGGCCAAGGAATCAGCCTAAGCAGCTCTGAAAGCCTCAGCAGTGGCTTCTGGCCTGGAGCCTGGGGGGCAGGAGCTGCAGCTTCTGCCTGCAGGCTCCAAAGGCTGCTCCAAAGGCAAGTCCCAGAGCAGCACAGCTCCCAACAGCCCAGCCCTGCTGCAGGGCTCTGCCTGGCCTCCCCCTCCCAGCCAGCAGCACTGAAGCCCTCTCCCAGAGCAGGGCAGCCTCAGCCCCAGCTGCTGAAGCCCCTCTGGCCCCACTGCTCCCTACCTGGATGTCCTGGAAGCTCAGGGCAGGGATGGTGCCTCTGCCAGGGCTGATGGTGAACTCACAGGGCCTGAGGCACCTCCTGGCTCTCTTCTTCCAGGAGGGCAGAGAGTTGTCCAGCACCTGGGCAGTGCTGGGCACGCTGGGCTCTGCCACACCGTCCCCGGGCACACGGAGGGTGAAGGCCACAGGCACCAGGGAGGTGTTGGTCAGGCGACAGAACAGGCTGTGAGGGAAGCCTAGGAGAAAGGACACAGCTCTGCACCTCTGCACACAGCTCCTCTGCCTCCTGCAGGCAATCTCCTGACATGCTCAGGCTGCCCTTGGCCTCTGGCTCTCTTCCCTCTGAGCTGCAGCTGCCGCGGAAGCCAAGCAGCTCTGTGCTGGCACTGCTGGGGGACAACAAGTTCCCCATCGGGCAGCCAGGGGCCCTCCTGGCCAAGAAGGCCAAGGCTGCTCTCAGCAGAGGGTGGCCAGCAGGGCACAGCAAGCACCAGGAGCCTGCAGCTGCAAAGGCCTTCTCCAGGCCAGCAGCTGGAGAGGACTCTTCTCCTCTTGGATCCCAGGCTGCTGCCTGCTGGCAGCCCTCTGGCTTTGTCTGCTCACAAGGAAGCCAAGAGACAGGGCAGGGATGGAGGGAGGGGAGGCTGCAGCTCAGCAAGGGCCAGCACTTCTCTTAGCCAAGTCCCTCAGCAGGAGGAAAACAGAGAGGCATCCTGGCCAGGCTGAGCACAGCTCTTCAGTCAGCCCAGAACTGGCTTCCCAGGCAGAGCTGAGAGCCCCTCAGGGAAAAGCCTTCTGGGAGCCTGAGCTGAAGCAGCAGAACCTGCAGCTCAGTGCTCAGGCAGCAGAGCTGGGCCTCTGCTGGGCAAGGAGAAGGAGCCCAGGGCTCTGAGCACACCAGGGCCTGAGGCAGAGCTCTTTCTTGGCCACATTCCCTGGCACTGACAACCAGTGGCCCTCCCAGCACCAAGCAACATCTCACCCTGCAGCTCAGGGGGGAAATGGTCTCCAAGCCTGGCAACATTGACCCACAGCAGCTATGGGCTGGGCCAGAGCTTCAACTCCCTGCTCCTGCAGTCCCAGCCCCTGGGCCCTGCTGGGGCTCTCACAGCCATCCTGCTGCCAAGGACTGGCAGCCTGGGGCTGATCAGACCATCAGGGACCCCACAAGACCCTGCTCTGCCAGTCCTTTGGGCCTCTGTGCCCTCAGGACGGCAAAGCCCTGCCCAGGCAGCCTGCAGCCCTGCTTGAACCTCCTGCAGGCTGCTCTGGAGGGCCACCAGTGCTGGAGGCTCTGAGGCTGCACTCTGGGGCTGCAGAGCCCTCGGGCTGTGCTCCAAGGCCAGGCCACACTCACCATAGGAGACGTCCCCGAAGCGCAGGCAAGGGACATCGAAGCGCAGAGGGGGTGCAGAGACACAGCCCCTGGGGGGACACAGCAGAGGAGGCCTTGGCTTGGCTGCAGAGCACTGCAGAGCCTGCAGCTTGCACTGCTGCTGGCAGGCTGCAAAGCTGCTCTCACAGCACAGGGGGCTGCACTCAGCCTCTCACCTGACAGTCAAGGTCACAGGCTCAGGGGATCCTTCCACACTGAACCTGAATTCCTCTGTGAAGTGCCCCAGGACAGGGGGACAGAAGCAGACCTGGATGACTTGGAACTCATCTGGCAAGAGAAGGCCCTGACAGGGGGAGAAGCTGAAGCAGGGGCCCAGAGCTGTAGTTGGAGGGACCAAGCTGAAGGAGGCATGGATGGCTCCTTTGTTGTGCAGGATCACCTGCAAGACAGCCAATGGAAACCCCTAAGGAACTTTCTTTCCTTCCAGGAGGCTGATTTGTGTCCTGCCCAAGCACCTCCCTGCAGGGTTACACCCCCCTTGATGGGGGCTGAAAAGAGCCCAGCCCCAGCTGCTCTGGCTGGGCAGAGAGAGACTTGGCTTTCCCCCTCCCAGGAGGAGGGGTCCCCTGGCTCCAAGGGGCTCTATGCCACTGCCCCTCCCTGCCCAGCAAGCCTTGCTAGGCAGGGCAGAGCTCTGCTCCTGCTCTCTCTTTCCCCTGCACAGCCACTGCTGCACAGAAGGCTCCCCAGGGCTGCTGCATCCCCCCCCCTGCTGCTCCCTGCTGCATCCACACCTCCTGAAGAGCTGCAGCCACTGGCACCAAGGGAATCCAGTGCCAGCTGGGGCTGCCTTTGGATGCTTTGCCCCTGCCCTTCACCCTATCCCTTTGGAACCTGCCCTGTTACTGATACATAGAGATAGATAAAATTACCTTTTTTCACTCCCAAACAGATTCCAGACCATTTTTTCCCTGATCTTACCTCTCCTTTCTCCTGCCTGATTTGCTTTACCTTACCAGGAAAGGGAAAGGGAAAGGGGGAGGGAATCTCAATCGGTTTCCATTTGGGCTTTTGGCCTGCAGGTCCAGCCCAGAGCAGCACAAGCTGACAGCTGGCAAAGGCAGAGGATGCTGCCTGCTGCTGCTTGGCAGAAGCCAAAGGGAAGTTCAGCCTTTGGGGCTTTGATGCCAAGCAGCCAGGACTTCATAGAATGGATCCTGGAATGGCTTGGTTGGAAGGGACCTTCCAGCTCATCCAGTTCCAACCCCCCCCATAGGCAGAGACCCCTCCCACCAGCCCAGGCTGCTCCAGGCCTCATCCAGCCTGCTCCTGAACACTTCCAGGGAGGGGGCAGCCACAGCCTCCCTGGGCAGCCTGTGCCAGGCTCTCCCTCCTCTCACTCTAAAGAATCTTCCTAGTTTCCAGTCTCAAGCTGCCCTCCCCAAGCTTCACCCCATTCCCTCTCCTCCTCTCCCCCAGCCCTTGGCCAAAGTCCCTCCCCAGCTCTCCTGGAGCTACTTCAGCTCCTGGAAGGCTGCTCTGAGCTCTCCCTGGAGCCTTCTCTTCCCCAGCCTGAACAGCCCCAGCTCCCACAGCCTGTCTCCATAGTAGGACTTCCCCCCAAGCCCTGCCAGCCCCTGCTGCTCACCTCAGACTTGCTGCTGGATCCAACCAACACCTGCCCAAGGTCCAGCTGCTCAAGGCTGAAGCAGAGCCAGGGCCCTCGGCCTTCCCCTTGGATGTGCAGAGGCAGCCTGGCCTCACGGCCTGGGGAGAGAGTTCCATTGGATGACTCCTTGAGGCCCTGAGGTGGGAAGGGACCTTCCAAGGGCAGCCAGCCCAAGCAGCAGCACTCAGCAGAACAGCTGCAGGCACAGCAGCTGGCTCTGAGCCCCAAGCAACCTGACCTGAAGGGGTTCCAGCAGTGGGGCACCTACCCCTCCCTGGGCAACTGGGGCCAGGCTCTCACCACCCTCAGTGTCAAACATGCTCAAGGTCTGAGGAGGTCAGCCAAGGGGCTTGGAGGAATCAAGGAGCAAAATTAATTGACTCCTTGGTTTCTTTCAACTCACAGGGACCTTGATTCTGGGACAGTTTCCACCCTGGCAGCACAGGGGACCCGCTGCTTTGGAATGCTCATCTGCCACAGAATGGCTGCAAGAAGTGAAGCTCTCCTGAAGGCCCAGCAGGGTCTGTCAAGAGCAGGCTTCTCTCTCCCAAGACAGAGCATTTGCTCAGCTCTGCCTCCTGGAGCCCCAGAGCAGCTCAAGGGCTGTGTGCAAGTAGCTCTCTTATTGCTCTGCAATGCAAAACCTCTCCTGGCACAAGCCCTGGAGATCCACCCCTGCTGTAGAGGGATGGACATCTCCCTCAGCAGAGCAGAAAGCCCAGAGCCAGCAGCTCAGCACTGGCAACTTTGTGAAGCAAGAATTGCCTTGCCCAGCTCTGACAAGTGCAGCTGGGGCAGGAAGACATTTTGGGAACACAAGGCCTGGGCTCACACTGGAGGTGGCACTGGCCAAGGGAACCAGGCCCAATTCCTGGGCAAGTCAAAAGCTGTTCCCTGCCATCTGTGTCCCTTGGCTTGGGGCAGGAAGGAAATCAACAGAGCAGCAGAGCAGGGTTGGTGCTTTCAGCACCCTCCAAGAGTGGGAGCTGGGCTGCTGGACCTCCATGAGCTCTGGAGGTGAGGACACCCATCAGATTCCGTGGAGAAAGCCTGGCAGCGAGCTCCCACCCTTGAGACACAGCCTGAGCAGCACCCTGCAGAGATGGAGAGGAAGGACAAGGAAGCCTGAACCTGGCTACAAGCACTCCCTGCCCTGGGCTAGCACAGCACAGCCACCACCTCTGGAAGGGCAGAGCTGGTGTCACTCAGGGGGCAGTGCTGGCTGCTGCCACCAACAGCCTGAGCACCCTGCAGGGAGACAGCAGCGGCACAGAGCTCATCCAGCAGGCTGCTGGGGCTCAGCTTGCCAGGGAGAGACCTCCTGCTGAGCAGAGCAAGCCCTGAGCAACGCCACCCAGGGGAAGCACAGCCTCAGAGCTGCCAGGAGACACTTCCCAGGCAGGGAGAAGCACCTGCTGGCCAGAGATGCTCCTTTGGAGGGCACCCTGCATTCAGCAGGGTTCCCCACCTAAGCGCTGGCAGTAGCTGACCAGTGGGAGGAGATCCAGGGGCTGGCAGCACTCTGGAACTCAGCTCCTACCACCTCAGGAGCCCCAGGATGCCTCCAGGCTATGAGGACTCCTCTTGGAGGGAAACAGGCTAGAGGGGCTTAGGGGCTGCTGTGTTCTGTAGCTCCTTGGCCTTCACAGACACCTCCCAGCAGAGCAAAGGCTGGCAAACCCATGGCAGGAAACCTCAGCCCTTCCCTGCCTCACATGTTCTGGACTCAGTGGTCCAGAGGCAGTGTCCTGAGCCCTGGCCTTGGACAGCAGAGCAGCTGGGAGCCACAGGGACAGCAGGCACGGGTCCTGTTGGCCACTGACCCTTCCTAGCAACTCGAGCAGGAGCCAGGGGGCTGGAAGGTTGCTTGTGCCTGGCCTGCAGCCTGGGGCAGAGAGCAGCAGAATGGAGCTGTACCTGAGATGTCACAGTAGAACTTGGCTTCATAGACTCTGGCTGCCTGGGGCTTAAAGGTCACCTGGATCTCAGCTGAGGAGTTTGGCCACACCTCTCCCTCCTAGAAGAGAGGATGGCAGCAAACCATTGATCACCAAAGCTTCCAGCTCATGTTTGCAGCCACAGCCCTGCAGCCCTTCTTCAGAGCACCAAGGGAGAGCGAGGAGCAAGCACCACATGTGCTGGGCTGGGGGAGGAGAGACAGGCACAGGCAGAGCTCTGCAAGGGAACCTGCTCCAGAGGGGAGGGAAGCCTGGGAAACCAAGAGACTGAGAAGGCTGGACAGGGCAGAAGGGCAGAGAGCCATGGAGCAGCCCACTTCTAAGTCACTCCTAGAGCACAGTGTGGCACATCCCCAGAGCCAGTGAGGAAAGGTTTCCACTCCCAAGGCTTGAGGCCAGGCTGCACTTGGTGTCCCTCCATCATTACCAGGAGCACCAGGACTCAGTGCTGTGGGCAGCCAGACTGCTGCCCCTCACAAGCTGGAGAGCAGGTTCAGCTGCTTGTGGAGACACAGTGCAGCTGTCACCAAGCAGGAGCCCCCAACACACTCCCAAAGCAGCCCTGACACACCACAGGATGCTGCTCACCTCCCACTGCCTCCAACATCCCTACTGCTCTGCAACAACCTCCTGCTCCCATCCTGCTGCTGCCAGCTGCTGTGCTGGGACAGCGCAGTGGTGCTGCTGCTGCTGGCTCTCAGCCTTCCATGGGCTCCAGGAGGAAGCAGCAAGAGCAGCTGAGCCCTTCCTTCACACTCATTTCACCTCTCTGCATAGAAAGAAGAGGTTGGGATTCCTGCAGGCTTTACTCCCAGATGAGATGCTGCTCAGACAGCAGCATTCTCCAGCTCAGACCATGCTCTCCCTCCGAGTCAGGGCTCTGGTTGGTGGCAGGATGTGGCCTTGGGCTCCCAGAACCAGCAGCAAGCCCTTCTCTGTACCTAGGGGCACCACAACTCCCAGAGCCCCTTTCAACCTGCCAGCCTGGGGCCCAGGCTCACAGGTGACACTGGCAGGGAGACTCAGAGCTGGTGGAAGCCCGGCTTCCAGGAGGGGATTGCTATTGCCATAACTCAGCTGCCCTTTGCCTCCTCTCCTTCCCTTCTTCAGGTGGTTTGGGACCTGCAGTGCTCTAACAGCCTCTGGGCAGCCCCCGAGCCACACGGAGGGGATGTCCTTGCAGCTAACACCGCAGAGCCCTCTGAGGGCTGGAAGGACACCGAGGCAGTGCCCTTCTTTTGCTCAGCTGCCAGCAGGCTCTCGCTGCCTGCCAGGGCCCTGCAGCTCACCAAGGCTTTGTGCACCAAGCCCTGCCAGCTCCACTCCCTCTGCGGGAGCTGGGGGCAGGATCTGCCAAGGGACCTCCCCAGGGAGGAGGAGGAGGAGGAGGAGGAGGAGGAAGGAGGGCTCTCAGCTGCGGCTCACCAGCGGCTCGATGGTGAAGATCTCCTCAGAGCGGCACAGCAGGGACTCTCCTTGCGCCTTCGCCCTCTGCTGCTGGAAGATGCGGGGGAGCCGGGAACGGCGTCCCTGGGGCGCAGGCTGCTTCCTGGGCTCCAGGGGGGGACGCGGCTTGAACTGCCCCCACAGCCTGCAGCCCAGAGACAAAGCCCAGCAGACAAGGGCATCACCAGCAGCTCTGCAGAGGCTCTGGCAGAAGCGCTCGGGGAGGCACAGCAGCGGCACAGCAAGGGGCTGCCCCCGAGCCCCCGGCTCCCAGCCCACGATCCCTGCCTCTTCCCTGGCCACTCGCACTCCCTGCTTGCAAGCTCGGAAGAGCTTTGTGAAAGGCAGCAGCCCCCCGGGAGCCTTCCTGCTTCACAGCCACTGCCACAGCTGATGGAGGCTCCAACAACAGCCTCGAGTGGCTCTTCCTCCCCTGGAGCTGCTCAGGGCTGCTCTTTGCACAGCCTGAGCTTGCACAGCAGCCACACACTGGGCAAGGAAAAGCACTGAGCGAGGGGAACCTGGGGCTGGCCTCTAGGGCCTGCCTGGCCCAACCACACTGAACTTGACTTGCTCAGAAGCCCCTGAAGAGCACTCCAGCTGAAGGCACTTTCCTCCCCAGCTGTGGCTTCAGACTAACTCCAGATCCCTCCATGCACCTGGGGCTGGAAAGTCACCCAAGGCTTCCCGGGATCCCCCAGGCTTTGCAGTGTGCTTTCCAGCTCAGCCCCTGGGCTCCAGCTCTTCCTCTGCTGCCTGAGGTGGCAATTTCCAAGCTTCACCACAGGCAGCCTTTGGAGAGCCTGCCCCATCTCCCACCACCACAAAGACACAGGTGCTGAAACTCAACTGGACTTCTAAGTCCTGCCTTGCTCCACCCTCCCTGCAGAACCCTCCACCTCCCAGCTCTGCTCAGCCTCCAAGGCAGGGTGGAAATAGCTCCTGGTGCTGGAAACTGGGACACCAGCAGGCAGTTAACAGCCTGCAGCAGGATAGCCTCAACCTTCTGGGCCCCTGAAGCATTCTGCCCTGCACAGGGCTGGGAAAGGAGCCTGCCAGCTTGTGCCAGCTGCAGCAGGAGAAGCTGCAGCGAGTAGCAGCAGAGTTGTGCTGCATGCAGCTGTGCTCAGTGCTGCTACTCAGTGCAGCCCAGCACTGAGACTTGCCTCAGCCTCATGGTCCCTCTGGAGCCCAGAGATCTCTGGGCCTCAGTGCTTTGTGGCCCCCACAAGTCAGTTTGCTCTCTGAGGAAATCCAGGCCCTGCAGTTCCTCCCCAAGACACCATCCTCAGCTGGAGTGTGGATGCAGCTGGGAAGGGAAGTGCTGAGCTCCAGTAGCCCAAAGCCCAGGGATCCAGGCCTTGGTGCTGTGGGGGCTTTCCTGGCCTCCACCACTGCAAAGCACCCAGAGCCCTGGAGGCCACACTTGAGTGTCACCCTTGGAGAGGGATCTGCCTGCAGTGCAGCTTTCCAACCCACCTCTGCTGCTGCTCCTCCTCCTCCTGACTAGCAGCAGCCTTCCACTGGAAGTGAGCTCTCACACTGCTGCTGTTGTGGATGAGCAGGGTGCTGCGGCTGCTCAGCGACAGGTAGGTCTGCTCCATGCTCAAGGAGCTCCTGTCCAGCCTGATGTTCACATCCACAGCTGTGCCACTGAGGCTGCTGTGAATATCTTCTCCTGCAGGAAAGCAGAGGGGAGTCTTGCTCATCTCACTTGCAAGCTACAGCAGCATTTGGATCCTTTCTGCCAGCCCCAGAGAGCTCCAGTGCTCACTGCAGGGCTGCAGCACCACAGCAGCACCCAGGGAGCACATCAGGCTGCCCAGGAGCCAGGGGCAGCAACAGGGACAAAGCAAAGCTCTGCTGCAGGCAGAGGAAACACACCCCGAGGGCACCTGTGAGCAAGGCTCTGCTTCAGCATCAGCTCTGCTGAGCCAAGCCTGTGGGCAGCATTTGGAGGTCCCAGCTCCGCTCCCCACTTACTCCTCAAGGGCCTGCTGAGGCTGACACTTCTCCTGGGGCCTGCTCTTGGCTTCTCCCACCCCAGGAGGAGTTTGACACCTCTCCAAGGAGGCAGTGAGCACTTCCTGCCCGAGCCCAAGAGCCTTTTAGTCCTGAAGCTGGGAGGTGTGGGATGGAGATGGATGGAGGAGAGTGCAGCAAAAGGCTCTGAGGCAAGGCAAGGGAGAAGCAGAGCAGGGGACAGAGGAGTGCCAGAGGCCCTGGGCACCACAGCGTCTGACAGAGCCCTGCCCTCCTCCTGTCAGCCCTCAGGCCCAGCACTGGCTGGGAACCAAAGCTCAGGCTCTGCAGTGGGCAGCCAGGGACACAGAGTGCAGGCAGGCAGTGCCCAGCACTGACCTGAGTCCCAGTGCAGGCTCAGGACCCCGCGGTGCTCCCCGGTCCGCAGCGGCAGGAACTCCACAGCCACCTGCACAGCAGCACCGACCCCCAGAGCTCCCACACAGGGCTCAGCAGAGAATGGGCTGCAAGAGAGAGACACAGCAGGGCTGCTGCAGAGACCTGGGCACCACAGCCCTGCTGCAGGCCACTGCTCTGCAGCTGCCTTCTGCAAGCAAGGAGCAAAGCAGCCCCAAGCAGCAGAAGCAGAGAACCTTTTTGGCTGGAAGAGATCTTTCAGCTCCAGTCCAACCATGCTCCCATTGCTAGGGCACCCCCAAACCATGGCCCTCAGCACCACACCAACCCCCCAGGGATGGGGACTCCACCACTGCCCCAGGCCACCTGGACCAGGCCTTGACAACCCTCAAGGGCAAGAAATTGTTCCTCATGTCCCAAGCCACACACAACTGAGGGCATTTCCTCGTGGCCTAGCACTTGTTCCTTGGGAGCAGAGACCAAGCCCTGCCTGGCTCCAGCCTCCTGTCAGGGAGCTGAAGAGAGACAGAAGATCTGCCCTCAGCCTCCTCCAGGCTAAACATCCCCAGTGCCCTCAGCCTCTCCTCACAAGACTTTTGCTCTAGACCCTTCACCAGCTTTGTAGTCCCTCCTGGAGCCACCCCAGCACCTCAGTGTGCTCCCTGCAGTGAGGGGGCCAAAAGTCAATGCAGTACTCAGGCTGTGCATCCAGTGCCCAGTGCAGGCTACACTGCCCTGCTCCTGTTGGCCACACCATGGCTGACCCAGGCCAGGATGCTGTTGGCCTGCTCAGCCACCTGGCCACCGGCTGGCTCATCTGCAGCCTCTGTTGAGCAGCACCCCAGGTCTTTGCTGGGCATCTTTCCAGCCACTCTTCCCCCAGCCTGCAGTGCTGCAGGGGGTTGCTGTGACCCAGGTACTGGCCCTGCCACTTGGCCTTGATCAACCTCATGCCATTGGCTTGGCCTTTGATCCAGCCTGGCCAGGTGCCTCTGTAGGTTAACAGGCAGCTCAGCACTGCTGCCCAGTTGGGCCTGTCTGCAAACTGACTGAGGCAGCCTCAATGTCCTCACCCAGGGCATTGAGCAAGTGTTCAGGAGAGCTGGCCCCAGCACTGAGCCCTGGGGACCACCACTGGGGACCAGACACCAAGTGGAGTTAGCTCCACTCACTGCAGACAGCAGAAGGAAAACCAACCCCCCAGGGGATCAGAAAGAGAGCTCCTGGCTCAGTGCTGAGGAGATTCAGCCCTCAGAAGGGCCTAGAGTAGAGAAGGACAGCAGGTGCCCCATACACTGCATCCAGCTCCCTGCAGTGAGGCTGCAGAGCCCAGCTGCTGGCAATGCCACCAGAGCAGGGCTGCTGGAGAGCACAGGGCTGGAAGGGCTGCTGGAGAGCACAGGGCTGGAAGGGCTGCTGGAGAGCACAGGGCTGGAAGGGCTGCTGGAGAGCACAGGGCTGGAAGGGCTGCTGGAGAGCACAGGGCTGGAAGGGCTGCTGGAGAGCACAGGGCTGGAAGGGCTGCTGGAGAGCACAGGGCTGGAAGGGCTGCTGGAGAGCACAGGGCTGGAAGGGCTGCTGCAGAGCACAGGGCTGGAAGGGCTGCTGGAGAGCACAGGGCTGGAAGGGCTGCTGGAGAGCACAGGGCTGGAAGGGCTGCTGGAGAGCACAGGGCTGGAAGGGCTGCTGGAGAGCACAGGGCTGGAAGGGCTGCTGGAGAGCACAGGGCTGGAAGGGCTGCTGGAGAGCACAGGGCTGGAAGGGCTGCTGGCACTCAGAGCTTCCCCCTGGCTCCCTGCCACCCAGAAACCTCACCTCAAGAGCTGCAAATGGCAAGGCAACTCCTGGCCCAGGAGATCCCAGCCTAGAAAGCAGAGCCAGGGACAAGCAAAGCCTGGCCTGAAGAGCAGAGCAGGATGCTGAGCTCCTCACCTCTGAGTGCTGAGGCTGTAGTGAGCCTCCCGCTCGCCCACGTTGCGGAGCAGCAGAGTCCTCTGGGTGCTGTACTTGACTGGGCAGATGGAGAAGTTTAGCTGCTGGGGGAAGTCCAGCACAGCCTGGGCACCTACAGCCCGGATGGGCACAGTGAACTCCTCCCTCTGGGTGACACAGAGCAGCTGGTGACAGTAATCCTGCAGGGAAAGGAACAGCCTCAGCAGGCTGCAGGCAGTGCCAGCCCCAGGGCAGAAGGGAAGCTGCTGGGCTTTGTCTCACTGCCAGCTGCAGGCAGAGATGCAGCAGCCCCTGGGCACCCTTCTCTCCTGCAGCACAACTGGCACAGGGCTGGGAAGGATCAGAGCTGAGCCAGCCCCTCTGCCCCACCTGCTCTCTCAGCAGGCCAGCAGCACCAAAGCAGATTCTCTGATGCTTGGATGCTGAGGCAGCCCAGAGTGACTCCACCTCAGGGGTGCCAGCCCCCCAGAGCCACTGAAGCCTGGGAAAGGCACCCAGCTGTGCCACGGTGCCAAGTGCAGTCCCAGCAATGCAGGCACCTCCTGGAAGCTTGGCAGGGATGCTCAGGCACATTGCCCAAAGGCCTTTGCCACATCACCATCAGCAGTGGCTCCCAGCTCCCCACAGCCACCAGGCAGTCACCTGGGCATGGAAGGAGATCAGGCTGGTCAGGCAGGACCTGCCCTTCCTAAATCCATGCTGGCTGGGCCTGAGCCCTTGGCCATCCTGTAAGGGCTGTGTGATTGCACTCAAGATGACCTGTTCCATAACCTTGCCTGGCACTCAGGTCAGGCTGACAGGCCTGGAATTCCCTGGCTCCTCCTACCACTGCAGGCAGCAACCTCTTGAGACCTGCAGCCTCACCTTGTTCTCCTCAGGGGTGAAGAGGATGCAGTAAGTAGAAGCCATGCCAGGTGCTACCTTCTGGCACACATCCTTGGGGCCAACCAACTTGAAGTAAGGAGAGGTCTCCAGGATGACCTTCACCCACTGAGGAACCTGCAGGGAAGACACAACTGGGATTTTGCCACCTGTGGCACTGTGAGAAGAAACCTGGCCATGGCCAGCTGCCATCCTTCCTTCCCAAGGCACTTCCAGCACAGAGGACAAGGCTGGAGCCAAGTTCCTGCTGCCTGGGCAAAGGAGCTCTGGGACATGGGCTGCAGGCCCAAGCCCTGCTGTGAAGCAGAGCCAGAGGAAAGGAGAAACTGAGGCCCATTTTAATGAGGAAAGGGGAAAGAGCAGCACAGTGTCTGGGGTCAGTGTGGAGCACACCAATGTCCCAGGGGCCTCTTGCCAACACTCCCAAGCCAGGCACCAGAGCAGGAATGGCTCTGTTCTCCCCAGCAGGAACTGAGAGGGACCACACTTTGCAGCCTTCCTTGCCAAAGGGCCTTCTCTTTCCAGCCACAGCCCTGGCAAAGCCTCTTCTCTCAGGACACACTTGGACTGCTCTTGCTCTTCCCCCACAGCTTTTGTTGTCCCCTTGTTTCCCCCAGGAGGGAGGTGTGTGGGGGGGAGCTCCTTCCCCTGCTCTCATGCAGGCTGCTTCTGCCTTCCCAGCTGCTCTCCTCTCCCCTTCACATCTTGCTCCCCACTGCAGAGCAGCAGCTTCCAGGACACTTCCTTTGCTGACCCTTCTCTGCCTCCAGCACACTGCCTGCTGCCTGGCAAGAGAAGCCCCTGTGTGCACAGGCTTCTCTCCTGGAGCACCTTTGAACCCAGCCCCACTCCTCCCTCCTGTCTCTTCTCACCAGCTTGCTCTGGGCACCTGCCTCACTCCAGCAAATGTTTCCCCAGCTCAAATTCAAAGGGTCTCAAATCTTCCTCTTTCCACAGGAACAAAACTGCTGGCATTTGGCAGCATTTCCCTGCTCCACTTCTTTGGGGCATCTCCTCAGCACCACCAATTCTTTCCAAGCACAGGTGGAGACCTTCAGGAGGAGATGGCTCTGGATGTGCTGTGGTGTTCCAAAGGGAAAGCAGAGCTCCAGGAAAGCCCCAGCAGGGCTGAATGAAGCGTAGCAGGACCCCCAGGTCGTGCCTAAAGGCCTCCCCTTGCTGCTGCTCCATCAGTCTGTTCCACTGCTCTTTCCAAACACCTCTCCTGGAGTTTCAGTGCCACTCCCTAGGACTTATTCCAGCCTCAAGCAGAGAAGACGACCCCTGAGCTTTGTCAGGGGATTGAAGCAGCTAAGCAGGCTGTGAGAGGCAGAGAGGCCCTCCCCAAAGGCAAGAGTAACCAAGGAGCCATCAGGATGCGCTGCACACCTGAGGCAGAGCGTGAGACGAGAGAACAGCTGCAGAGCCCTCAACATTCTCAGCAAGCCAGGGCTTTCAGAGGCAAGGCTGCTCTCTAGGCAAGCTCCTCTGGGCTAGCTCCCAGCAGCACATGGCAGTGTCAGAGACAGCATGCCCAGAGAGGGCAGGTTCCTCCCACCCCCCAGCACTTACCCTGCCCTTGTTGCGCAGAACCAGCGTCGCTTCGTAGACCTGGTGGGGGAGGTAGTTCTGGAAGACCACCTCTGCTGGGAGAGGCTCAAAGCAGCTCTGCTGCAGGGCAGCTGGCAGCTGGGGGTGCACAGAGAGCAGGGAGAGGTTCAGCTGCTGGCAGCAGGACTCATGAGTGACAACCCTACACTGCTCTCCAGTCCAGCCCAGTCTCCTGGCGAGTCCCTCTGCCCAGCTCAGCCTGGGCAAGCAGAAGCTCTCCCACCTGGCTCCTGGGTGGCTCAAGAGGAGCTGGGCTGTGCTGAGCAGGCTCAGGCTAAGCAGCTCTTGGGCTGTCTCTCCAGGTTCCCTCTCCCAAACACAGGGCAAAGCCCTGTGCTGCTGTGGTCACACAGCACCAGAGCACTCCCTGACAGTGCTGGCAGCACTCATGGAGCAGCTGAGGGCCAGCAATGGACAGGAGGCTCCAGGGGAAACACTCTGGGGATGATCTTTGCTCTGAGGCAGGGAGGCCGAGGCCCACACAGCCCCAAAGAGCTTTGCCAGTGTAAAGCCTGGGAGCTGCTACGGAGAGAACAGCAGCAGGGGAGGGAAGGCAGGACAAGGAGAGCTGAGTGCTGGCGAGGTTCAGCTCCTTTCTCTGCAGCACTGGGCAGCTGGAGGAGGACTGGACTTGGCAGCTCCTTCTGCCAGGAGCTTTCAGTGGCTCTTTGGTCCTGCTCTGGTGCTGCTGCTTTTGTTCCACTCCACTGCAGCAGCAGCCTGGCAATGCACACAAGCAGCAAATGCTGGCAGAGCAGAGGCACTGCTAGGAGAAAGTTCCTCCCTGCTTTGCCTCCCCTCTCCCAGCTGTGCTGCTCCCACTCACCAGACCCAGGCAGCTCTCCTGCTGCTCCACACAAGCCATGGCCAGGCTGAAGCCAGCAGCTGCAGCATGCTGCCAGTTCTCTGTGTGCCCAGCTGAGGGCTTCCCAACCTCCTGGGCTGGCCAGGGCAACCCACAACCAGTATGTCACAGGTCTGCTGCTGGCAATTGCTGCTCAGCAGCCTCCCTCCCTGCTCTGCCCTCGGGGCTGTGTGCTCTGGCCAGCAGCTCTGCAGCAAAGCAGCTTGAGGCACAGCTGCAGCAAACACTGAGCCAGACAAGGCACAGCCAGGGGCTGAGGCCCCTCTGCAGCTGGCAGGAGCCTGCAGCCTGCAAACCCAGCCCCCTGGGAGGGCCCCAACCTGCTGCTCCACCCCAAAGCACCACTGCAGCTGAGTGTGCTCAGTGCTGAGCAACTCCTGCAGGCCTTCAGCCCCCCAAGGCCAAGGCTGCCAGCAGCGAAGGAGTCCCAGCCCCAGGCACTTGGCAGCGACCACCCCAAGCAGCAGCTGCCTGTGGCAGCAGGAGGATGGCAAATGGCAAGCTCCTGCCCTTGTGTCCTGCCCCAGCCTGCCCCCTGCATGGGGCTTGAGTGCCAGGGGCTCAGCTCCAGGAACCCCCCCCAGCTGCAGCAGAGCTTCTGCAGCACAGCTCAGGACTTGAACAGCTCAGCAGGGAGCAAGGTCTGAGCTTTCTCCTGGCAGGAGGAACTCAGCACTGCCAGCAGCTGCACAGCACAACAGGACCTGGCCAGCCAGTTAGAGCTAAGCTGGAGGCAGGCCTGCCACGAGCAGGCTCCTCTCCAAATGCCTCCCCAAACAGCAAGGAAAGGGCAGGAAAAGCTTACCTTTGGGCAGGAGGCCTCACTGGAGTCTGCAAGCTGGGCAATCAGGGGCAGGGTCCTGGCCTCAGGCTTGCCCCTCCTGGTAACAGGGGGCAGCTTCCCCTCCAGGCTGCTGCCCCTCTGGGTGGAGATTGGGGGCAGCTTCCCCTCCAGGCTGCTGCCCCTCTGGGTGGGGATTGGGGGCAGCTTCCCCTCCAGGCTGCTGCCCCTCTGGGTGGGGATTGGGGGCAGCTTCCCCTCCAGGCTGCTGCCCCTCTGGGTGCAGATTGGGGGCAGCTTCCCCTCCAGGCTGCTGCCCCTCTGGGTGGAGACTGGGGGCAGCCACATCTCCTGAATGCTGCCCAGCCTCTGCTTGAGCCGGGGCAGCCTCCTCTCCTCAGCCTTGCCACCCCTCTGGATGATCTGGGGCAGGCTCCCCTCCTGAGTGCCACCCAGGCTCTGCTCCATGAGCTCAGGCATCTCCTGCAGGAAGGAGGAGGGAGTCAGCTGAAACACACACCACCAGCACAAGCCACAGCAACCCCTCTGCTCCTCTTGTCCGAGTGCCACTGAGGAGTAATTTGTGGTCAGAGCTACCAGGCCAGTCCTGGAAGCCTCCTGAGGGACCTGCTGCAGTGTTTCAGATCAGAGCATTCCTGAGCCAGAGCAGAAGGGACAAGCTCTAACCAAGGGGCTCTGTCCCATGAGCTGCTGCCTGCTTTGCTGGGGCACTCCTGGGGATTGCTGCTCTCTGGGCATTTGTTCCCTCTGTAGTGCTGCTGGATAGAGCCAGGGAGCTCTGAAGAGAGCAGGGCAAGAGTGCTCAGAACTGCCCCAGCTCTGCCCTTGCCCCAGGCTCCCCAGCCTGCCCTGGGGAGATGGCACTGCTGGGGGAGGCAGAGGAGAGCAGAAAAGCAGCCCTGTGCCAGGACTGAGGTGCAGAGGAGTGTCTCCAAGTCTGAGTTCTCCTTCATTAGCACTTTTCTCTCTGTCCTGGCCTCACAGAGCCCTCCTCAGAAGCCTACAGAGACATCTCCTTGAGAGACCATCAGCACCAGGGCATCTCCAGTCAGGTGAGCTGCAGTCAGCAAAGGGGACAGTTATGGAGAGGAAGGAAGAATTGCCCTGGCTCCAGAGGGGTGGCTCTGTGCTCCATGGAGGCTATCCCAGCAGGGTGGGGGTTGGAAGGCACCTCTGGGGATCAGCCAGTCCAACCCTCTTGCAGAAACCCAGAGCAGCTTGCCCAGGATCACATCTAGGTGGGTTTGGAATCTCTCCAGAGAAGGAGACTCCACAACCTCTCTGGGCAGCCTGCTCCAAGGCTCCTCCTTGACCACAGCAGCTACTTACAGTTCCAGGCTGCTTTGCCTCTCTGGCTGGCTTCAGGTGACCAGGTGCTGCCACTGTGCCCTGGAGCCCCTCAGGCATTTTGGAGGGCCTCCTGGAGCGCTGGTTCTGCTCAGTGGCCATGGCTCAGCTCACCTGCAAGGAGCAGCAGCAGACCTTTGAAAAGCCAGAAGCCCACTCCCAGCAAAGCCAAAGGCTCCACAGTGTCTCCAGGCTGGGGCATCCTTCCCCAGGGGAGAGCACCTGGGCTGCCCTGCTGCTGTTTCTGCCTCGGGGAGCACAGGGCTCCATTCCCTGGGCAAGAAGCAGAGCTGCTCAGCAGAGTTGCTCAGGGCTGCTCTGCTTGGCTTCAGGGACAGAAATGAGCCAGCAAAGATGACTCCTTCCAGACACACAATTACCACAGTGCCCACCAGCATTTCTCCATGGAGAATGAGGGCCCTGCTCTTCACTCCCTGACACCCAAACTCAAGGCTCCCCACAGGCACTCCAGAGGCTGCAGCAGCAGAAAGAAAAGCAGGAAACCACTCAAGGGAGAAGCTCAGCAAGAAATGCTGCAGGGGTGAGAGCAGGGCCACTTAAGGCTTCATCCTAACAGCAGCAGAGGCTCTCCAGCCTCCTTAGCCTACAAGTAGCATGGCTTAACAGGTCCCCCTGAGTGAACCAGGTCCAGGTTAACTTCTTCCACTCAGCAGCATGGCCACCACCTCTCCTCATCGACACAAAGCTATCAACAGTGAGCTCCACTCTGCTGAGGGGCACCAGCGATCCACAGCCAAGCTGGCACAAGAGGCACTGCCAGCAGCCCTGGAAAACAGCCTCTCCCCCTTGCTGAACCATCTGCAGATCCTGCAGCAGCACTTCCCAGTGTCCAGCAGAGGCTGTTGATGGTCACATCCTGAGCAGCTGCCTTCCTGGAGCCTCCCTGAGAGCTCTGAAATGCTCGGTAACCCTCAGTCCCAACCAAGCTGCTTTCATCTCAATCCTCCAAACCTTCTTGGGCAACTAATTCTCAGTGTGCCTGCCCCACCCCCACACTGGGGCCCAGCCTCTGGAAGAACAGAAACACTCAGCTCAGAGACATCCAGCTGCAGAAGGGGAAGTGACCAAAAGCAGCAGCAGGAATGCAGCCTCCAGCCTGACCTTGGCAGGCTCAGCCTGGTGCCGGCTCCCCAGCACACACAGGCACTGCTGGCTGCCAGGACAGGGAACATTACCAGCGGCTGCCCTGCTGCAGCACTGCCTGGGACCCCGTGCTGGTGAAGCTTGGACTTCACGGAGCTGTTTCCCATCCCTCAGTTCAGAGGCAAGGCTGGACAACCTGTCCTGAGTTACCTGCAGCCTCCTGAAGCAGTCCAGCCTCTGGATTTTCAAGAGAGAGATGCAGGAATTGCTGCTTCTCAGGAAATCCCCTAGGGTTTTAAAATGCAAGGAAAGGAGAGTTGGGCTGGGGGAGCTTTGCAGTCTCTGCTACCTAGGCAGCTGCTGCATCTTTCATCCTCAGCCTGCACAGCGTTTGCTAGGCAGAGGAGAAATCCTCTCCCCCCTCACTTGCAGATGGGGCAGCAGAGGTGAAAACTGAAGGCAAAAACATCCCAAAGCCCAAGTGCAAGGGAAGGAGGATCAGACTGGCAGCAGGGAGACAGGCAGCCTCTCTCCCCTCCACGTTTAGTCCCAGCCTGGAGGCAGACACAGCAGCATCCCATGGCAACAAAGAAGACCCAGAGGGATTTTGTGTTTCAGGGAGCAGTTTGTCCAGCTGTGGGGGCAGGGAGAAGGGGCTCCAGCTCCTCCGGGGGTGCCCAGCATGGCAAGTGCTGCAGCTCCAGGGGCCTGTCCCCCAGCACAAGAACCTCCCCTTGGCTAAGGGGCAGCCTCCTCCCTCAAATCCTGCCCCGAGCAGCAGCTGGGTGCCGGCAATGGCCTCAGCACTGCTGGGTGGGACAGCGGCGCTCAGGCTTCCACCCTCCCTGCTCAGCCCTGCTCCCAGCCCTCCCTCCTGAGGCAGCCAAAGCCCCTCCCGGGGCTTGGCTGGGGAGGGGACACAGCCATCGTCACCTCGGCCCGGGGCCGGCACCAGTCTCCAATGGGATCCACCAGGATCCACCAGCATCCACCAGCATCCACCAGCGATCCCACTGCCACACAGTCGCGGCTGGGCTGTGCCTGGTTGCCACAGCGACAGAGCCTGAGGCCACCCAGCGGCACCCTGGCAACCGCGGGGACAAAGAGGGGAGTGCCCAGCGCTGGCACCAGATGGCAGCCAGCGGGCACAGGGCTGCCCAGAGCCTACAGGGGAGCTGCCTGTGCCCCCCTGCTCCAGCTCCCCCAGGGCAGGCCCAGAAAGCCCCCCAGGAGCCAGGGCTGCCAAGCTGCTCCTGCGGGGAGCCCCCACACAGCTCCTGCTGCCCCAGGAGACTCAAACCAGCTGCCTGCCCCTCTGGCCATGCTGCCCTGGCTGAGCCCAGGCTGCCACTGGCCTCCTGTGCTGCAAGTGCCCCTTGCTGGCTCAGGTCCAGTTCCTCACCCACCGGCACCCTGAGGCTGCAGGCTGCTCCCAGGCTTCCCAGGGAGGCTGTGGCTGCCTCTTCCCTGGGGGTGTCCAAGGCCAGGTCGGATGAGGCCTCCAGCAGCTGAGTCCAGTTGAGAGCTGTCCCTGCCCAGGCTGGGAAGGTTGATCTCTGAGGCCCCTTCCAACCTCAGCCCTTCTATGCTGTTTCAAACACAACTCACCCTACAAAGCAGTCTTGCTTTTCACTCACCTCAGAGAGGGAAGAGCACTGCAGGATGCATAGCCCAGAGTGGCTCCCAGAGCCCCTGCTCAGGCAGCATTGCCCCTGGCAGCTAAAGGTCTGCTTTGTTTCAGCAGCAACCTGACTCTGTCAAACTGCTCAAAGGAACTACAGAGCCTGCAGGTCCCCCACACTCCCGGGGGGGTCAGGGGCGCTGAGAGATGTCTGTGTTCCTCTTGGCCCCACACTCCCTTGCTGCCCAGGAGGCCCATGGTGGGCTGCAGGACACTGTCAGCATGCTGTGCAGCACTGCTGCAGGTGCTGGCAGGGACACTGCCAGTGCCCTTCCTTCAGCTGGCCCAGGATGTCACCCAGCTGCTTCAGCACTCCTCCAGGCGTGGCTGGAAACCGGGGAGCACAGTGCTCAGTCAGCTCAGCATCTCCCACAGCCATGCCCAGGACCTGCTTGGCCAAGCAGAGGCCCCAGCCAGGCCCCAGCTGCAGTTCCTTGACCCCCAAACCCACCTCCTCTCAGCCAGGTGTACCTGCTGGCAAGGATTCAGCTCAGCTCATCCAGATCATTGTTGAGTTTCACCTGCAGTTCCTAGAGGCTATCTCTGGCTTCTGGCTCCAGCTGGAGGAGGGACAGATTGGAGAAGCCATCAGGGTTCCTGGTCCAGCCCCGGGGGACTTTCTGCATGCCAAATGCATCCCTGGGCAGGGTGAAGCCCGTCCATCATCTGACATGGTGGAAGAGCAGGGTGCTATGGAATGGGAGAGCATGGTCCCATACAGGGGTGAGGAACTGGGGTCTGCAGCCAGTGCTGTGGAGCCAGGGAAGGGACTTCCTCTGGGTAGAGGACACTGGTTCAGCTCCCCCACATGGCTCCCTCCTGGACACCTAATATGCACCTCCTTCCCACTCATGGCTTCAAACATCTTCTCGAGCTGGACAGGGAGCTGCTGGATGTTGTTCATCAGAATGCAGGGCTGAGGGGAAAGGATGGAAAGTGGAGTCAGCACCAACAAAAGTAGCTGGAACAGCTCTCTGCTGCCCCAGCTCCCTCCCAGCATGTACTCCTGGACGTGAGAACAGTCATGGCAGAGAGCCCTGCCTGCAGCATTTCAGAAACTGCCACGGGGCAGAGATGAGGGCAGAACCTTCATCACAGGAGCCAGCCTTGGAGCTGAGGTGAGGGGCTGGGCCACCATGTGGGAACAATTCTGCCTGGCAGAACCAGACAGGTGGCAAGCAGAAGGAAGACACCATCACCACTTTCTCCTTGGAGAAGGAGAGTAGGCAGGATGCAGACACAGTACGAGGCAAAATCCTTGGAGATGATCTCAGCGTACTGGAGCAGCACATTGCTGGTCTGCAGCCACAGGATGGCAGCAGCAAAGACACCCAGACAGCAGCAAAGCAGAGAGAGAAGACCTTGAGTCCCACAGCAGGGAAACAACCTGGGTAAGAGCTGGGGCTCCTAGACCCTCTGGCCCTATAGATGTGCCAGAAGCACAGCCTCTGGAAGCCAGACCCAGCACGCTTGGTCTCAGTAAGCAGCTCCATCACCCTCACAGCTCTGAGCATCAGCCAGCAAGGCTGCACAAATCTCCCACAATGCAACGAGCCACCAGCATGTAACTTATCTAGATTCATTGACCAATTATCTCATTATTGAGCTAATCTCCTCTGCTATCAAAGCTGGGAGAGCCACAGGTGCTGTGGCATGCTTGCTTGAACATGCTAGAGGTGGTGCAGTCTGTGCCCTATGTCATTGCCTGCAGCTGGACAGGAAGTGACAGAGAGTGCAGGAGCCCTGGGCCAGAGCTGAGTCAAGAGTGCCAAGAGTGATGCTGGCCCAATGGCCCCACCCTGGTAGCTGCTCACCTTGGCAAACTTTCTTATGTGATACCCAACAATCAGGGGGGCAGAGCACTCAAGCTTCTTGATGATCTCGAGCTCTAGCTCTGGTTAAAGCTGGGAGAAGACATCCACCACCGAGCTGGAACTGGAGGATTTTAGCCCTGTTGGGGACAAGCCCCCTGCCCAGCCCCCAGCAGCAGGTCCTGTACCAGCAGTCCTGTGCATACCCCATTCTCCTTGTCCTGCTCCAGTGCTCCATGCAGGATATCCCAGGACACCTCTTCATTCTCATCCAGCCACTGGAAGACAAAGGGCTTGAACCATCTGGAAGAGAGGGCCCAGCCCAGCCAGCCCCTGGGGCACAAGCACTGCCCCCCACCCCCTGAGGGCTGCACTCCCGCAGGTGCTCGGGCCCTCGTCTCTTGCAGGCAGGCAGCTCGGTGCCGTACTCGTTGTAGAGTCACTGCACCTTGGAGTGCAGCTGCATGGAGTCTGTGTTCTTGCACAGGCAGTGCTTGTCCTGCCTCTGCACGAGGGGAGTGTGCCCAGGCTTTGCCTTGAGCCCCAGCCCTGCAGGGAAGCTGCTTCAAGGGCAGCTCCTGGGATGCCAGGGAAATGGGGTGAAGATTGAAAAGCTTCTTGGGTGGGGATTTATGCCAGGTGTTGTGTTAGTGAGGGGGTGAAATGGGTTTGGCCAGGGAACAGGTGAGGTGAGGGCAGGGCAGAGTAGAGTATGGCTCCTGCCTGGTTCTCCAGCCTGGCTTGGGGTGTCACAGGAGCACTCACCCTCCATTGCATATCCTGAACAAAGAAGGTTCCACATTACCTCAGCACTGATGGTCTGCACATTTACTTCCTGGGGAAGCCTAGGGCAAGGGGAAAGTGGAGGGTGGACCAGTCCCACTTGGAGACAGATCCCCCACACCACCCCCCTGCCTCAATTTTCCCCATCTGTAGGTTACAGGTCACTTCCAAAGGACAAAAGCCACTACAGCCACTGCATGGGCACTCCCCTGGGGTGCAAAGCACCCTACCCAGCACCTGCTCACTGGTTCAGGCAGGGTTGTGTAGGAGTTCTTGTCCTCCCAATAAAGGAGACTATCAGGGTGATGAGCTTAGACCAAAGGTGGTCTATTCCCCTCCCCCTTCCTGTCCAGGAAGCCTACAAACAGGAGGACACTGCTGCCATTTTCCCTCTTTGCTCCTGCCTCGCTTGTTCTGAAGGACCAACAGCCACTGCCTGGCCTCCTGGTGCCGCCACAGGGCCAGGCCCTGGCCTTCTCCCTGCCGCATCCACACTTCTCTAAGGGACTGAAATCCACATACACTGAGGGAGATACAAAGCCATCCAAATTCGGTTCTATATATTTTCCTACTCATCCTTATTCCTCACCCTTGTAAACCCTCCCTGTTAATACTATCCATACATATATTGTTAAAAAGAATTTACTTCTCCTACTTCCAAACCAACTCCAGATTAGTTTTTGGTAGCTTTACTTCCTTCTCTTTCCCCTTGTCTCAGCATGTGTGGACACATCCCCCTCCTTTCCTGAGGGGAACAAAGGCCAAAGCATTAGCCAGGTGGCACAAACAATTGCACACACCCATCTCATGAGATGCTTGTGCTAATAAGAAGTATGGGCACAACTCTAGCTTCATGCTTCCTGTTGCTTACAAGAGTTGTTGCTTCCTGCCAGTTGTTTATGAGAATGACCACTGGCCAAATCCAGCCTCAAGAAACTTCAAAGGAATGGAATGGACCAGACCTTCAAGATCATCGAGTCCAACCTATCATCCAACACCACCTAATCAACTAACCCATGGCACCAAGCACCCTATCAAGTCTCCTCCTGAACACCTCCAGTGATGGTGACTCCACCAACTCCTTGGGCAGCACATTCCAATGGGCAATCACTCTCTGTGTGTAGAACTTCCTCCTAACCTCCAGCCTAAACCTCCCCTGGCACCGCCTGAGACTGTGTCCTCTTGTTCTGGTGCTGGCTGCCTGGGAGAAGAGACCAACCCCTTCCTGGCTACAACTTCCCTCAGGGAGTTGTAGAGAGCAATGAGGTCTCCCCTGAGCCTCCTCTTCTCCAGGCTAAGCAACCCCAGCTCCCTCAGCCTCTCCTCACAGGGCTGTGCTCCAGACCCCTCCCCAGCTTTGTTGCCCTTCAGAGCAAGGAAGTGAACAGAGAAGAGATAAGAAGAGCGAAGACTGTTTTAGAATAGAATAGGAATAGAATAGGATAGGATAGGATAGGATAGAATAGAATAGAATAGAATAGAATAGAATAGAATAGAATAGAATAGAATAAGATCAGAATAGAAGTAGAATAGAGGGGAAGGTTTGGGAAGGGAAGGTTTGGG